>NW_026596051.1:21925678-21943842 GCF_907164565.1 Psammomys obesus | reverse complement strand
AAAAAAAAAAACTGATATAAATTGCCAATAGATTCTTAGGCAAGGGTATAAGTTGATTATACTTGCCCTCCTTAGTGCTAGAATTTTGTCTGGTTTGAATTTATGCAGATCTGTGAACTGCCACAGCCTCTATGAGTTCAGATTGCATCAGTTATTTTGTGTCTGGAAGACACTGGAGTCATCCTTCACCAGGGCTCTTAGAATCTTTTTGCCTCCTCTTCCATATAGATCATTGGCCCCTAGGGGGAGGAATTTGATAAAGACATCCCATTTAGAGCTGAGTATTCCAAGGCTTATCATTCTCTGCACATTTTCCAGTGTCTGTATAATTACCATCTGTGGGTATCTGTGGATTATTACCATCTACTGCGAGAAGAAGCTGCTCCGAAGGGATGATCAATGCCCTGCTCATATATAGGTATAACAATATACCATTTAGGAGTCATTTTATTGCTATGATCCCATGGCAGAAAAATAGTAGTAGGTTTTCCCCTAGACTCATGGCCTACCTAGTCTCAGGTTCTTGGCCATTTGAGCAGTATCATGTAAGGGTTTCATCTCATAGAGTGGACCATCTCATCTCATCCAATCAAAAGGTTGCTGGTTACTCCCAAAACATCTGTGCCACTATTTCACCAGCGTATTTTGAAGTCAGGTTACTGTTGTATGTTGAAGGGATTGTAGCTTGGTGAAGTTGATCATTACCTTGTTCCTCCAGAAACATGTAAAGTACCATCCCTGCACTACAAATGCTAGTCAGTAGGGCTGAAGCTTCTAGTTGAACGTCAGCTTGATTTCTCCATGCAATTCTTTATTCTTGATCCTGAGGGGAAAACATGAAAGCTTTCACATCAAGTTTGATGATAGCTGCAAGGTTTTGTTTGTTTGTTTGTTTGTTGAGGAAGATTTTTTTTTATACTTTTAAAGAAGTTTTATCATGTGTGTTGAATTTTGTCAAATGTCAAGGCTATATAAATTATTTGGATCATATTTCATTATTAGCATGCCAGTATGCTTTACTATATAGACTTATATTGAACCAGCTTTCATCCCCACAATAAATCCAGTAGATGATGAAATATAATTATTTTCTATATAGCCGGAGTAGTGAATTTGAGAACACTTTAATAATGAATTTCTGCCTGTAGGTGCTGCAAAGTTCTCTCGGTTTTTAACTCGATGACTGTGCAGGCCTTACTACCTGAGTTCACACATCCAACCATGAAAGTTGGTATTTGAAAACCAGTACTCCTACAGTAGGATCGGAGGTGGTGACAACAGAATCCCTAGAAACTCACAGGCTACAGAGCACAATACAGGAGACCCTGTCTTAAACCCAGTACAAGGTGACACCCAACACCTGAGGTTCTCCTCTCACCGCCACACATGTGCTGTGCGACATGCATGCCCACACTCACACACTTCACACACACCAAAGGAAGAAAAATGCACGTGCATTCACAACGGGTATCCCCATATTGTTTTCTAATGTCGTATTGTTTTTGCTGCTTTGGGCACCAGCCTAGTCCTCACATCATAAAAATGGGCTGCAGAGCTTTCCCTTCTTTACTATGTTCTGGAACAGATTGTGTAGACTTAGTGTTAGTTCTTCTCTACAGCTTGATGGAGTTTGCAAGTGAAACTATCTGCACCTAGAGGCTTATGTTTTAAAATAACATACCAATGAATGTTATTTCCTTCATATTTAAGGGACAGTCAGAGTATTTCATGATGGACACGTGCCGTGCTTTGGCTTTTTGAAAACTAAGTTGCATTTTCCTAGGTTATCTACATCGACATGGCTTGTGATGGGCTCTTGTCCCTCTGGTGGCTGGGGTCTGTAGAACACTGCCTCTATCATTACAGCCAACGGTCATTTGTAAAGATTTTTCTCCCTTTCACTTCCTTAGTTTTTCCAGAGCAGTTCTTGAATTTTCATGCTTTTTACGTTGCTGACTGTCATTCTTTTTATTAGCCCCATATAATTATACAAAATAATGGTTTCATCACGACAATTTCACCCTGACATAAGGTGCTCTGAGGGTATTTAGCACACTCCCTACACTTGTCCCCACTTCTCCCTGGGTCTCGTCCCTGGACCCCTTCTATTTTCATGTCCTTGTTTTTCTCTCTTATGTTAGTTCTACAACTGAGAGGAAATATGATACAGGCCTTTAGGGATCTGACTTACTTGACTTTACATCATGACTCCCATATGTGTGTGTGTGTTTGTATAACTGTGCATGTTTGTGTGTGTATGTGTGTTTGGGCATGTGTGCTTGTGTATAGAAGGATGTGTTTGTGTGTGTACGTGTATTCTTATGTGTTTATGTGTACATGTATATTTATGTGTATATATGTGCTTGTGGGTGTATATGCATGTTCATGTGTGTGTGTGTGTGTTGTGTATATGTGTGAGTCTTTATGCATATTTATCTATATGTTTGTATATATATATACATATGTGTGTATGCATGTATATGTATGTGTATATGAATGTATATGTTTATGTATGTGTATGTGTGTTGGTGTGTGTATGTGCTGTTTCCTTTCCCATTTATCCACTGACAACCCCCAGGTTGACTCCTTGACTCAGCTGTCGTTCATAGTGCTACATGACATGCCTGTGTAGGCATCTCTGCTCCCTGAAATTTCTCTTGGCGTTGCTGGATGATGCTACACTTCCATTCCTAGTTTTTGAGAAAACTCTCACTGAATTCAATTCTATTTCCACCAGCAATGTCAAAGGGTTCCTGTTGCTCCCATATCCTTACCCATGCTTTCTAGTGTTCATCTTCTTGATGGTGGCTACTCTGAATAGAGTAGAAACATGCATCTCAGTGCAGTTTTGATGCGCATTTTTCCAGTGGCCACAGATGTTAGACGACTTTTCATGAATTTTTTTTTTATTGCATTTATTCTTTTGAAAAGTGCCTTTTTGCTCCATTTATCTGTTTGTTCTTGGGATTGTTGTTTTTGTGCCTAATGTTCTGAGCATTTACATAAACTGTATGCTTTTTCTTTTTTTGTTTATCATCTCTTTCAGAATTTCATATCATGTGCTCAGTTCCACTCATCTCTCCTTCCCCTCATACACACCCTATTCCCTTGCAACATCCCCCTCCCAAAAGAGAAAAAATCTCGTTGTGAAAGCTGTGGTGTGTCACAGTGTGTCCCACAGTATGCACTTTTTGTCCACACTTCTTTGCTTGCCAGTGTTTATAACAAGGACTCATTGGTCCGCTTCAAGGCCCATGGCTTCTGCTATTCTGTCAATAACGGAACCTCATGGAGACAGGATATTGGATATCCTGAAGTTGCCCTGTGTCATGGAGATTCTATAGTTTTGGCTCTGTAGGATTTGACGCTTCGTGCCCTCTAGCACTTCATTGATGAGGTAGACATTGGGGTGGGGCAATTCAAAACCCTGGATCTGGGCCTGAGAGGTATCTGAGCTGGTCAGCCCACCAGCTCTCCCACTCTTCACTTCCTCAGGCCAGCTTACTGAGAACCCCACAACCAGGGCCAGCTGTACCCTGCTGCTCAGACTAGGTGCGGGGCCTGCTCTCCTAAATATTGCAGCCAGTGATGAAGATGGCCAGTTTTCTTCTCTCATAACCCTAAGGCTAGCTCTCCTGCCTGCCATAAATTTCGAGTGATGGGGGAGGGGAGAAGTACATCTCTCCCTCATCCATGCCACTACACAGCAGATAGAGGCAGGGCCAGCTCTCCAGCTTTTATGACTCCAGAGCCGGGGCTCCATCTGCTGCACATGGTGAGGGAGAAGGGAGAAGGAAGGTACCTCTCCCTCATTTATGCCCACATAGGAGATAAATGGTAGGACCAGCTCTCCCATGCTCATATACTCAAGCCAGCCCACCTGCAATTGCAGCTCCCAAAGGGTGCAGGGCCCCACTCTCCCAAGTACTGCAACTGGCTAGGGGTGAAGTCAGATCCCCTGCTTTCATGCCTCCAGGTGAGGGGTCAGGCCTGCACAGCCCTCATTCCTTAACATGTCCCTGGGCAATAGCCCAGACCAAGAATGTCTGCCTGGCCTTTGTTGGTAGCAGACCCCTGATGCTTCAGGGCCGTGGACCCAGATGTGGCTCCCAGTGGCAGCACAAACCAGGACCACATCATGGTCCTATGTGACATCACCAACTACTCAGATTGGGCTGGCCTCACTACCTTTGAGTCTCCAGTTCTGCCTCTTTTCATTGTGCCACATCTTTCTGTTTCTCTTTCTCTTCTATTTCTCCACCACTGACTTGCTATTCTCAGTGGCACCCTCTGAGTTCATTGGATCATATCAAGCGTCTGGTGGATTTTTCCCCCTTAATTACTAAAAAATAATAATAATTGATGGTATTCTTGACCTATTGAAGTCTTGTTCTGAAAGCCCTTCCCTGTGCCCATGGTTTTAAGTGCTTTTCCTATGTTTTACCCCAGTGTTTTCCGTATTTGGAATCTTGATCATATGTTTTTATTTGATTGCTCTACTTTCTCTGTGATGTTCAGACGAAATAATTTCTCTCGTTAAGCTCACCGATCTTCACTTGGCTCCTTCCTTCCTGTTCTAGAGCTCATCAGCCTGGGGTGCCTAGACAGTTTGGGCATGTTGTTGTTATTGTTTTTACTTTCTTTGATTCTTATTAAATTTTTTCCCTTGCTGTCATTTCAGCTTCATTTGCTAAGACTTCCTTAGTCTCCAGCCCAATCTGAATATCTTTAGAGCTTTGTTGCAGTAGATCTTTAAATCACTTGTGAGTCACATCACATGATAGCTCTAATACCTCTTTCATCCCCATGCCATGTATGGTTGGCATCTCTAAGTGCATCTTTTTCTCAACCGGGACTATGTGGTTCCTGGTATGATGAATAATGTTTGATTAAAATCTGTGCAATATGGGAATTATGCTATGAAACCCTGGAGCTTGTTAAAATATGAATCTTAGATCCTCTCTCTGACACTCATCAGGCATGTAAGGAGAGGTGGTGGTGTTTATTTTTTGTAGGTTTTAGGATGCAAAAGTCTGGGTTCCAGAATGCCTCCCTAAAAGAACATCTTGTCCTTCTCCCCACAAGCTTTATTCTCATGACCCTAGTGGGTGGATAGCAGCATCTAGCTGCTAGTGAGAGATGCAGACATCCCAGATGCCCTCCCTAGAAAGCATGAAGAGGCAGCGAGCTCTTTGCTAGCTGATGAGAATGAAAGTCTCAGTGTAACTCTCAGTTTTCCCTGACATAAGCCCTTGTGGGATTTGATATTCATTGCAACACAGCAATAAATGGCCAGGGTCCCCTCAGCCACTGCTACAACTCACAGTTTGTCTATGGTGATTGGCTAAGATGGCTTCTGGAAGTTCTGTCTTCCAGCATGCCCATTTCCTTTGGTAGAAGTCTGGCTTTGCTGGGGCTTTTTTTATCCTTGTTGGATGGTATGTTTCTATTGTAAACTTGTTCAGCCTTTAACTACGGACATAAGAAACCAAAAAGAAACTCAAGGAAGCCATGGTTTCTTTCTTTTTTGTATTTTTGTCTTCCCTGTATTGCAGAGTTTTAATTTTTTAAAACAGTGTCCAAGAGTTTTAGGGACTGCTTAGTGAAAAGAATAAGCAAAATACATTTATTTGATCCTCCCCAAAGAAGTCATCTTTTTTTTCATCCTTCTTTAAGATTATTGAATTATCCACCTCCCACCTCACCTGACACATTGATAAAACTCTAATCAACCTATTTATTTCACAATCTCAGAATCATAAATCTCAAAGAGGGGGACAGGGGGATGAAATATTTACTGCTTGTATTTCTGAATCTGGCAGACATGAGTAAATTAAGAGTTGACTATTTGGATTAAGACATGGGATCTCTCCAATCTGCATCAAGCAAGGAATTTGACTTATTTGTTTTTTATAATAATTGTGTGGTCACTAAAGAAACATGAAGAATCTGATCCTTATAGGGATACTCTAGGTATTATAAGAACTAAGAAAAGTTTTTGAAGAAAAAGAGGCAGGAGAAGGAAGGAAAGAAAGGAGAAAGAAAGGAGCAGAAAGGGAGAGAGGGAAGGGAATTCCTTTCTTGGAGACAGAATTTTCGGAGTGCTGGAATGAACTAAGAGCATTCTGGATCTATGAAAAACAATGCTGTATAGATTTAATCCAGGCAGAAGTAGAAGCCACAGGTCTGTGTCTAAACACAGGCACAAGAAACCATTCGGTAAACATCAAGCCCCAATCAGCAATGGCTTCCAAGTCAGTAGATCTAGAGAGGGGTCATCATCTTTTATTTACAACAAGGCAAAAGCTTCCTCACACTGTGACTCCACAGAGCACATCTTCAATAGTATGGTTCTAGACAAATCACCCCTGCTAACATGTGAAAGGGTCTACCAAAGAATTGATCTCTAATGGAAACTATCTCGATCACATTGTCATTTTAAAAAAAATAAATAAATAACGTTGCTACTTCATTTCTGATACTAAAACTGAATGAATGTTTATTTGGAGCAGGGAAAATATCTAAGATGCATAAATGACTTGAAATCAGAATGTCTGAACATAGACATAAAAATTAACTCCTAGAGAGTTCAAAAAGAATAGTTTTCAGTGCTCTCTAGATACCTTGATGACAATTCCTAAATCAAAAATGGAAACACATGATGTGACCATTTTGTCAAAAGGTTGAAAATTGAAATCAGGAGTATGGTAATCATGGTTCATTTTCCCTTGAAATATGAAACAAACTCACATGTAAAAATAAACATGTTAACTGAAATACTATAGACTCCATGTTGTAATGATCAGAAGAGTCAAAATAATAACCCTCTTTATATTCATTTAAATATATTGAAGGAGTCAGACAATACGCACCTAAGAAACTCCGAAGCATTCTGTCTTCTGTAGCATATTATCTGACCATGTATGGAAAAATAAAGAATTCTGTAGAACAATAAGTTTATAAAATTCAGGCTGTGGTGAACAAATCTCTTTCAGAAGAACTTTTCAGAGCACATACAACCACAAACCAATTTCACTCCGCCCCTCTCCCACTATTTAAGCTTATCCTGGGGACTACTTTTCTTCAGTAACAAAATATTACACTCAGTTTGAAAGTTTGCCACCAGCACAGACATTTTGCTTTAATTTCTGCATATATAACAATTTAAAGTAAGATCTGATAATGATTTTGAGTCGTAGGCTTCCCCACCCCAATGGTGTACCATCCATACCCCAATGGCAATACAGAGTGTACCCCAATAACATACAGGCTGTACCTCAATGGTGTAAGGGTGTCCCACAATGGCATACAGAGTGTACAGCACACGCTCTAAATGGACTTCATTGTTTGGGCTCTTTCTTCCCTCAAGAGCTTTACCACTCACCATCTCCCATAGTGTCTGAGACTCTCTGGATTGGAAGCATAAGAAGAATGAAAGAAAGGAGATGAACAGAAAAGCTTTCGTTTGACCATGGTTTAATATTATCAACTTGACAGGCTCTAGAATAATTTAGGTGCCAGCCCTTTGAGCATATTTATCAGAGAGTTTGTCAACTGAGCCAATTGAGATGGGAGGAACCACCCCAATTTTGAGTGGCACTATTCCTTTGGCTAGTGTCCTTAATAAAAAGGAAAAATCTAGCTGAGCTCTAAGATTCATCTCTCTGCTTCTTGACTGAGGATGCAATGTGACCAGCTGCCTCAAGCTTTTGCCACTATGGCTTACCTAACAGGATGAACTGTTTGGAGTGTGATGAACTTTGGAGTGTGAGTTAATACAAAACCCTTCCTTAAATTGCTTTTGTCAGGCATTCTGTCAGAATAATGGAAAAAGTGACACCACAAAGCAATCTTTTTTGAGCTGGCAACTTGGCTCAGCAGCTGTATTATTGACCAGACAAGAGAGCTGGTTCCATGAAAAAGCCAACATCTAAAAAAACGAGTGTTGGGCTGAAACAAGGCTTTGATTCAGTGAACAAAAAAGAGAGGAGAGTCACCCAAACAGGTTGAAGAGTTGCAGACATAGGGATGAGTAATGAGGGAGAGTTGTAGGCTGACAAAGAGGAAACATTTTTGTGTTTCCTGGGAGGTCTTACAGAATGCCTTCTCATTCCTCTGGTGATCTGATCTGGTTAGTGAGTTAGTGACTAGAAAGTATCTCCAGATATATCAGGAAGACAGAGAGAGAGAGTGTGTGTGTGTGCGTGTGTGTCTGGACAAGTCTAGGTCAAGTTAACTCAGTAAAATAGTTCTAGACAAAGCATATCTTAAATGGTTACCATTCGAGGTGTCTGTGCAGAGCTTAGAAAAATATGACTTAAGTGTTGAGGTAGCAGAAGAGATAAACATGACATGAAGACAGAGGTATCCCAGTAATCCCAGATGTCCTACGTTGGTATTTTCACCAAAAGCACCTTTAGCTCCTGAAATATAACTCAGGCAGCGGTTAGCTATCACTACCCACAAGGCTACGTGCATAGAAAACTAACCGTGTGCAGCCTCTAAAACCCATAGCTAGGTGAAGCTAGATGTTTTGTTTAGGTGTTTCTTTGATAGCACTATGGCAGATAACTGACAAACAAATTGATTCTGGAGAGCTACCAAGAGCGTTTGATGGGAAAGGTTCTCCATGGAAATAGTTATAAGATTATGACTTCATGTAGGAAGACCTTAACAGAGGCTAATCTGCAGAGACCTAATCAAACTTGCTCTATTGTTTGAGGTCCTTCTCTACTGCCCTAATGCCCTCTTGCTACTCTCTCCTCTCCTGCATCTTTGCCTTCCTGTTGCTGTCTAAGATAATTCTACAATAGATTTTCCTTGGGCCTGATATTCACTTTGACCACAAAAAAAAAAAAAAAAAAATACTCACTCACACATCTGTGTCCAGAGAACCTCTAGAATTACAAGAAAATCTCTCGTTCCACTCACCCCCAACTCCACTCTGTTTCATCCATTGATAGCTGGTCACCTCATCCTTGACTCTTTTATTAGTCAAAGAAGACACAGATTCCAGAACAGATAATGGCCATCACCCAATCTTTGGCCTGTTTCCCACTACAAATAATATTCACAAACTTGTCTGGGTGACTATCATCACCATTGGACTTTGGATGAGAAGCAGACACCTTGTCTCCTGCCTCTATGTTAGTGAAAAGGTCTCATAGTTCAACATTGCATTTCCCAAAAATACATATTCAAACTTCCGCTCTCCTGTCTGCTGGTCTTTTTGATAGCTTGCATGTGGCTAAGACATCTAGCCAGCTTTTGATCATCTACTTTGAACTTCTTAGTATGGTCTACCTAGCACCTCCTTTGAAATGTGATATCCATTGTCTCCTAAAACCTTGGCCAGTAGTTCCATATTCACATCCTGTTAAATATGTAAATGAATCTCTCCCCAGAATCCTCAAGAGCATTGCTGAAATTGCTCCCCACTTCAAACCTTCTTTTAACCTTAGAGATCACAGGACTAGTTCAGGAATGTTCCTTGTAAATACTTCAGAAGAATGTTGGCATTAAAGGGACTTTAGAAATCATCCATTTCAAATTCTTCCCTTTGTTAAATAGGATGATCTAGATCCCAGAAAGTTTGAAAAAGTCAAGTGCCCCAGTTCTCAGTGGGAGAGCTAGAAGACAAGAGAATGGGCTGTTCTGCATCACAGCTTCAACCACCACTTGCTCTTGGAGAAGAGAGCGCTTCTCTACCTGGAATTTTGCAAAAATGGAGAATAAAATACTCTTGATTTTTTTTAAGGTGGAACAAAACTCATCACTGAAAACAAAAACACTTAGTAGAAAAAAAAAAAGAACAGTATGTTTTTCTAAGGCTCTTAGTGCCAGAATTCTCTAAAATACTTTGTTTTATGGGCTCATATATGGTATTTTTTAATATTTCAAAATTATTTGGCAGTTACTCCTTGGAAGAGAATGTTCCATGACTCAGTAGCATTAGGCTGAAAAGTCTTCCATGAGATTAAAGACTCAAGTGAGAGAGCATGTGTTTTTCCTAAGAGAGATGGATTGTTCTTGGGCTTGTATTGGGCACCACACCCTACACAGCACAGAGAAAAGAGATGTGAGTGCTCTCGGCTCCTGGGACCCATGACGTCAGAGAAACTATACAAGAAAGAGCAAAGATATGTTAGGCCAGGATCTCAGACTTGGCTTTGGCTACTAACCACCTTGGCAAAGAAGAGAGTTTGTAGCCTGCAATTCTCAATCCATATTGCTCTTTTGGGTCCCAGTTCATGCAGAGAGACCCTGGCTCTCATGGTTATAGAGAAAACAAGGGTGGAATACATGCTGGAAAATATGAGCCCCAGTGGTGCTAACATTTCTTTACATCGCTCGTTTCATCCCCCTTCTATTCTAGTTATGACATACCTTCTTTTCTCCTTCCTCTTGGGAAACAATTGGTCTTCCAGCTCCTTATACTTTCTTGTCTATCCCAGCTACACATCAGATTGACACACACTGCACAGAGCACTGACTACTCTCAATGCCTCACTCCTCTGCTCAAAGGTATGTCAGCACCCCAAGCCCAGAGATGGAGTCAGGATTCCCAGGGGAAATGCCTGTAGTAGCTCTCTTTTGAAGATTGCCTTATACTACCTGTTATTGTTATCATAGTATCATTAATACTATGGTTGTTATTTTATTTCTTGCAGTACTACGGATTGAATTTAGAGCTTTGCTCATGCTGAGTGAACATTCTTCCCATTAGCTACAACCACAGCCAGTGAGACTTTATTAGTATAGCCTTGTTTCAGAAGTCTTTCAGTCTGGATGATGAATCATCTTATGGGCTATCAACAATCTTCCATAGCAAACAGCCCCAAATCCAGTAACTTGAAATGATAATCATTCACTGGCCTGAGGGATTTGAGGTCTGGATGGTAGTTCTTGTGGTTTGGTCCAGACTTGACTGGTTAGATATCTGGACTGGAGTTTTTGATGTGGCTGGGCTCCTAGGAGCTGATCTGGAATGGACTTACTTGTCTACTGTTGGCATCCAGGATGATGGAGCTCACAGGCTTCGTTTCTCTCATCCCCCTGTATCCTGGTGTTGTTTACTTGCTGAACTACCTGGCAGGTCTGTAAGGTCTCTTGAGGACTGGACTTGAAGCTGGCAATAGCATCACCTTGGCATCATTTTCTGGCCAAAGCAGGACATAAGGCAGCCCAGACTCAAAGGGTGGAGAAGAAAACTCACTATTTAATAGGAAAATATGTGAGATCTCATTAGAAGGGCATGGTTACTGAAAGGTGGAAAATTACAGCCATGTTTGCTATCCATCTTCCCCAAACACCAAACTCAAAGACTTAGAAACCAAAGTTTCATAAACAGGTAAATGCAAACTTGAAATTAGCTGTAAAAATAAAAAATGACCTAATATTCCTGAGACTATGTCTTCACCCATGAGATGAGGACAGCCATCATACCAACCTCATGTGCTTGGTGGTGGCAGAGCATGCTTGAGGCCCTGAACTTCCAGAGAACACTGAGCGGTTCTGTTGGAGAAGGAGTGATGTGGCAGGAGGAGCCTCGACAGGGGAGCAGGCAGTGGTGGGGTCTGCGGGACCTATGGCCACTCAGCTTCCCAGAATACGAGCTTTTCATACCGGCAAATAAAATGTTTCTGTTGCCTCCAGAAACATTCATAAGAATTCAAAAATAATAAAAATAGTTAATTTAATATTATTGTTTCTAGGTGATATCACATGTGCTTCATACTTGGTTAAGCTTCTTGATTCTTTGGTCCTAGGACAGGTGTACAGACCCACTATCTGCTTCCTATTGTCTTCCATTTGGGGTAAAACATGAGAGCACAGTACCCCAGCTGCAGAACAGAGTGAGACATTAGCACAGACACCCCCCTATTCCTCCTTCCTCTTCTTTCCATGATTGCTAGGTGTTCAGAATAGCAGAAGTATGGCTAAAGAACTATGGGATTGCCAAAGAAGATAGCCTGCCAGGAACACACATGAACAATGCTTCTGACTTCAGACCCCATGCCTATCCATATGCCTACACATTCATGTGCAACTCCCCAGTTCAAAGAATATGTTTTATTTTGTACAATGGGAAAATGAAAGGCAATATAACAGCCTGCTAAATGCTTATATACTAGTTCCTCAAGCCAATAAATGGGCTTATTAAATGAAAAAGAAAAATGAAGATTAGAGCCTCAGACAAGAAGCCTAACACAACTCCTATGTAAAATGAGGCACATGTGGAATTAAAATTGCTAGAAAGCTGGCTATAAAGTAGAAAAAAATTGTTCTGGATTATCTGAGAGGATCAAGTACAATCACAAGGATCCTTAAATGTGAAGGAGAGAAGGCAGGAAGACCATAGAGTGACATGAGAAAGATTCTAGCCAGGTGGAAGTATACACCTCTAATTCCAACACTAAAGCAGGGAAACTGCAGC
Source organism: Psammomys obesus (assembly GCF_907164565.1). NCBI lineage: Eukaryota > Metazoa > Chordata > Mammalia > Rodentia > Muridae > Psammomys > Psammomys obesus. The sequence continues at coordinate 21,931,406 of NW_026596051.1, read as the reverse complement.
AAGTTCAAGGCCAGCCTGAATTATATAGTGAGCTCTAGGCCAGCCTGAGAAAAATAGCAATGACTTCGCTATCAATAAATAAATAAGTCCTCTGCGGTGGGATTTGGGGAAAGAAACTATGAACCTTGGCAGAGAGCTACTTATGGAAATCTGAAAGGGAAGCAAAATCACTTGTTCCCATGAACAAGGGAGTACAGCACAGCTTACATCTGGATTTAGCCTAGCAGGAGCCATTTCAGACTTCTGACTTTGTGAACAATAAGATTTTCTTAAGGGCTGTTTGTCACTACATTTTTGGCATTTTCCTATTGCGGTGGAGAGAAAAATAATACAGTGCCTGAGTCGCTAGTGTCTCCCAGAGTCACTACATCTGGAGAAGCACAAGGAGATTCTAAGAGCATTACGTGCACCCTGTTCATTTCCTCTGCTTACTACAGAAGGAGTTCAGCATCCACAATTCTACAGTCCATTCCGTCCACCCATTACTGGTAGTTCCTGGAACAGTTTATGTGTTAATGCTATCACAGAGTTATAAACAAACTCTTCATACTGTCTTCTGTCCCTTTCCTGATGCTTATTCCAGAGTCTCCCCCACCCACTCACAGGGTTGAGGTAGGTAGCCCCCTTGCACCGCTAACTAGATTTGGACTGAACCACCCTGGCTCTGTGTACTAGGGTACCACAGTGACACTAAAGACCCTCCCCCCCCAAATCTTTGATATACCCAGGATAAATATTGCCCTTTCATGTCTCACACACACTAAAGCTCAGCTCCTCCCTCAGAAGTGTCACATCTATACCCACGGACTCATTTCAAAAGGTAAAGCCTAGTAGCAAACAGTATAATATGAATTTAGAGCCCTACTGCTTTTTTTGTACCCCTAGAAGCATTACTACAGAACACCCATGAGAAGTGTCTGGCCCCACTTTCTAGAATTTACCAATCCCCTCTGTCCTCCATGTGCTCAAAGGTTCTCAAACCCAAAAGCACTCATTTAGTATAGAATTTAAGACAGGAAGAGATTAAGCAAGAAGGGACTGTGTCTATTTTGGTTTCCGTGTCCTGGAAACCCACTGAGTACTGAGCAGCTTACTAGGCATTGTCAATGATTTTCATTTATTTCTCTAAGGTCAGAGATCTGTATCTCAAGAGGTAGCTGACCCTCTTCCAACTCTACAGGCAGAACAGCCGGCTTGGAAGTCAGGGACAGGAAAGCCTCCACCCTGTTAATGTGTAAACTCTGTGAGGACAAGTTGCCCCAGGCACAGGTGTCATGTCCTGGAACAGGGTGATGTGTGTCTCAGCAGCTCCACCCTTCCCAGTCTGAAGGGACAGACATGAGCCTCCTCCAGCGTATGGCTCATCAGAGGTGGAGGAAGGGCTGAAGGCAGCACCATTCCCAGGGGCCTAGGGTTGGCAGCTGGCATCCGTCAGCAAGACAGCATTCATTTCTAAAACAGCATAAGAAAAATTAAACTTGGAGTTCCATCATTTCATATTAAAAAAAAAAAAAACAAGAATGAAAATAAAAATGGTTCCAAGTTATTTTATTCTGAATTTACTTTTAATGCCAATGACAACAAAGGAGCATTTTTTTACATGAGTCATTTACAAAACAGAAAACATGACTTCCTAAAATAGCATTTTACAGAGCCTAAAGAAAACAAGAATTTAACCTGAGAAAAAATGAAGTGCACCTAGCTCTGTTCACTGGGGTAGAGGAGAGGAATCTCTCCTCTCCTTCCTTCCTTCCTTCCTTCCTTCCTTCCTTCCTTCCTTCCTTCCTTCCTTCTTTCTTTTTTTCCTTCTTTCCTTCCTTCCTTCCTTCCTTCCTTCCTTCCTTTCTTCCTTCCTTCCTTCCCTCCTCCTCGTGGACTCTTCTGTCCCTCTTCTATAGCCCCCCTCCTATTCTTTCTAAAGCCTCCTTTCAAATGTCCATTTCTTAGCCTTCTACTCTGGCCACCTCCTATTTTTAGTAGTCCCCACCTCGGCCCTGTTGCACACTCTCAGGGAACATGTACCTTTTCTTCAGAGTACTCAGTGAAGTTACAGTGACTTTCCTGTGGCTTTGAGCCATGAGCTTAGGGTTTAAGCAGCACAGACTCCCAGGACCCTGCTCTAGAGAAGACTCCTCTCTGAGCACATCTCAGTAAGACACTCTAGAACAGAGTCACCACAAATCAACACTAGAGAACAACAAACCAATAGCCTCTGGGTAAGACACATGAAGACACAGGACATAGGCACCTCAGTGCTCAGATATTAAGGCAGAACCTGGATGAGTTTCTCTCCTACAAAACAGCTATGCAGCTCACCTCCTGTCCCCTAAAACTGCCAGCATTGACCGTTTATTATAGTCTCAATAAACAATTACTGACTGATGGTTAATTTTGACTGTCGACACATCAGGACCTAAAATTGTCAGGAGACAAACATCTGGACACATCCGGGAGATATTTTCTAGAAACAGTTAAAATTGAAGTGGGAAGTCTCACCTGTGGCAACACCATTCCATGTCCTGGTTTTGGGGGCTTGAATAAAAGAGAACACAAGCATGGCACCAGCATTCAGCTCTCTATGCTTGCCAACTGTCGATGCACTGGGACCAGCCCCCTCGCACTCCTGCAGCTCTAACTTCTCTTCTGTGAAGGACCACACACACCCTTAGACTATGTGCCAATGAAAACCCGCCTCCTTGAAGTTGTTTTTGTCAGGTATTTTATCACAGCACTAAGAAAAGTATCTACTATACCTAGTCTCTAGACAGACCCGAAAACAGTTCATTTCTGACAAGTTCGTTTCTAAATGGTGTGGTTAACTCCTCTGGCTACAAGTTTGAAGTTGAATCCACCATGCCTGAAAGACGGACATTTGGCTATTCTCACTACTGATTCTGCAATGCATTCGAGAACTCTCTCCTTGAGGTGGATCCACAGCTCTAATCTAATGCAGGCTTTTGCTGCATTCTTCTCAGGCTCAGCTGTGCCCTATTGAATTATTTTTGATGCCCGTGTTCTTGAAAAAAAAAAAATCTCCGCTGGCTGCATGTGTTCTGCAAAATACATCTATTTGGGTAATTCTTTCTCACCGGCTTCCTGGGCACTGGATTTCTCTGCTTCATTCTCCATATTTCTGCCCATAGCCAGCCATGTCAAGAGAGAAAACTGCTCAGCTGCCATCCAGATGGGACTCATTTGTTTACTTATTTGACAAGTGCTTTTAAGTTCCAGCAACTATTTTGGATGGTTTATAAATAGTAATTTAGTTAAGGCTGCTAACTCCTCCAGCTGAAGTGTGAAGCCTGGCTATAGGCATCATTCCAGACACCTGCATAAGAAATGGTGGCGTGAAACATTGGTGTCCAGCTGACCTGGCCACCTGTCAGTATCTTCTAGAATTTATTATTTGAGGTATAGCCATTGCTGTAAACACAGCTGGACTCTTAAAGCCAGAATACTCTCCCAGCACCTCTACCTAGTCCAGAGTCCCTACTCTACCTGTTTCATGTGGGTAGACCCTCCTAGGACCTGCGGCCCTAAAAGTCCATGCCATTCTCCTCCTATCTGCTTCTCCATAGCACATCCTGTCAACCTCCTAATCTGACCATACACCTTCTTTGTCACTGCATGGCCCAGGAGACTTATCTACTGCCATTTCTCCCAATCAATCACGAATTCTCTGTTCTTCCTGTTGACACTGTCTTTCTGTCCATTGGCATTTGGACAATGATGAGGGCTTGCACTTGTCTGCTTCCTTGTTCCACGCCTTCACACACAAATCTTGACCTCCAGCTCTCCTCTAAACAATGGTAGATTAAAGTCAAACCCTGTTACTCTGGGACAAATTCAATGGCTTCTTATCTTCAAGGCAAGTCAGAAAATCTTTTCCTGATGGGATAAGATAATAGACTAACCTGTCAAGCCACGTCTTAACATTTGTGTCTCCACACCCCTGTACTGTAGACATACTTGAAGACTACCTTTATAACCATGGGGACAGATCCCCAGAGGTGGCTGAAAATATATGATAGTTGAGAGATGATGTGGGGGGTGTTTGTCAAAGAAAGATTCCTCAGTCGTTCCAGATATATCAGTTGCTTTTCTGCTGCTGTGAAAAAATGACCTGACAAGAAAGTTTAAGGTAGAGAAGGTTTATGTTTACCTATAGTTCCAGAAGGCTCGAACCCATCGTGGAGAGGAAGGCTTGCTGGCAGGAGCATGAGCGCAGCTTGTTACGTTGCATCCATGGGAAATAAGAAAGCAAACAGGAACTGGGGTGAGACTATAAAGCCTCAAACTCCCACCCCAAGTGGCATCCTGCCCCCAACAAAGTCCATCTCCTCAAGGTTCCATCACCTTCCCAAACAGCACCACCAACTAGGGACCAAATCTTCAAGCACAGGAGCCTATGGTGACCCTTCATATTTAAGACACAATATTTCAAGTAGAATGCCAAATGTAAGTGTATACTCTGCCCTTCTCCCTCAGTCTACCATGAACTGGAGCATTAGTTCTCGGACTGTAACGTGTATGTGAGTCACCAAGAGAGCTCATTCAGAATATAAAGCCCTGCACCTGAGAGGTAGGTTCTAAGCACTGGTCTGGGTGGCCCTGGGAGGATTATTTTAACAAGGATTCAACTTGACCTGGAGAAATCTATCAAAGTAACATACAAGGAGGTTCCTTGCCCTATTATCTCATCCTGTGGCCTCGGAAGAGGGCCCTCAGTCTGCATAGAACTCATTTACTTCTACCCTCTTACTAGTCCCTGAAATGGTGGAACACTGAATCAGCTGTAGGCTTAAAAACCTATTAGATGGCCTAATTTCATTTTTCTGTTTCTGTTCCCCACATCTGTATAATGGATTGATGCTAAGTTATATCACAGAGGTTAACAGGTGGACAGATCTAATGAAACTCTTCTGCTGGCCACAGCAAGCACCATGAATGTTGACTATGAGCAAACAGAAGGAGTTGACTACAAATACCCTCATGTAAGTCAGCTTCATCACCAGCCCAACTCCTTGCCCACAACTCCATGCTTTCAATTAAATTTGTTTAACTGTCCATTTATTTTGTCTCCCCCTTCACAGCAATTCCCTTGAGAGCAGAGGCTATGCTTTATCTATTCTTCTAGCATCCAGCACTGGTCACAACAAATACCAGGAGTTCAGAGAAGGTTTGCAGTGGTTACTGGTATTCATCTGTGTGATCCTATTCACATCCTGGTACAGAGGGGCCAGTGAGTTAACAGAAGCCATTCAGCCACACTAACAAGGAGAAAGAAAAGAAGTGGGGAGTGACTTTAAGTATCTTAGTTTATGCACTTAGGCAATGGATGAAACCAAGCCTAAAATCAACAATATCTGTAGCAAAATTTTAAGCATTTTCTTGTAAAATAATAACACAAGATTGACAAATAAATTAAGTGAAAACACCACCCTCTCAGCCAGAGATGTTGGATGATAATTGCCCAGTGAACATATTTATGGTGGAAATGAAAGAATTTAAAGTTTAGAATAAATTTGAGTATGGAGATGTTGGAGCGAGAATAAAAACCTTTCACAGGTGCAGAAGGTGATCAGCATCCCAGAGAGGAGGAACCATCCCTGTCTGCTGAACTGTTTCAAGCAATAAACGATTGAGTAAATTTCTCCCTGAACATGAAGCCTTGCTATAATCACACACACACACACACACACACACACACACACACACACACACACAC
>NW_026596051.1:21907232-21925668 GCF_907164565.1 Psammomys obesus | reverse complement strand
CACACACACACACACACACACACACACACACACACACACACACACACCATTATATAGATTCCACCATGGCACTTAAGTATGACAGTTTGCCATTGTTTCCACAGACCATGAAAGACACAGGAATTGTTGCAGGCAGTTTCCCCTTTGTCTTCACCAGCTCACCAGATATTCCAAATCTGGAAACTCCATCAAGAGGCACCTTGATGAAATAGAGGGCAAATCACATGGCTTGGAGTCAGAAGATGCCAGCTCCAGCAGGAGCAAAGCAACCTGTTCATTCTGCATATTAACAAATCACTTCTCTGCAGCTGACGCTTGCTTATGTGTAAAATTAAAAATAATGCCTGTATCACAAAGTCAGGCTCTGAGACTGAATGAGGTCATGAGTGTTAAGCTTTGGGAAAGATTGAAGCATTGTGAATGTGTAATGGGATCCCACCTAAGCCCAGCATGCAAAACAACGGTAATCCCGGGGTCTCTGTAAATTCAAGCTGGATGCCTACCTTACATTGGAGTGCAACCTAGATCTCATTTAGGGTTCATCGCTCCAGCTTTTCTTTTTTTCTTTTTCTTTTTGGCTTTAATAAGCTGCAGTGATGCTGGCTTCCTATAGAAGAAGCTATCAACCCCATTGTGCTTGTTGCATTATGAAGGCAGGTGCATTATATAGACCATGTAATAACCATTTTAATTATCACTCCCCTCAATCCTGAAGTAGATGCTTTATGTCTGCCTCATTTCACATTAAATCCTGTAATGTCTCCCTTCCTTCTGCCAAACTTGTTTTTTCTCTGATCTCTGCTAAAATGAAATTGTTCATACCATGAGGGCTCTAAAGTCCTCCAGATGAAGAGAATCAAAGGGAATGAGGGAGTTTAAGGAATTGGTTCATTAAAAGGCTGAAAGTCAAAAAGACCCTGAGCTGTGCAGTCAGCTAACTGGAAACCAGGAAGAGCCCAAGGCAGAGCACCTGTCTGAATTCAGGGGCCTGAGAACCAAGGGAGCTGATATAAAAGTCAGCAACTCTGAGACAGAACAGCTAATGTCTCACTCCAGAGGCTGAAAATAGTGATATCCCAATTAATGCAAGCAAAGCCTCCTACTTGGTCTTTTTGTTCTTGTGTTGATGTGATAGGGTGAGCCCACAGCCACCCAATCAGGGAAGACAATAAACACAAGTCTCACCAAGGAATTCCTTCCCAGACACACCAGAACAACACTTGACCAAATACCTGGACACTGCATAACAGACCAAGTTAACATATAAACTAACCACAGCAGTAAGGGTCTGCGGATGGCCGTCCCTCCACCACTTGGGCGCTATGGCACTCCCCAATCTTCCTGCGAAGGTTTTGGTTAAAGAGAGTAAATGTCTGAGATGTATGAGGATTTGGGAGCTCTTTCAAAAGACAGAAGGCACAGGTGGATCTGAATACGAAAGAAGAAAAGCTAAGAATGCCAGGAACAAAATTAGCTTCACAGACTTTCCGAAGTTTGACCAAATCTGTCTCTCGCGCATGGCACACTTTACTGTTCCATTACCCATCTGATTCTTTGCTTACATATTCACTTACCAGCCAACAACGACTGAGAGAATTATACTGAGTAGAAGGACTAAGGATCAATTCAAGTATGTACCTTGTCCACAGGGTACCTCTAGAAACTTTATAAATGCCTTTGGTGTGATGTGTGCACCAAGTCCTAGAATTGGCAGTTTGAAAGTTGCGCTGTTGCTTGTTCCCAGCCCACCACCATCAATGACTCTAAATTCATCACCATAGCCTGGCAGAGCACAGTCACATAGAGAACTCATGGTCTCCAGAACTTGCACGTCACTGTGGCATTGATGAGAATCATAATTGGCTACTAAAACCTGTCTCTTGCAGTTTGTAACTACTTGGGTCATATAAATCAACACAATGATAAACACTCTGGCAGACACATACTGTGTTACCAACGCATACATTATTATGGCCAAATATAGGATAAGAGCAGCTCATTGGAGGGAGAGTATATTTAGGTTCATACCATCAGACAATGTCAGTCTGTCATGGTGGGAAAGGCATGTCAGAGTTAATGGTGATGGAGATGTATATAAGAATATCACACATCTTGACAGCTCAGGAATCAGTGAGCTAGGGCAGAATTAAAAGCCAAGATCACCTTCAAGGCATGACCACAAGGACCCACTACCTTTTTATTTAGCAAGTATTTTAAAAAGAGTATAACTATATCATTTTTCTCCTTAGCTTTCTCCACTCTAGTCCTTCCCATGTGCCCTTCTTCAACCTACCCCCTCTACCCTTCCTCCCTCCCTCCTAAATTAATGGCCTCCTTTTCTTTTATTTTCATTGTTACTTATATAGAGAAAGATATACAAATATATAAATACAGCCTTCTTTTTTGTTGTTGTTTGTATGTATATGGTGTCGGGGATGCCCTCTCTGTTTTAGATAAGCAACTATGAGCTCATCCCTGAGAGAGGCTAATTCTTCCTCTCTCAATAGTCATTAGAAGCCTGTAGTTTTTCATCTATGGGTGAAATCCTGTGAGATTTCCTCCCTTCTGCATTAGCATGTACATTGCTCGTGTAATAATCTTTGGATCTTATTTAGTCAGCCATTTCTAGTAGACACATCTCATAGCAAACTTTCTGGTTCCGTGGGTCTTACAGTCTTTCTACCTCCTCCTCTCTAATGTTCTCTATAATGTTCTTTGGGGTTGGGCTTCCCCCTTTGATCTCTGCATTGTGTACAACTGTGATTTTATGCAATGATTTCCATTTACTGTAAAGAGAAGCTTCTGTGATGGAGAGTAATAGCTACATTTAGTTTTAGAATGTAGTTAAGAATTATGCTGGCCTGGTGAAGTGGTGAGAGTAGGTTCTCTTACAAGATCCAAGACCTCAGAAGCCCTGGGTTTTTGTCTAGCTTTCCCATACTAGGCATCATTTCCCTCCTGTTGAATGAGCCTTAACTCCAAATAGGCAACAGCTGGTTAACTAGCACCAACTGTGTGTCACTACCAAACCTTTAAGGATAGCTTCTTAGGCTGGTCAGGGCTGAAGAGATGGCTCAGCAGTTAAGAGCACTTGCTTCTCCTGCAGAGAACACTTACATGGTAGCTCCCAATAATACATAACTCAAGTTCCAAGGGATTTGACACCCTCCTCTGACTTCCACACAGACCCATTTCTGCTGCCTGCAACCCACATCCAGAGATTCCACACCTTCCCCTAATCAGTGTCATCAGTTAGAAAAGAGGTGTTCCAAACATGAGCTTATGGAGGACATTGTAGATGCAAACACTAACACATGCTCAATTCCTTTCTCCAGTCTAGTCTGATGATCATAAGAATGTTTGTTTGTAATGTATTTAAATCATGTGACACGCTATGACTCTGTTATAATTAGCTTCATTTTAGTACCACAACTCACAAAAATTGAAAAAAGAAACCCTATTTCCAATTAAGAAAAACAAATTGAAAAGGAATATGTGGTTTGTTCAATGTCCCCAAGACAGTAAAAGAGTTAAGGTGGGTTGTGAAGCTATTTATGTTCAGCTAACTAGTCTATTATCTGTCTACCACATTCAGCTATATATTTTTCCAAAGCAAGGATTAAAAAAAATATTAATAAAGGAAAGACCAAGTTTTCTCTCCAAACTCAGCTTCTCTCCACCTGACCACTTAAAACAACTTCTCAGGTATAAGGAGCCATTCTTGTGGGGCTTTTGAACTTAGGAGGCATTGGTTTCAGCAAAGACGATGGAAGTGAGTGTCTGATTCTCACTCTTCCTCCACTCCCCACTGTAATTGTGTTTTCATTGCACTTTACCTGTAAGTACCATCAATGACTTCTTTTGCTCACCAACAGAAATGATGGAATAACATTTCCTAGGTACCTGACAAAGACAACTCCTGAGGGACCTTCTAAGTAGGTCAGCCATGCAGAGTCTTGAAACATCATTTCAGTTGCCAAGGAGCTCCTGCCTGCTTGAGCACCAATGATCTTGGATTCCTCAGCAGTTCTTTATGGGTAACCTTGGAGTGGTGGCAGACATGGAGCCAGTATCTAGAAGGTTCCACATGGATGTTTCGAAGTCACTCATGACAGTTCCAGGTATTCAATGAATTCCTCGTGAAGTAGCGAAGTTCCTCAAGCATTATATCTCCTCACCTGTGTCTGTAAATATTCATTCAGTAAGCAGGCTGAGGGATGGAAAGTGGGTTCTCTGTCCCAACTAGATACTTTTCTGTTGTTAGAGGCAAATAAAATGTCAGGTACTGTTCACCCTACCCTTCTTCCTACACGGGGGTATTTTTTTTTATTATGAAGTATAGTCTAATCTACACTGGGGCATTTTTTTCTTAGATTATGAAGTGCATATGAATCACTAGAGGGCTTTGTCTTACATACAAAGCTCTGGACTTGAAATGTTGATTTTCATCACTGTTCTGGGGTGTTCTGCAATGTGTATTTTTAACAAGTGACCCAGTTAGTCTGAAGTTGTCAATAGAACTTACAGGAAGGCTCCTCAAAACCTGGATTTACCAGAAAATAGAGTCTAAAACATCATGGCTGGTTACTTGATTAGCAACAAAGTCCTAGGAAGGCTAGACTCAGGGAAAAATGGGTCACTATAAAAAGATGACACTAAACTGTCTGGTTTGTATCTTACCTGAGTAATTGCTCCACTTCACAATCTTGTGGTGTCATCTTTTTTTGGTCTTGATAAGACAGTGTCCTGAAGAGTCCTCTGAGAGGATGAAAGGACAACAGCTCAAATCTCTCAATGCCAAACTTACAGAATTCAACTCTCCCAAAATTAACTCTTTCGTGATGCGTAAGCATGAGCTCTAAGTGTGTCCTGCACTGTCATGCCTCAGGACTAATTGGATGCTCTCTGGTAATTGCTCAATGACCCAGCTGTAAGCATCACACCGTGACGTGAGAGTGAAATGGGTGCAGCACAAGCCCAGGTAGACAATGACTGAAATCAGAGCTGTACAAAGGATAGCTATAGGAGTCTATCTATATGAAGGGCCAAAGCCAAAGCAATGCAAAGACAAAAGGGCTCATGTATGCTAAACAATGCAGACAATGCAGCTCTCTTATTCCACCTACTTCTTTTACCTTTCTGACCTGTTATAGTTTATCTTCATTGTTAACTTGGCTGAATTTAGAGTCATATAGGAGACACACAGATCTCTGGGCATTATCTACAGAGGTGTCTCTGAAGAGGCTTAGCTGTGGAAAGAACACCTACTGTGAATGCTGATGGGACCATCCCATAAGCAGGGGAAAGAGTGAATAAAAAGGAGAGAGGAGAAAGTCTGCTGAGTGTTGGCATTCTTTCCTTTCTGCTTCCTGACCTGTCCAAATGTAAACAATTTCCCTCCACCCACCACAGCTTTAAACATCTGTGCCTTTATGCTATCACCACCATGATGCATTATTTCCCTTGAGAGCCAAGGGAAATCATTAATTCCTTAATTTACCTCTTATTGGGTCTTTGGTCACAGTGACAAGAAAAAAATGACTCATCTACCAGTTTCACCTCTTTAGACAAAATGGACTGGGGAATTGCATGACTGGAAAGTGGATCTTACTAGACAGAGGAGAAGAAAGGAACTCCTGATGGTATGATGGAGAGATGGCTTTGTCCTGCTTCTCCAGTCTTCCCTCAGTCACCAGAAGACTCAAAGGCCCTGTAAAGCTAACACTGGCTTGCAGAGAAACAGGCATAGTGCAGGCAACTGGGCTTCATCTGGAAGGTGATGTAGAATAGATGAGGATCTGGTTCAGGTATGCTGAGTTCAAGTCCACTCCAGATCCAAATCTGAGTTTGTGACTCAAAGAACTCTATGTCCAAGCTCCTTTGAAAAATCAAAAGCAGATAATACCTTGGTGTGGCAGAGACCTACCACCCCAACAGCTATTCATGGCATTTGAGGCTATCCAGATCTTCCACCAGTGTAAGCGCTCTAGCTCCCAACCTCTCTCTGAGGTTGCTGTCTGAGGTTTTAAATGAAGAACTGAATACCTATACTTAATCTGAAACAATAAGATAAGCTAAATAGAATTTGGGGATCTACTATGAATGGGCAAAAATAAAAATACACTCTGCTATTCTTGTTATTGCTGATGTACTGTTTATCCCAACCTGAACTGAATCATTGCATTCAGGCTTACAGTCTAGGGCAGGAAACTAGAAAGGCACCACCTTTCCTCCACTGAGAGCAAAGTTGAGGAAGATGGTCCATATGGCAAGAAAAGAAGGCAAGTTCTTTGTTGAAACTCTAGAAAATTTCACTGAGTTATTATGCTGAGTTTTATTTAAGCAAATGATAGCTGCTAGTCAGGGGGACTCTAGTATCACAGCTTCAAGATGGTTCCACCTCAATCTTCCCACTCCTCAACACATGGCTGTGATCTATTTGTATCCCTCGGTAGCCTCAGATGATTTATTTAAAAGCACATTTGAAATAACAATTGTTCCGTGAGGATTAAAATGTGGAATGAAACAAGAGAGTTAGAGTCATTCCGCACAACAGTTCTTTTACTATAGGAATTTCAAAATGCCATTTCAGAGTGGCAAGTCTGTAGGTCTGGATTCATTTGTTATGCCTCCTATGACAAGTAACATAGGCCTGGTGGTTTTCAGCAAGAGAAACATATTGCACAGGCAGGGGTCTAAAATGAAGGTGTTGTCAAGGCCTTGGCATTCCCAAAGAATCCAGGAGAATTTTTTCCTGTCTATCATTCAGTAGCTAAGGAAATACTTGTCACGGCATATTCCCAATCTGCCTCCATCTTCGCAGCTTTACTTAACTTGGATAGCTCTGTGTCTCTCCTCTCTTTAGAAGTCAAATTGCCTAAGAACCATTTCATCCCCTCATCTTCACTTTATGGTATCTACAAAGACTCTTATCTTTGTAAGACCACACTTAATGCACTCAGCCTTAGGACTTCAGCATGTATCTTTGGAAGATACAATTCAATGCATAACAAGCTCTAAAGCCAGAGTGCCACCAGCAAATCCAGGCTTTAATTATACTCAACTTTTGTTGCTCTGTCTTTTCTCCCATCAACACCATCGGAATCATTATCAAGCTGTTTTTACACATGCTCATATTTTTTGTTCCTGTTGTTAGAATGTGCTAGACTCGAGCATAGCCAAATAAAACAGCAGTCTTGCAAGCCCGGTAGCCCCCCCCATGTCATGCCCCAGAATTGCTGATATTTTCCAGGTTAAATTGATACCTATTTCCAACAGTCCTGTAATGGGATACCTCCCTGCCCCCATTTATGATTTGAGGAAATACCCATTCATATTCAACAATCTCTCAGGACAAAAGTTGTGCCTTTATCTGAGACCTAGCATCAACCATATGATAGCTTAATATTCAAACTATTTGGCATAAATTGGGAAATCTATTTAACTCTTTCTTTTTCTCCTTTCCATCTGCTAATTTACATAACTGGCTGGAAAAGTGATTGGAACAGATTGTGAGCAGCACAGAGAGAGCCCCAGCCTGGCCAAGCTTGTGTCCTTCTGTATTAATTTTTCCCTGAGCACAAGGTATATGTCTAGGGCCAATCCACAGGGCAGCTTTGGGGAGAAACAACACCCCAGTGTTCATGGAGAACTTCATTTAAGAACATTTCCAGTCCTCTCTTTAAAGTGACTAGAATTCATTCTATACAAAAAAAAAAACCACCTTTCCTTAACCTAAGTTTTCCTTTGTATGCTATCTGATGAACTATCTGTAAGATTTTTTAATTTAATTTTATTTTAATTAACATTTAAAGATTGGGTTTCATTACATTTTCAAACATCTTGTTTTGTGACTCATGAATCATCTTCCTCTCCTTTTTTCTGCTCCATTCCCTCTTACTCTAGTACTCCCAGTAGGCTCCTTTCCAGCTTCATGTCACATGAGTTCAACTGCCCTTCCTCCATCCTCAAGAAAACCTTTTTCTTCTCATGATCTCCTTTCTAGTTCATGACCTATATTCATACTAACACATGCACATGAATACACACACACACACACACACACACACACACACACACACCACACCACACACACACACACACACACACACACACACACACACACACACACACATTTCCCCCCTAGGTATGGCGAGATGGGGAAATGACTTGCTCACAAAAATGCCTTTTATCATAGGACCCGAAGAAAATCCTTGCATGTCAGCATGCATCTTGTAAGCCCAGCACTGGTTAGGACAGGAGACAAAGACAGATGGTTTCCTAAAGCTCATCAGATCATTGGCAGTTTAGTAGAATAAAAAAGCTCCAGGTTCACTAATAGACTGTTTCAAAAAAGGGAGGAGGGTGTGAAGAACCAGAAAGACAGCCAGCATTACCCTCTGCCCTCCACATACATATGAGCACTTGTATCTATAACACATATACATAGACACACACACATACATACATACATACATACATACATATATACATATACATAGAGAGACAGAAACAGAGAGAGAGATACTACAATCCATAGATGAAAATATCACTCAATATTTGTCTGTCTGAGTCTGGATTACCTTGCTTAATAGTTTCCAGATTCATCCATTCTTCTACAATTTTCAGATTATAATTTCTCCTTGTAGCTGAATAAAATACTATTGTGTATATATATCACATTTTTATCATCAACTCATCTGTTGATGGACATCTAGGCTAATTACATTTCCTGACTATTATGTATAGTGAAGCAATAAACATGAATGTGCAAATATATGACAGAATGTGAAGTCTTTTGGGGTATATACCCAGGAATGGTGTAAGTAAGTCACATGGTTCTATTTTAATTTTTCACTGAAAATTTTTTTGATATTTTAATTTTTAAAATTTATTTCTTTATTCACTTCCCATCCTGATTACAGCCTCCCTCCTCTCCTCTCAGGTCCTGCACACACATCCCCCCAACCTCCCCTCTCCTTCTCTTCAGAGAATGGGGAGATCCCCCATGTGTACCAACCCACTCTGGCACATTAAGTTGCCTCAGAAGTAGGCACATCCTCCCCCACTGAGGCCAGATATGGCAGCCCAGTTAGGGGAATGGGATCCAAAGGATGGCATTAGAGTCAGAGAGAGCCCCACTCCGGTTGCTGGAGGATCCACACGAAGACCAAGTTGAGCAACTCCTACAGATGTGCAGGGGGCCTAGAACCAGTCCATGCATGTTCTTTGGTTGGTGGTTCAGTCTCTGTGAGCCCCCATGGGCCCAGGTTAGTTGAGTCTGTAGGTCTTCTATGGAGCCTTTGACCCCTCTACATCCCTAAATCATTCCCCCAACTCTTCCATAGGACTCCCGGAGTTCTGCCTGATGTTTGGCTGTGGGTCTCTGTATCTGTTTCACTGGGATTTCTTAACGCATTATTTGCTATATCTAGACTTTTAATGAGAATTTCATATGTGAATATAATGTCCTTTGGTCACGTCTATCCTCATTCCTTCCCCTACAGTTCCTCAATATTTCCCATGCCACTTTCCCCTCTAAACTTCATGTTCTTTTTATTTTCTTTAAACTCTCTGAGTCCATTTATTGCTGCTTGTATGTGCCTATATGTCCATATCTATTGGAGTTTGAGTTTTCTTTCAACAGCTGCATCCCCAAAGAAAGCTGACTCTCCCTCCCCTAGCATCCATCAATTGTCTATAGCTTCCTAGCCATGGGTGGGACTTCATAAACTACCCCACACCACCACTGCCATTCATGTTGGGCTTCTGACTGGTTTGATCTTGTACAGGTCTTGTATATACAGTCACAGTGGCTCTGAATTCATATGTGAAATGGCCCTGTCATGGCCATCAAATAATGTTTATGTTCACTACCTCTAGCTCCTCTTTCATAATGACATCTTGACTTTGGAAGGAAGAGATACAGTGTAGATACCCCATTCAGAGCTAAGCACATCACAGTCTCTTATCATTTAAATGCTGAGCAGATGTGGATCTCTGTATCAATCACCATCCACAGCAAAGAGAAGCTTCAGTGATGAGGGTTGAGAGATGCACTGATCTATAAAGATAAAGATAAAAACATAGGCGGCAATTCAGTACTCTGCCATTTTAGCAGAATAACAGTATTGGGTTCTCCTCCCCGAGGGCCTAAGATTTATTCAGTCACAGGTTTCTGACTCAGCCAGCAATGTCAGGCATGAGTGAAACAGCTTTAAATCTAATCAGAAGGAGGTTGGTCACATCTGTAACATCTGTGCCATTGTTGCTCCCAGTAGCCATATCATGCCAGGCTACTCATTACTGTAGCTCACAGGATCGACAAGTGAGTAAGACTGCTGAATACTTTTCCCCTAGCGCCTTTCAGCATTATGAAAGCTGACCAATAGGGATGAAGCTTATAGGTCAGTGCCAGCTTGATGTCTCCATTTCCTGACTCAAGCATGTGGTCTTCAGCAATAAGATCATACCATTGAATTCAGGAAGGTAACCAAGAGCAATGGCAACAAGCTGTGGCATGGGGAGAGGGGACATGTAATATGGGACCTTACTGACCAATGACAACTCTGAAAGTGTTACCTATACCTGGTACTGGAGTTTTAAGATTTATTCATTTTATTTGTGAGTACCTAAATGTCTGATTGAGTACCACATGTGCTGGGTGTCCACAGAAGCCAGGAGCATCAGATCCTCTGAAACTGGAGTACAGACAGTTGTAAATCAATATGTGGATGCTGGGAACTGAACCCAGGTACTCTTCAAAAGCAGCAAGTATTCTTAACCGGTAAGCTATCTCTTAAGCTCTGTGCACTGGGCCTTTTATTTAAAATGTTCACATTGATTCTATAATGTCTGCACTGACATGTACATGAGATCTTTAGCTAATGAGCCACTTTCCTGTGGCTTCTTAAAAGATCCCACAATTACAGAGTATTAACCTTACTTGGGACCCATGTAAACACCCAGAAACTTAGGAACAGATCTCATTCCATCTGCTGACTAGAATTCAGTTCTGATGCTCCACTTTGTGGTGTCTTTGCTTCCTCCATTCAAAGATGGAAAAACAAGAGCCAGGACAATTGCTCTGAATATGGGAAATGAGAGAACATTCTTGCTCAGTGCTGAACCAGCTCCAGAGTTCAGATGAGATTCTTTAATGAGTGTCTTTGAGTCTCAAAAAAATTATACTGAGGGATGTGGTGTAACCTAAAATTCAAATAAAGCAAAGCATGAAGCAGGTGAGAGCTTTGGAAAAGTTACTGCTCTACTCAAACCAGCTATCAATATTCCTGACAGCCTTAAAGAAAGTACCAGAGGTTTCCTTCTTTGAGAGAAAGACAAACAGAAAGACAGACAGACAGAATGAGGGGAAAATGTGAGGAGTTCTGCCCCTCCATAACACCACAGGCCCAGGTACATCATGAGTATTCAGCTAAGTCTTCTTCTGCTCCTTCTCTATTCTGAGTCTGTCTCCATCCCACCCACAGCCTGTTCACCGTGAGTGCTAACCCCGAGAGCCTATCATGAGATTCCTCAGCAATGTTCTGTGCTATTTTCCTTTTTCTTAATCCAACTCCTCCTTCAAGACCTGAATTCAGCCAACATGAGGACAGATGGTGTGGGGCCCTTTGCCCTGCCAATTTAGCAATCTTGGCAAGAGCTGGGTCCCTGTGTGCAGAGGGAGTGATTTTGCTTGCATAGTTTAAAAATACTACCGTGTTTTTAACCTCAGGGAAAAATGTTTGGCAAACAACCCATAGCAGATTTTTTTTTCTTGTGGATGATGTCACATCCCTAGCCAGATTTGTCTAAACAAGACTCTGCTCAAGAAAAACGGTGCCATAACCATGTAGCATTAAGAGGCATTGCTATGCAAAAAAAAAAAAAAAAAGAGGTTCGGGTTAAGATCCTCGGATCTCTCGGATCTGTCCACTTTCTCAGCTCTTCTCCAGTTCACTGTGAGGTCATTCATCTATCTCCTTAGCTTTCTATATTCTCATGGATGAAGAACAACAAGTTTCAACCACAATCGGTCCCTGTTCAACAACTGCTGGGTGGTTTATTATAACAGTGTCTGGGGTGGTAAGGAAAGACAGCTGCCAACCAGGATTTTGTAATCAGTCATGCATACACTCAAAGGCTGGGGATCTCTCCTAGTGATCTGTTTACTTAGCAATCTCTTCCTTCTGGAGCAATCCCTGGCTGGGTACTTTTTTGGACCCAGATCTCATTCAGATCATATGACCCCTCTGCAAAGAGTCATACTCAAGTCATTTTAGGTAAATCCCCCACTGCACATGTCCTGACCAACCTCATTTTTTTTTTTTTTATCCCTTTTCATTCTTTCATCATGCTGTGTAGTCTGCTTTTGTATTTGTGTGCCGCTGGCATTTTACAAGGTTCAGGCCATGGCCTGCTCTCATGTTGTATAGCAGGACAGGAGTACCTCCAGCCCTCACAATGGGTGCCTTGGAGTTAAATGAATCTATTACTCCTGTTGTTAGAACCTGCAACTTCTGAATCTGTTCTTCGAATATGTAGCAGAAATAATAACGGTGCCAATCCAGACACACGGTTTGAATATATCATGAGTCTATATGAAATGCCTAGACTCAACTGAAGTCTTGACGCTTACTCTTGAGACCTTGCTGGAGAAGCTTGCTGTAAGTTCAACAGGGAACTTGTGAACATGGTGTGAGGCACAGATTTTAGAGAAGCTCTCTCTGTGTGTTTGCTCATCACCTCCACCCCTGGCATCTCCAAAAGGCTTAAACATGGGTGCAATACCACCACTCTAAAAAATGCACATCAAAAACCTCTTTGCACTCTGAAGTGCCCCTCACAGGGCCTGCAGGCTCCTGCACTGAGCTCTTGTGTTCCCTGTACAGTCTTCCTTTCTGTGGGATGCCTGACCAGGGCAGCTGAGCCAGCAACTAGGATCACCTAAATATTCATGGGGACACACACTGTCCCCCAAGAGACCAGGCATATCCAAATTTGAGCTTTTTCTTGGTAACTACTTAACAGTGGTAAAAAGTATCCACTGGTTTCTCAGAACCAGCTGAAGCTGAGCATGTCTGAAATCCAACAGAGGACAACACTTAAGCTTAGACTCAAACCCAAGCACCCTATTTGGAAAATACCACTGTGATATGAAAGAGAGCACAGCTAATTGTGGTGAGCTGAGGGTTCACAGTGCGCATCCTGGGAAGGCAGGATAGAAAATAACCGGGGAACACAATTAGAGAGAATTGAGTCCCTCTCTGACTTGTGCCCAGTGTCCAACTGCCTGAGGTACCAGTAATGAGCAGATGCTAAACTGTAATAAATCAAGAAAGCTGGTGCTAATTAACTCAGGTTCCACACAGGACTTCTCTTACAATTTTTTTTAAAGTGGATTTTGATCCACTGAAGAGACAGCATTTTTAAAAACAAGCTCATCAAATAACCAACACCCCTCTCCCCTGATGGCGTAGAAGACTGTCTCTTGCTTGCGGGGCATGCCTGCCTGTAACCTGCATGGTACAAGTGCAGCCCTTGACAGCAGCCTGAGACCAGCTGTCTGACAGGAGCCTGGACTTGGCAGGCAGCACTAGCCGCAAGCAGGGAAACTGAATACCAAGTGGTGTCAGAGTGTTTACCAGAACCCTCCACTCCTTTTAACACTTAAACTTTCCTTATTTCAAGAAAAGAAAAAAAGGTGTGAAATAAAACTAAGAGTAAGCTACATCAGGGGGAAAGTGAGAGGTTAGACAAGGAGTCTACCATTTCTCCCCAGCACAGTTCAGCATTGTAGAGAGAGGAACTGAATGTAGAACCAAGCTTTCCTCTGCTCAGAGTACTTAGTAGAAACCCGTTTCAAGAAAAGCCGGGGCTGGAAAGACACAGATATGGACTTCTTCCTTTTTCTTGTAAGCCTATAAAAATCTAAAAGGTGAAAAACAAATTTCAAGTAGATATTAAAACTGAACTCAAAGTAAAAGTTGGAGGGGATGGAAAACTGCCCTCTTTGGATGGGTTCTAGGTAGTTGACACATACATCTAGCTGCATTTATAGGTGTCATGCCTCACGGGTGCTAAGTTCATAACATTGTGTTTTGTCATAAGAGATGAGAAAAAGGAGGGAAAAGTAAGCCTGGTAACTTGCCTGAGTTCATTGGGTGGGGCTGGGCAGAACTTGGACTAAGCCAATGTGACTTCAAAGCTACCCAGCCTTGCACTTCAGCCTCCCAATAGGCTGAAAAGGAGTCTTTCCTCTCCAAATCCCTGAATTATGGTCCTATTTTTCTAAAGGGTGTCATGCTTTGAGAGAATTATCTAGAAAAGAAGTGAAAATGAAACAAAGTCCCTTAATCGTGAAACACCACAGAGTCATCCTCTCCTATCCCACCTGTAGCTTTGTGGTGTCACACAACTTCTGTCCACAGATGGGGCCTGTTATTCGTCCACCTGTTAGTTGGCTGGTAGTCCCCCTCTTCTCAAGACTTCAAGAGCCTCAGGGAAAAACAAAAAAAGATGCAGATGTTCCCCATAAGCCAGGCACTGTCCTGGAATTTTCAAATTCACCCCTTCAGTGATCAGAGCCACACCTCCTGCTGCATGCTATCATTCCCAGGCTTCTTGTGAAAAATCAAAAGGATTAGATTCCTCTCCAAGCGAGGCATCCCCTCAGCAATACACCTGGACATTCAGAACCTTGGCGTTCAATCCCAGCCTCTAGAGAATTTCCCACAAACACATTTTGATGACTCAAGGCTTGCGGACCTAATAAACCATGCAGGTAGTCAGGGAGCATGAGGTTAAAGGGCAAAACCCATGCACCAATTTGAAAAAAAAAAAAAATGATGACAATGAATTGAAGGACCACAGGAGTGTCAAGATGCGCCGCATCAAAGATAGCAATGGAGCAAAAATGTGGACTGTGAGCAGCTGATGAGTGTTGCCTGGTTCTAGTTCCTTCCATGTCACCGTATTCCTGCCTCTTCTGCATTCCTACAGCCTGTTGTTTTGTAGGTTCTTTGGGTGAACGTGGCTATCCTCCTGGCATTCAGATATACAACTCTTTGGCTTCAAATGTTTTTCCCCACACCCTCCTTCCTTCCCTATCTTCCTTCTCTTTTCCCTCTTTCCTTCGCTCTTTCTCTCCCTTTCTTCCATCCTTTGGTTCCCTTCTTTACCCTCATTTGGTCTATCAAATTCCCACTCATCGTAGAGATCTCAGCTTTTATCTTCACCTCCCCAAAGGAAGTCTTTTCTAAAGCTAGAGTGTGGGATAACTAGCCTGTTACACACATGTGAGAACCTATCTCAGAAGATCTACCATATTTAGAATCTCTCATTTAATACCTCTCTGACCTACTGTCCCCATAAAGCAGCAATATTTTTTTCTCTTTTTTGCCTTTGTGTCTCTCTATCTATCCCAGTTTCTGCCAAGTAGTAGGTAAAGGGGGCCAATCACTGATGAACAAATGAATGTCAAAGCAGCTCACCCTTAATGTGTTGATTGAAATCAAGCAGTTCAATGTTTGTAAAATTTGTTCATTTTTGCCCCCTCTGAAAAGTAAACTACCAGAGAAAAATAATAGGTATGCCTTTAATAAAATTGTATTTCAGCATCTACTAACATGCTTGGTAGATAATAATTATTCTCTCTCTTTTTGAGACAGGGTTTCATGTTGCCCAGGTTGGCTCAAATTCACATTGTAAAAAGTATCTTGACCTTCTCATCCTACTTTCTATCTCCTCCCCCATAGTGCTAAGAATACAGTCCTGCTAATAAATATTTTATTGATAATGTATAAACTGTTTTTCAATTAAAAAGCAATAAACGTCACATATAACCATGTTTTTGCTCTTTCAAATGATCTTTAATTCTTCCTTGATAAGAATGGGAATTTTATATTGAGCTTAGCTTCTCAATGTCCTGAGAACTAAATGTGAACATGGGCTTTTCCATTATAGCATCTGCTTTTTGAGAAAATTTCTTCATACTCATTCTAGATGAAATAGATCCGGAGTCTTGCCTTAGCCAATGAGAGTTGGACAAGCAGAATGAGAACAGAAACTTAAAGAAGTCATGTGTTGTGGCTTCCTCTCTCTTGTACCCAATGAGCTTCAAGCTTTGTAAAACTGAGCTTTGGACAGCCTGCAGAGTGATGAGGGGCAGTGTGGAGAACTGGGTTTCTGGGCTGATTTCTTGTCCTTTAGGAGATGCATGGATGTGGCCAATTTTTATCATCCAGATACTTAACAACTGTCAGTTCAGAGCAGAGGTGTGGGTCCTTTTATGGTTGAAGAATGTCTTTTCAAACTTCATGTGTAGTAGTCCTAACCCCTCATATATTAAAATATGCCCTATATGGAGACAGAAAGATTTTAAAAAGACATAAGATTAAAATGAGGTCATAATATAAACCCTAACCCAGATAGTCTAGATCCTTTAAAAAGGAGGAACTTAAACAGATGCAGAAAGGGTGCTGTGTGAAAAAGAAATACAGCCATCTTTAAGCTTAGAAGATGCCAAATACACATCTCTCCATCAACAGACTCAGGAAGAAACCAAGATAGCTGACACCTTGATCCTGAATTTCCAGCCTCTGGAAGACTGGGAGACAATGCATCTCTTCTGTTTAAGTCACTATTCTCTGTGGGACTCAGGTGTGCAAACCCTAGCAGAATTATACAGGTCTGGACCAAAACAACCAATTGACTGACCTAACCCTGCGTATCAGTAAACCCATGACACAGACTTTATTTTAAGCCCCTGATGCAATAAAGGCTCATTGATAAAGCAAGTAAATTGATAAGCTTCCGTTTTTGCAATTGCAAAATGAAATTAAAAAAAAAAAAATCTCTTCATGTGGCTATTGTCAAATTAAGTAGGCTGACACCTAAAGCTGCTTAGTGAAAAACTTGGCTCATAATTAACACCCCATGAGTGCTTATTTTAGAATTTTCTTCATTAAATCAAAAACAGATGCATCCCCCTCCCCGCAAAAAAAAAAAAAAAAACTTCTTTGAATTTATTTGAAATAATATAGGAATTTGTTGTAAAATTCAACATCAATAAAATCCATTTAAATAACACTAAATCATCAAAGACCACTGTAATGGGTACTCAAAAAGGGCAGCTTAAATGGACTAAGGTTAAGGAAGAAACAAATTGACATATCTAGAGTCTCTAATAATGTGCTACAAATATCCTGCATGACTTTGATTACAGATATGAGAATTACCTATGAAATAAATGGCAAGGGGCCAAAGATCACACAGGCAATAACAATCACAGCAAGAATAAGAGCCAACCATATCTCCTCTGAGTCTCAGTGCTCTCTGAATAATCTTTGAGGGAATCTATGAGACTGAGGGGCTTAGGAGGTCATTGCAATATCCAGTCACAAGACAACCCCTGCCTACTAGGAAAATCTCACTTTGAGCTCCTCAGCAGCCTGCTGTCACATGTTCCGATTCTTGTGAAGGGCTGCACAAGAATGTGCATGACTTAAGGTCAGCTCTGACAGCCTCCACAGATTCAGGGCTAGTACCACAAACTCACAAAGAGGAAGTCTGGCCTGCTACCAGGCCGGACTGCCCAGCTCTGTGGCTGCATACTCAGGAAACCAAAACTAAAAAGCGCATAGAAGGAGGTCTCTGCTGAAGGACTCTGCTGGAAGGATAATATATTTCAATCCCAATCCTGCGTATTACCCGGTCCTTGAGTTCTCCAGGATGCGATGGCGGACACCCTTTGCAGAGCCCAGACGTCTCAACACAGAGCCCTTGACCGAATGCAGGCTGACCAGGTAAACTAAACAGAATAGCTCTGTTTTAGAATGTTTCTCATGGTCCTCACTGTCACAGTGATCATTAGAAAGAGCTTCACAAAGGTAAAGTTTTCTTGACATGAAGGCCTGGACATTCCACATCCCATCAAATGAGCAAAAAGGAAGCCAGCTCCTTCAGCCAAGGTTTGAAGAGCCCTTCATGGTACTGGGAAAGATTCAAGATGTTTGCCCATAAATTAATGTAATACTAAGGCTTTTCAGCCTATTCTTCCTGGAACTTAGAGGCACCTCCCCTCAGCCTACACTGCTAAAGTCAAAAGACAGAGTCTGTCACAGCTTGTTAAAACTCCATTAGAGCAGCCTTTCTCGAAAGGTAGGAAGCCATTCACTGGAGAAGTTTATTCCATCAGCTGTTAGATAGGTGGGGAGATAGATAGATAGATAGATAGATAGATAGATAGATAGATAGATAGATGGATGGATGGATGGATGGATGGATGGATGGATGGATGGATGGATGGATAGATAGATAGATAGATAGATAGATAGATAGATAGATAGATAGGTGTATCTTCTAAGCTAATATGGATGGTTTTCGGATAGATAGATAGATAGATAGATAGATAGATAGATAGATAGATAGATAGATA
>NW_026596051.1:21900456-21907222 GCF_907164565.1 Psammomys obesus | reverse complement strand
ATAGATAGATAGATAGATAGATAGATAGATAGATAGATAGATAGATATTCTAAGCTAATATGGTTTTCCTTTGGCTTTGTTGCAGAAGATGTAGGCTTTAGAATAAGGCAGAGCCCCTCCCTTCCCAGGACAGGGGAGCCTGAGTTAGATAAAGCAGGGATAAAATGCTTATCCTCCACTGGTGCCTGGAGGCATCTCTTCCAGGTTTTTCTCAGAAGATAGTGACAACAAACTTCAGCAAGTGGGGAAAAAAAAACATAAGAATTGCCATCAAAGTGTAGGCTCTGGTTTAAGAAGATAAATATGACTGGAGTTTATTGATACTAATTTACAGTTTTTATGAGTGTCAATCCTCTTGTCTAAATTCTGGCACAGCCCCATTCCTTCAGTGATGGTGTACTTTGATTTCTGGGACTCAGGCAAACTACAGGGGATGGTCATTTTGAACACCAGGAAGACAATGGTAGCTCTGGCTAATTGGAGGAACAGCTTGGAAACTTTTAGAAATCCTCCCAGAGGCCTCACATAAAGTGTACCCTAGAGAGGCATGAAGGGAAAGTGCATTGATTTAACTCAGGCTCCAGCCAGCCACACTTCCTGCACTAACTCACTTAACTCTCCCACCCAGCCTTGAGCCTTAGGGATCTTGTTCTCTGGGTTCATAGATGGGAGATTGTGTGATCCAAGGATCATGACCAAGATTGTTTACACAGCAAAGAACTCATTAAAAAGAATTCAAACTTAAACTGATTTCATCCAAGGGCTTTTTGCTGAAAGTGAGCTGTGTGTGTTTGCAGCTTTGTAGAATGTGTCCTTGAGTCCATTCTGGGGTCTTTTCTGAGCCCAGATGTCTGTAAAGTAGCACTTCTGCTCCTGTCTCCTGAGGAGATGACCTCTCAGATGACTCCATGAACTCCATTATAAAGCCAAGGGCTATCACTTTCAGTTCCATCTGGTCAGCTCTATCCTATAATTTGGAGGACACCATTTGGGGGACTCAATCAATGCTTTGATTGAGTCATGTTGCCTAGAATGTGATGCTGAGTGGGTCAGGGTCCTAACAGTGCCACTCTGCTACTTTGACTGAGTATGTCCTTTTCTCTCTGATCCTCAATTCCTGTATTCTAAAAGATATCTCTGTCTCTCCATCTATCTCTCTTTCTATCTCTATCTCCCTCATTCCCTCCCTCCTTCTCTCTCTCTCTCTCTCTCTCTCTCTCTCTCTCTGTGTGTGTGTGTGTGTGTGTGTGTGTGTGAGAGAGAGAGAGAGAGAGAGAGAGCAGGTCCTGGCATGTGTGTGGAGATTAAAAAATAAATGAGTGTTTTGGTCCTTGTCTTGCAACTTTGTTTGAGGCAGTGACTTCTTTGTTGCTGCTATGCAATGCTAGCTGCCCAGGATATTCTCTTGTCTCTGCTCTTATCTCACCCTACAAGTACTGGGATTACAGTAAGTCTTTGCTCCAGGCTTTATGTGAGTTCCGGAAATTTAAGCAGAGGCCCACGTGCTTCCATGGCAATCACTTTTAGCCACTGAGCCATCTCTACAACCCAATTCTTCATCTTTATAATGGGACAACATCAACAAAGACCCAGATTGACAATTATTTAGTATTGATAATATTTTTTATTAAGTGAAGTACTACACATACCTGACACTTAGTACATAGTCATAATTATTAGTACATATTCAGTAAACATTTTCTTTTTTCTCTGCCAGTCCCTTTTCTGATCCCAAATCAAATCCAACTTCATTTGTAAACATTGCACAACCACTGTGGAATTTATTATTGTGTATCAATGTACAAATATGTCATTTAAATAATCTTATTAGAGAATAGCAATATACCAACATTCCATGGCCTGGTATGGAGCCTTTGTGTACATGTATCCTCATTTAATGATCTTAACAAATTAATGAAGTATGAAGGGCAAATGTTATTACAGCAGCAAGAAATATTAAAGCTAAAACTCAGAGAATATTTTGGTGAACAGCAAGGTAAAGCGGAAAGAACAAGGGCTTTGAGATTTACCCCCTAAACTAAGTATGACTCTAGCCATGTGAGAGTACCCCCTAAAGTGGGCATAAGTCCAACATGTGTTTAAATGCCTTTGGGCAAGTGGATTAGCCTCTTTGGTTTTATATGCTTCTGGTATTTTGTCATCTTGACACTTGGTGGGTTGCTGTGAGGTTGAAAACAAATTTAGCCACAGGGTCTGACGAGGAAGAGATGAGATGAGTGTCGCTGATGGAAGCGACACTGTATCATGCCCAAGTTCAAAAGCAGGGCAGCAGAATGTGAACTGGAAGCATCCTGTTCAGGGTCTTGCTACATACATAAGGCAGTCAACATTCCTCACCACAACAACTATTGAGTTCTGTCTAGGGCAGCATTCACCCAGCCATGCCTATCATCCTAGCAAGAGCAAGTACGTGCCTCCAAGGGATTAAATTATAAAACAGAGAAATGATGCAAGCCCAGCTTGAAAGGTAGCCAAGAATGACCTTGAATTTCTAAGCCTCCAACCTCAACCTCCCAAGAGCTGAGCCACACAGTCAGTTTCACGCGGTGCTGGGGATGAAACCCAGCGAGTGCTACATACTGGGCAAGCACTCTCCCAACTCAACAAATCCCCAGCCCTGTTCCCGTTAACTGTAGGCTTGTCTTCCAAATACCAATTTGGATGATCATGTGAGAGGATGCCATGCATCAGACAACGACCACTCCCTAATCCTCGTAGTTTAGTGGGTGTATTTACTGTACTTCATTCAAGAAACACCAAGGGTCTGAGATGCTCCAAGTCCTGTCCATTTCACACAGGGGTCAGAGATGACACTCTGGTGTTCCCAAGTCCTAAGTTCCTGCCTTGTACCCATTTCTGAAGCCCAGCTGGCTACATCCAGGGTCACAGTCACACATAAGTTAACCTTTCCTTTTCACTTTTAATTAAAAATACAGTTGCATATATTGGTGTGGTTAAAAAGCAACAATGTGATTCGTGAATACAGTATGGATGGGCTGGGGAGATGGCTTAGTTTGTGTTTGCCACACAAGCATGAGAAACAGATCTTCGGCACCGGCGTAACAGCTGGAGACAGGCCAGATGTGGCAGGGCATGCATGCAATCCTAGTGCTGGAGAGGCAGAGACAGGAGGATGCTTGGGATTTGTGAGCCACTAATCTACCGAATTCATGAGCTCCTGAATCAGCGAGAGGTCTTTTCTCAAAAATTAAAAAGCAATTGAGGAAGACATACGAAGCCAACCTCTGGCATCTGTGCACACACAGAGAGTGAGAACACTTAAAAGAAAACAATGCAGAATGATGAAAACCACCCCCAGTTCTTGCTTTTTGTGGTAAGAGCAGCTAAAGTTCTCTCTGGTGACTGTGAGACCCACAACACGTTCTTCACCACACCCAATGGTGCTATGTGTACAACTCCAAGGAAAAGATCTTTCTCTCCCCATCTAGAGAGGCAGTGGGTCCTTATTATCACTTTCTGTCAAACTAAACAATGGCTTTTATCATTTCCAGATATAGAGTCCTAGAGGATGTTTGTTGACTGAGGGTGCTTCCCACACACACAAACACACACACACACACACACACTTTTTAAACTTAAACATCTCTTAAATGTAGGCCACTAGTGTTTTCAAAGTACACATTTCAAGTGTTACTGGTAATTATCATCAGACTCTTACTTCCCAATGCCTGAACACAAGAAATGGAATTCCACTGTTTGAATGTCCCACGAGCTGAGCTCAGCATAAAGGTGAAGTTTCACTACCGTTTGTTTGAGATTGGTCTGTGTTCTCTGATGGATTTACTTTCAATCATCTCTGAGAGGGTGAACTACCATGGACACCCTAGTGACTGGCATCTTTTCATCGGCTTGATTCTCAGCCCTGGCGGAGGTCAAGCCAACATTCCACCCTGGCACTGTGGTTTGTGCAGCCACCTGTGATGTTAGCATACGCTGAGTTGTACTTTCAGACTCTTAGAGTGTTTATTCCCAGAAGTCATCCTTACAAGAGACCATGTCACTGCTCTGAGGTCACTAAGTGAGCACAGAAACAAAACTGCCATTGCAAGAGAGGGTTTGCTGAGCCACTGATGGAATGAAGCCCTGACAGGCACTAGGAGCCTTCTGTCCCACGACAATTAGCAGATGCTTAGAGACCAGGATGTTAAAGGCCCCTCCCCTCACTTATAAACAGGGCTTGGACTTCTGATAAACTCCATCTCTGAGTACTCCCCCACAGAATGTCTCCCCGTTTCCTCCTCCAGCCCGTTTTCTGTTTCTGTCTCCATTCCCACTCCCCTGTCCATCCACCTTTGAGGAAAGTAATGCCTAGATTTCAATCCAGACTCTTCTCAGGAGTAAGATTTTAGGCTTGTTATTTAACCTCTTGACATCTTAACTTGCTCATTATACAATGGATTTACTGTGCCTACCTTTTGGTTTTGTGGTGAGAAAAAAGAGTTATATTTAAAATTTCATTCTCAGTGGCTAGTAATTATTAACACAGAGAGAATAATAATAGGTATTGCTGTTAGCTGACTTATTTTATATTGAGATCAATGGTTCTCAACCCGTGAGTCACGACCTCTTTAGAAGTCCAACAACCCTTTCATAGGGGTTGCCTAAGACCATCAGAAAACACAAATATTTATGTTACAATTCTTAACAGTTGCAAAATTACAGTTACATAGTAGCAACAAAAATAATTTTATGGTTGGGGGTCACTAACTCATGAGGAACTGTGTTAAATGGTCACACCATTAGGAAAGCTGAGAACCACAGCTCTAGATAAGTCTTCGTTTCTCTTGTTCAGAATTTTGACCTAAAGAAGTTCTATAGACTTTCGCGGAGCACAAGCCTCAGCAGGGCACTATTTTAAGGTGATTTCTATAAAAAGCTAATCTCATCATATTCACATTTATTTTTATCATTCATCTGTCAAGGATGTGGTGATGTCTTAAAATTCCTCAGATGTACTGACCCTCTGAAAAATTTTAAACTGGGTGCACAGCATACGATTTCCTTTAGAATGTTTTCCTTGCCAGCCTCGAGAAACATGAGCATCCTTCACTGCACTGATACAAAGATGCGAGTCAATAGTTATCATCCGCTATACTTACACAAGGTTCTAAAGTCTGCTACCCACAGGGCTGGAGAGGTGGCTCAGCAGGTAAGAATACTTGCTGTGAAAGCAAGCATTCTCTGAGGACCTGATCCCAGGATCCCAGCACCCATGTAAAACGGAAAACAGCTGAGCATAGACACGCATGTCTGAATCCCACCTAGCACTGTGGCATTGGAAAAGAAGGATCTCTGGGGTATGCGGGCTGACGGCATAGCTCCAGGTTCATCGGAGACCCTGTCTCAAGGGAATAAAATGAAAAGTGATAAAGCAGGATATTCAACCTCTTCCTCTGGCATTTGCATATATACATAAGAGAGAAAAACAGCATCCAAGCTCTTACTAGGTTTTCGGAATATCCCCATTAGCCAAGAAGGGCAAGCACTTGTGTCCTCATTTTTCATGTTGACAAAGAAACTGAGACTCAAGTTGTAGAATTCCGCATCCTTGGACTCAAAAATTTCCCTACATCTTGTTAGGCGGGTGAACCTGAATAAAAGAAGGGATGAAGAAATAGTTAGTTAACCGTGCTTCGGAAAAGTGAATTCCAAAGTTGGGTTTCAGATGTGCTTCAAGTCACAGATGAAGGGCCGAGCTCATCCGCTCCCACACTGTGCAGTGCGTATACAAGGCAGATATGGCTCCAGAGGGCTCTCACTGAAAAGGAAAATGACAGAATTGCTCAGGATTGCAAAATCTGGGTCATTTAGATTGCCGCCATACAATGGAATCTTACTTAAATAGAATGTCTTCTATGCAGTTCTGGTGTGTTGCAAATGGCACTGTTACTGTCATCTATTATAGTTATAAATTGCATTATTCCTAGTTCACTGATGATTAAGTCACCCACCCGTTAGTGCTTCTTCTTTGGATTTTTTAAAAAGTTTTTCTATTTATTACAATTTATTCACTTTGTATCCCAGCTGTATTTTCTTTGGATTTTAAGCTTCATGAAAATCTCTTTCAGTTTTTTTTTTTTTTTTTTTTTGTGAAACAATGATGCAGAAAAACAAATAGCAGACAGCAGGTGCTTAACAAATGACTTTTTAAAAAATGGCAGGACATTCACCTTTGATGAGTAGCTATCCCTGGGGTGACATCTACTTTCCATGCTCAGCCTGAAAATTACGGACTACAAATAGTAATTCTTGCATCTTAGTTTCTATCTTTTTCCCAAAACTTTTCCTTTAATATCACCAAGTGAACTTATTGATGAATTAATGTAAAAATAAATCGCAGTTGGAGACATTTCCAATTAATGTAGACCTAGCAATTTTAACTACAGTTAGTGGGATTCTGGCATCATTCATAAGAGCCTCATAAAAATGGGATGAGATAAAGATAAATCTTCAAACAAAAATAGAGGACCATCTCAGTAAGATGTATGTGGACTGCACCAAGTATACTATGCCATAATCTACAAAGAAAATGAAAATGATAGGTACATGACTGATAGTTGATTGATTGATAGATACTAGAGATAGATGAGAGAGCAATACTCATATGGTAGATAGTAAATAGATGATAAGACAGGCAAACATATAAAGGGAGATGTATTGATAAATGATAGATAGATAGATAGATAGATAGATAGATAGATAGATAGATAGATAGATAGATAGA
>NW_026596051.1:21800859-21900446 GCF_907164565.1 Psammomys obesus | reverse complement strand
AGATAGATAGATAGATAGATAGATAGATAGATAGATAGATAGATAGACAGAAGGATGATAAAGAGATGATAGAGGAAGAGAGATTAATACATGATAGATGGTTAATAGATAAATGAGATGTGATAGATAAAAAGATAATAGATACATGATAGATGACAGAGAGAGAGATGATAGATGATAGATAGATGTGTGTATTTGTGTGCTTGCCACAGTATAGTTCTCCTGGAAAGTAAAGTAACTTAAATAATATAAGCAAACAAAAGTTTGAGGAGAATAGAGGGAAGAGAAAAATTAAAAAGAAGGAATGTAAGGAAAAAAAGGATTCTAATACAAATTAAGTGAATGAGAAGAGGAGAAAACGGAGTGTGTTTACTATAGGAAAAAAGTGGAAGAAGTAATTCCTGCTTTAGGGACTGTCCCTACTGGATCAGACAGCAGAAGAGAAAATGGAAATGGCTTTTGAAATCAAGATGCCCTAAGAGTAATAAATTCAAAAACAACCATAGATTGCATCTGTGTGTTGGAGGCCTTTTCAAAATCATTCTAAAAGAACAAATAGGTGTCCTCCCATGTCTCCTCGAGATGCTTAAAGGAAGTGACTTGTTACCAAGACACTTGCAAAATTACGTTTTAAAATATTCTCATGCTTAATAGCAGAAAAACTAGAAAAAAATCACCTTGCTTCCTCAAAACAATCCATAAAAATA
Source organism: Psammomys obesus (assembly GCF_907164565.1). NCBI lineage: Eukaryota > Metazoa > Chordata > Mammalia > Rodentia > Muridae > Psammomys > Psammomys obesus. The sequence continues at coordinate 21,899,739 of NW_026596051.1, read as the reverse complement.
ATCCATTTGACTTTTAATACCTCTACTCATTGGAATCCAATCAAATAAAATGTTATAATTAATTAAATTTAGCTGATTGCCCTAGCCAGGACTGGAATTAGAAATCCAATCAGCAAGCAAGCATTCTCCTCTAAATATGAGCACCTCTAAATCACGACTTCCTAAATTTGACATGAAAATACAAGAAGATTACACAGAATAAGAAATTGTGGGCAAATTAATAAGTGCCTACATCTGAGAAATCCTAGTTTCAATATGTTTACTCGAAGTTGGTCTCTCTCTCTCTCTCTTTCTCTCTCTTTCTCCCCTATTCTCTTCTCTCTTCTCTTCTCTTCTCTTCTCTTCTCTCTTCTCATCTTTCTCCATATATACATATAGCGTTTCTTCTTCAACTCCATCTTTCTGTGTTGGGCGTGATTGTAGAGAGGGAATCAGACATCCCTCATAGGTATTTTACACAGACTTTATGCTTCAGACTTGACCCAGTTTGTAATGCACAGCTTCCCCCCGCCTCCCCCTCCTCCGCCCCATGTTCACATTGTCTTAGCAACTTGAGGTTTGCTTTTGGCGATTTCCTATATCTGATCAGGTACATTGTCATTAAAATGATGTTTCTTAAACTTTCAAAGAAGCAGAAGTTCGTATTTTCATAAACTTTATCTTCTGGGAATAAATGAGAAGTATATGAAAGCAAAAAAAAATTATGTGCTGTAAAGCATGTTTTCACCTCATGAAATATTAATTTTGACCAAGAAAAGTGTAGGAGAACTGTGATAAAAATGTGTCTCTCTAGCTGCTTGGCAGCATTGGTACATTCCCACGGGACAGCAAGAGTTCTCAAGGATGACAAGGAAATGTGATTCTGCTAGGCTACATATTTTCAATTGTTTAAACTGCTTATGATACCATAAGGGTATTAATTATTTCTGGATTAAGACCCACATGAAAATCCCATCCGTTTATACAGTGAGTCTTGGCTTTCCCAACCCATTCTCTGAGACACCAGGCGGGCTTCAAGCTCAGAAGCAGGTATCTCGGTGTTAACAGCCAGCTCTAGAGCATACCCTGGAGCTCTTACATGTGCTCTGAGTGTAGAACCCACTAAAGGTTCATACCCATCAAATTCCTTATGTTTCTAAAAATGAGTTTTAACCCACGAAGTAGGTATGTATTGAGCTTATGAAATATAATCAGAAAAAAAATGTCATATTCAAAACTGTGAAACTGGCTTTCCTAACCGGTCAGGCTTCTCTTTGCTTTCAAAAGTGAGCCCAACTGAGCAGCTCTTTGCCATGCCCTTTATTCTACCTTGACGGCAAGGAAATGAGCCCCTTGCACTAAATTCCTTCCTAGTCTCACATAGTCTCTTTTCTATTCTCATATATGTGAATTGTATAATAAATTATATTTAACTATATTAATTGTATATAATGATCATATTATATGCTTAATTGTACATAATTATGTTTATATAATTATATTTAATATTTTAAATACAACATAATATATTTATATTATAAATTGCGCATAATATATTTATATTATAATTGCATATATGTTATGATATATTATATATATTTTGTTTTAGGCTGTTCTGTATCAGAGTAACAAAAAAGCAAAATAAGATAATATGTTACCCAAAACTGTTGCTTTTGTTAGGAATTGCATTGGCCATTTGGAGTCTTCTTCCTCCCTCCCTCATCAAGCTAGTATAAATAGAATTGATTTCCTGGTTTCTTTCTCAAACATGTTTATACTAGTATGTAGAAAAGCTTCTAATTTGTATGTTGGTTCTGTAGCCTGTTTATCAGTTCTCAAACTTCAGAGTCTCATAAGCACAGGAGGATGTAATCTACAAATAGTCATTGTTACAAACAATGATGAAAATTTCAACTGTTCTATTTTGCAAATAAAGAGTGAAGAGCCAGACACTAGGGTGAAAACCTGGAGCTCAGAGAGGCAGAGAAGGTAACCAGCTAACCTTCCTTCTCAGCTCAGGTCTGGATGGGAAAAATCCAAAAGTCTCACTAGTACAACTGTCTAGGAGGAAAAAGCCAAAAACTCAAGGGTGAAGGCTTGTTAATTTAAAGCCCAAAAAGCCAGAGCTGAGGATCTGAAGCCTAAGCTAAAGCCATAGCTTGAGTTAAAAAGCCCTCCTCCCCCTCCTTCCTCTTCTTCTCCAATCGGTCTTGAATACCCCTCAACTCAAGGTCCCCCTACTCTTTAATCCCCATCAGCTGGTTTCTTGCTATGCCTCTTGACCTAGGCATAGGTCAAGATCAGATATACAGAGAGCTCTTGGATTAAAGGTGTGTGCTAGGGCTAGGTTAACTACACCACAATCACCTATTTGCAATAAACAGAAAGTTCTTGACTAAAGGTGTGTTAGGGCTCAGCCAAACCAAACAATAAACAGGGTTTTATAGTTCACAGTTTTGGGGTTCACAATGGGATCAAATATCCTGAAACAAGTCGTAATTCCACTTCTTCCTTTTCTATCTGTATTTTTGTTTGTTTCTTCTCTTCTCTTACTGCAATGCTAAGATTTCAAGTGCTGTATTAGTAAGGGTAGGGAGGGCAGACACTTTTTTTCTCAATCCTCATTTTTAGATTTCAGAAACATATTGGAGAAAAGAAAGCTAAAGGGACTCTACCATTGAAAATGAAACCATAGATTTCTAATCCAAACCAAATGGTAAACAGATTCTGGCCCCTTTAAATAAGATTTAGACTTTCAGATACATCCAACCTACCAGGCCCCAAGCCACATGCAACAATGAATATGTTCCAACTAAACTCATAAACTTAAAACATTTCTAATTTGTGTGGCTTTATTTTCTTTTATGTTTCTTAGCTCTTTGAAAGTTTTATAGAATGTATTTTGATCACATTCCCTCTCCAAATTTCTCCCAGGTCCACCCCCCTTCACCAAACACAAAACTTCATATCCTCATTTATTTTTTTAACCTATCAAGTCCAATTTGTGCCCCTTATAGAAGCTTGTGTTTGTAGCCATCTATTTGAAGTGTAGCTAACCTTCCCATCATATCTGAGGTAGTCTATGACCATAACAGCCTGCACATCCAAACCTTATCTGAAATATCTGGGGTATTTAGACTGCCATCATACAGAGACTGCTGCCCAGACAATCCAAGGGGACTTTTCAGGGCACAATACCTTTTGCAGCCCAGGTAGATGCAAACGGCTGACAGAACACCTATGATTGTGGAGCCAGTGTCTATGACCATTGGCTATGTACACCATGCTTCTGGAGACTCAAACCTGAAAGCAGCAACAGGTATTTAATTCATCTTCAGGTTCAAGTGCTTGGTGTTTTGTACATCTGTTATGATATAGGTGTCCTCTGAATCTTAGTTTTGCCCCCTTTTCTACTCTGTTCTTGTTTATTTTATGTGAGTCCTTCTGGTTGTTTGTCTTCACTTGGACCTATATTCAAAGCAAACCCAACTATGGTAGTTACTGTGATGTTTTAATGATAGTCCCAGTGTTAGCTGCAAGAAAAAAAAACAAAAAACAAAAATAAAAAAAACACTTGTGCACTTCATTTCTATCACAGACATCTCCTGTCTGTGATATCTAAGACATCATCGTCTTCGCAAACATCCTAATCAATCACTGGTATACAACTACCATGTTACAGAAAGGTAAACAAAGGCACCAAACAACCAAACAGCCATCACAAAACATACCCAAAGTATCAGGACCAAATGAGTTTCAAATACCAGGTATGGTTTTGCCCTGGAAAACCAGGAACTTAACATTGTGAACATTAGTTTGTCTTCATATCAAATGAAGATGATTGAACAAACTCAGTGAGTCCCTGTGACATACATAGGGCCTCACAGTACATTTGGTTCTCTTTCTCACAGTATATGTCCAGAAGGAAAGCGTCTTGTCTTTCCTACTCTGTATTATCTTCAGAAAACTGGCAGATGTGCAATTCTAACTGAACCACTTACCACATCCTTTATGAAAAGGAAATCAGATAAGAGTACTGTGTTCTCAGAAGAGCTCCAGACAATCTAGGCAGAGCAGCAAGCTGTGGCCTTGTAGTGGGTAATGTCTGCCTTTGCAGCGGCCTTGCCGTTTGGCTGACTTAGGCTCCTCTGAGGTAGGTCACTCAGACCATGAGTTTTACTTTCTACAGTTCCAAAAGAGTTTGGCTCATTAAAAATTACTTTAAAGCATTCTTTGTTCAATATACTGCTCACATTGCTCAGAAATCACTAATGGGATGACTTTCTTTACTATTTTAAAATACAAATGAGACTTATCAACTAAATTACAGAGGTTTACATATAGGCAACAAAGATTCTCATCAAACTTCCCTGCTTTCTTCTATGATAGCTATTTCTCAGAGACACTGCAATTTTGTTTTACAGGGAACTCCATTGGAGAAGCCAATAAAATGCAAGAGATTTAATAACATACCTCTAACATTTTAAAGCCATTGTTGTCATCAAATTTGGATGGATTATAGTTTTTAAGGGAACTGTATTGTGCAATCTTTGAGCTAAAAAAGACTTATTTAGCCCAATTGCTTACTCCAGATGAAGAAAATTCGACCAAGCAAGCTCTCATGATTTGTGCAGAGCTACAGTACAGATGGCAGAATTAGGATTTCCCACTTTCCTGATGTGAGCCCACAAGCCTTGGAAGGAACTCTCCTGTGCCTTGGAGCCGTGTACCTAAGAGCTGGCTAAGAGCCAGGCATACAGGGAGTCCTCTGTAAAGAGCTTAATTCCACTTCAGTACCACAACTATGCACAAAGGAACAAAGGGACTATATAAGAAAATTCTTATGCATGGCATTAAGACCATTTTTTCTATCTAACCGTATTAATATAATTTATTTTTATTAGGTATTAATAGCTTTAACTTTGTAGGATACCAAAATATAACATGATTAATGCTGGTGTAGCTTGCTAACATTATTATATCAGTAGTAGTACATCCATACTTCATTGTATTTTCTAGTTTGCAAGACAATTTCATGTACATTAGTTTATTTAACACTTTATAGTATAAAACAAAGATAATGATGCCACCGTTTCTAAGTGACAGAAGACTAAGTCCAAGGCTGCACATCTAGATAGTAACAGCTCTTACTCTTTCCTTGGCCTGGAACTTACATTTGTGTCTCACTGATATGGCTTTAATCCTCTTCTCACCACCACAGAGGAGATGATTTCTGAAGGGTACCATGAATGAGACACACCACTCTGGCAAAAGAGCCACATGTGAACAGAAGCCTAACAATGGCTCTTGCATTTCTTGCTGTCAGTGCTATAAGGGGAGGCATGGCATGGAGCAGTACGCAGGGTGTCAAAGGACCTGATCTCAGTCCAAGCTCCTCAGTAACTTTTCTGCAGCACTTACTCCAAGATCACAGAGATCAAGTATGAATCCCACCTTTGGAGATGAACTGTCCTTGCCATTCCTGAGTAAGCTCCCCAAGTTCTTCTACATGCAGGGCCAACATGACCTCTATGGTGACCCAACCACCTTTACAAAGCCCCTGTGACACCCCATGCAGTCTAAGGCCTGTGTACGTTAGCCCAGAATACCTTATCTCTGAGCTGAGAAGATCTAAACTTCTTCAGCAAGACCTGGCTCTAGCTCCAGCTTCAACTACCATGAGAAGAGCCATCTACTTCCCACGGCACAGTTGGCACCTGTTGTGCTCTGTCTTGGATGTGTCTATCTTTACAATGTACTTTAAACCACCATCATCTCCTTACAAGGGTGAAGAAACTGCATTAGCTTTCACTTTAGAAGCATCTTGCAGGCAGGGGTTGGATCTCACTGGGTACAATACTTACACAGAGCCTTCAGTCCATGGGGGTTGGATACATGGATAGATAAAGAGATGGGTAGACATATGGCACTGTGGACTTAAGCTATGTGAGACTTGTTGATGTGCAATATGATGACACCTTTGGAAGCAGAATTTCTGAAATGGGGTCCTGTTGGAGATAGGTGTACATGGACACATAATCAACCATGTGAGCTTCATTTTCAAGCTGTGAAATCCACTCTCTGCCCTGTCCTACTTATCAGGAGCCCCAGGGGTCTAATGGGCATGAATAGGTATCAATGGTTCCTTGCTCCTGAATTCTTCTTGACTTTAGCCAATAGGAGACATCAGGGCAGAAGGAGCATGCAATGGCTATTTTCATCCACCCTCTGGAGTGCCATCCTGAAGCTGCCTCAGTTGAAAACATCAGCTGCTCCTCCACTCAGTCACTGAATCCCAGTCGCCCTCCCTTCACCCTTCTCAGCAAAATGACAGCACCCCTTTCTTCCACCCCCAGCTACCCCACTATCTTTTGCATCCCACCCGCTCACAATTTTCAAAAGTTTCACATTACAGTATTCTGAAATTCTTTAATAAGAGGACTGCTTCTTGCTGGACCTCCAGAAAATGCAGTGAACTATCCTGCATAATTCCCTGAGTCTTTGAATAGATTGAACACAGTCATTGATGTAAAGCACTTACCGCAAGCTCCCAGCGTTTCTGCTGCTAATTTATATGGTAAGTGCAGTTAATGATCCCTCCTCTGAGGGTGAATACTGGGCTCAAGTAAAATGTGATGCAAAGTGGTATGTGTATAAATGAAACTTCCAGTAAATATTTTATGGAAAAGTCACAGGGAAGTGAAAAGCATCCTTTTTCCAGCCTGCTTCAGCAAGCCTGTGGACTCCTCGGAGCAGAGCCAAGGAAGCCAGGGCTAACGCTCCCTAGGTGCCCAGAGAAAGCGTACAATTGCACGCAAGGGAAAACCAGACTCAGTGCATGTTTGCTCAGCTCCCCAGGGCAGATGGGATGAACGCTGACAGAAGGAGGACAGCATGTACGGGGAGGGGGGCCCTCCCCAACCCTGTGCCAGAAATAAACCAATTTTTGACCTACATTGATTTGCTTCCTCTCCCCTCCTCTAGGCCAGCACCTGCATCAAATCCTACAAAGAAGCAGAGATAGCATGTTCAACAGAACTAAAACATGATGCGTAAGGTCCAGTAACGAGTTTGTTTTTGTCTCCACAGGCTGAGTTGAAGATCCCTCTCATTTGCCAGGAGCCAAGGACCATGAACAGCCAGTAAGTACCAGACAGTACTCTGAACTCCAACTCCTATCTTCTAAGGCAGTGATTCTCAACCTTCCCAGTGCTGTGATGACCCCAACCATAATTTTTTTGTTGCTACGTCATAACTGTAATTTTCTATTATTATGAATCCTAATGTAAATATCTGATACGCAAGCCCCAGAGGTGGGTGTGTCCCACTGCTTGAGAACCTCTGTTCTAGAGAAGACAGAAGCCACAAGACGTATGATACATCAATAGTGGCGTCATCATGCTCCAGTTGGAAGGGGATGTCCTAAGAAACAGGGTGTGCTGTGTGCTTGGGTGTCCACTTGCTGCATTTTTGTGCACAGGACACTTGTTCTGATCCACCATAGGTGTGAATCTAGAACAGGACTGAGAAGTCCAGAACGGAGACACCAGACACTCCTGCAGAAATCCCAGAAGTCACTCACAGCCAGTGTGTGATGGTATCAATAAACACCCAGTAACTCCCACAAGATAAAACGTAGAACCCTGCTTTCTCTGCACAAAGCTGGAATAAGTGAGGGGATTGATTAGGATAACCAAACGTGTATAGAAAAACTCAGCCATGTCTGTGAATATAGAGGAAAAAGGAGCAGTCTTAAATGCATAAGGAATATCTACAATGCAAAAGTAACACCTTCAATGAGAGAAAATTGATGTGCTGTGGCACTTAATTTGGGCCATCAATTTGGTTGGACTGAGAAGCACAGGGCTGGCCATGCCTGTGATGCAGTCTCTAGAGACAGCTAGATCCCGAGGGCTCCAGCTTAATGAATGGATCACTCCCATGATGGTTCAATAAATATGATTGGTGGTACTGGGAGGTAGCAAAAAGTAAGAGGTGGGCTTGCTCAAAGGAAGTAGAACCCTTTTGGGTGCTATGTCTGCACTGACTTCTTCCTACATTTCTTCTCTCCAATTCCTAAATGCCATGGTGTGGAGACTCCTGTGTCACACCTTATCCATTGTGATGGCCAGGTGTATATGAAACCACAAGCAGAGTGAATTTTTTCTCCCTTTAATTTTTCTGACAAATATGTTGTCACAATGTTGTAGAAAAATGACAAATATAGGTACCAACTCTGAACTTTGTTTACATAGATATTTATCGACCTTAGCTACTTTTTGACTTGGGTACATGGCATCATTGATGTGGTGCAAATTGTTCTCAGGTTGATAATACCAGAGAGAATGTGTTGAAGTCAGCTGGGTGTCTTACAATCTCTTGCTCCATCACTTCACAGCTGTGTGATCTTGGGGGAGTTACCTAATTCTGTGGATGGCTGAGAAATTACAGAGCCTTCTGGAAAACAGGATAAGGCCTAGAGTAGGGAGAACAATTTGGCTCTCAGTGGCTCTGGGCTCCCAGAGGAGCACTTGGTAACACACAGAAAATGGTTCTATTTGGCAAACAGATGCTGGGTTAGAGCAGGGTACAGCTATAACCAAAGGAAAAGATGTGGTACCATGAGCACCCACAGACTCCATGAGGGTCAACGTTGAGTAGCCTAACCCCACTAGAAGGCTCACTAGAAGGGAGAGCTGGACCCCATCCTGGACCCCTATTCTCACTGCAGAGGAATGAACAAGGGACTCCTTGGCATACAGTCCACAGAGGGGCTTGACACCTGGACCACTGTTCAGGTTACCTTTCCTGTCTGTGACTACAGCAGGTGTATCCTTACAACATCCTTAGTATCTCTGAATTTCAGCATCCTTGGCCAGTCTTTGCCTGGAAAGGAACAGAGTGTAATAGTGGAAATCTAGTCCATGACAATGGGAATAAGAAGGCTGGGGATTGGGAGGGAGGTAATACCGTTAGGATCTGTGGCTTCACTAAAGGGGATGAGTTCTCAGACCCCAAACTATGCTCTGAGATAAATGTAGCAAAGTGTAATTTTACATGCTGCATGTTCATTAGAGCTTTGTGGTTAAGGAATAAAGCACAAGGACTTAAGACAATAGAAATTCAGGGGGTAGAGATGGCACACACCTGTAATCCCAGCACTCAGGGAGGCAAGGGAGGGCAGATCTCTGTGAGTTCATGGCCAGCCAGGTCTACGAAGTGACTCCAAAATAACCAAGGCTACCCAGAGAAGCTCTGTCTTGAAATAAAGCAATAAATAAATAAATAAATAAGTAAATAAGTAGATAGATAGATAGATAGATAGATAGATAGATAGATAGATAAGAGAGAGAGACAATAGAAATGTATTCTTTTTTAATTCTGAAGGGTCCAAGTTCAAAGAGAGGTGTTGACAGAGTAGTGCTAACTCTGCAGGCCCTTGTGGAGGGTCCTTTCTGCTTCCCCCAGCTTCTGTTGGCTACCAGGATTCCTTGGTTTGTAGTTCCATTGCTCTAATCCCATGCTTTTCTAATGACATTCTCCTCTTCTGCTTGTCTCAGATCTCCCACCATCTTTATAAGGACAGTTGACATTTATTTTAGGATTTACCCAGATTAACCCCAAATTATTTCATATCAGAATCTTCAGTTACATCTGCAAGGACCCTTTCTAAAATAAGGGAACACTCACAAGTACCAGGAACCCAAATGAGAATATACTTCAGAACCACTTGCCAGGCTATGTTCAAGCAAGCTTTATTCTCAGGCCCAGGTTCCTTTTGGGGAACAATGTGGAATTTCATTGGCCTCCTGTGAGTTCCCATCTAACTGGTAGTTAAGATTCTCTTCCCTTGGTCGCTCATTCTGTCTTGTGAGGATGCCTCTTCTCTTGAGAAGGAAGTTCATCCCTCTCAGGCAGATTTGGAAGTTTGGTTTTGGCTGAATGCCTATCATCTTGGGAATGGCTTTTCAAAATACTTTCTAAAGTGTATCTTAATGATTTCTGCCTTAAAGTACCCTAGATATGAAACTGATGGTAGCTACCTGGGATGACACTGCTACCGTCTCATATGCACTGGTTTTCTCTGGGGATAAGTTGACCTGGAGCCACCCACTTACCCATTTGCCTGTCCTATACCTCAGCAGTCAGAATCTGCCTTGCTCTGTTATGCCCGGTTTGCTAACACCAAAAGACCAGGAATAGACTCCACTCTAAACACTTGAGGGTTTTTTAATTGTATACGTGTTCAAACACTGGGACGCAAACTTCCTGTGGAGACAGGAGAGGAATGCGGCCCCTCACGGTGAATCAGGTTTTTACAGGGCAAAACCGGAAGCAGGGACTTACATGCTTTGGCATTACATGATTGGGTAAGGAAAACTGACTTTTGAAATGATTGGTCCACTTTAGGCACCAAGACCACCAACGGTTCTGGCCTGGTCATATGGGCTGGTTTCCTAGCAACTGTATAATTAGTGGGCAGGGATAGAATGCATTAAGCTAGTTTCTTTTCCCAGGTGGCGGGAGCTTTAAAATTTTTGGTCTTTCAGCTCCATTCCCAGAACTTGCAGTATGTGTATCTCCATCAATGTAAACCTGCCTTCACTCCTTCCTCTTCTGTATGCTCAGATCAGCTAATCCTTATAGAGTAGTGCTGCTGGTCAGTCCTAAACCAGTAAAAGAACACTAAAGAACAACCACACACACACTCACACACATACACACACAGAGAGAGAGAAAGAGAGAGAGGCACACACACTTGAGGAATGCATACAGCAGCGATACATAAACGAAAGCTAAGTTGCTCCTGTATGACCTCTGCTGTTCTCACCGCCCTGCTATGCCCAACTCTTGTGGACCCCAAAGACCACCAAGGATCTATGCAAACTCAGTAGGGTCTTTATTAGAAGCTCAAGCTTGGGCCCACACCGTCACTGACACAGGGGTTCTCAAGTGTAGAGCCCTGCGCTCAGGAAGAAAGGGGTTTTTGTTTTTGTTTTTGTTTTTGTTTTTTTAGGGTTACAGCACAGAAATTCCAGCTTAGCAGTTACACGTTTGGGTGACATTCAACAAGGACAAGCTTGTCACAAAGTGATTGGCTAGCTAACATAACTAACATTGAGTGAGCTATCCATAGACCTCAAGAATATTAGGTATTTCTGTGCCTTGAATGTTCTTCTACAAGGTCGGTAGTCTGCCCAGCACAGATGCCTCACCCTGAGATAAGATACCTTCCCATTCTTGTGGTTACCTACGGGCTATTCCTTGCATAGGGGATTTTCTGGTCTTGTTCCTGGAATTGATGACCTACGGCCTAGTTCCTGGAACTGGTGATTTGGAGGAGGGGAGCAGGGGAGATCAGGCCTGGTCTTCTCAGTCCGGGGTTTTCTGACCAACTGTCCAGGGTTTACTGACCAATGTTTCCTGTGGGATTCTATCACTCTAACCACAGACTACATCAGCATTGTCATTACCCTGGAGCCTATAAGAAATACAGAATCCCGGGCTCCAAGCCAAGCACCTTGAATCAGAATCTGAGCTTTTTAAAGGTTCCAGAGGTGCTGGGCTAGACCACAATTCCTAGCACATCTGTGGAAGTGCCTTGCCTCCCACACAGAGAATGTGCTGTGCTGCTCTGGGCTTCACCCCTCCCCCCCACACACACTGGGAATTAACTAGCAGATTCTCAACTTGAGAGACATTAGAATTATAAGGCAAGTTCCAGGAAACAATCTCCACCAGAACACCAGTGTGCATTTGCGCTCATGATTCTTCAACGTGAAATTCTTCACAAGCCTATAACAGAGTTCCAAATGACCTTTGAGGCTGGGACCCAAGTCCTTACTCTCTGTGTTCCCCGGCTTGGGTTGCTACAAGGAAATGCCTTACCTGGGTGACTCATAAACAACACAAATACATTCACAGTTATGCACCCTGGGCAACTCCTGTACGAGGTACAGGCAGGGCTGGTCTCCAGCAGGAGTCGTCTTTCTGGCTCATGGCTGAAATCTCTTTTTGGTGTTCTTACGTGAGAGAAAGGACTGGAAGGGTGTCTGGGGTCTCTCTTGTGGAGGTATAAATGCTACGTGGGAGCTCTGCCACTGTGACCTGATCATCTCCCTACAGTCCTACATCCTGTCCTTTACTATCCTCACCTTTATGGTTAGATTTTAACCTGTGGATTTGGAGGAAAACGAACTGAAGAGACTCTGGCCAGCCCTGTGGTAAGGGAGCACAGCTCTGGCAGGCCTTGCCCTTCACCCATTCCCTCTGCCTTGCTGAAAACCATTAGATTACATTCTTAGAGCTAGCCCCTAAGGTTCATTCCCTTATATGGCCACCTCTTCCCTCTGAGACTGACTAGCAAGGTCCAGCTCTCGAAGTATTGAAGTCCAACAATCAAAAACCCCCTTTGGCTCACCTAATTAACATGCCCAGTTAAAATTAAACACCTCATCCTAATAAGGAGTTTTCCCTTTTATCTTTACAAACTACCATTTCCCTATGGGACACATCCATCCCCTCCCTACCTAGAGGCAGTCCTTTGTCCCCCTCAAGGACAAATACCCCTTACCTCTTCTCTCCCTCTCCTTTGTTCCCTTCTCCTTCTCTAGCTCCCTCTATCTTCTGTCTTTGTTCCCTGTCCCTGCCCTCTGTCTCTCTGAAGGAAATAAACCTCCTACATGGTGAGAACTTGGTCTTGTCAGTCCTGAGCCGATACTTTTCCTTTCACAAACAATTAAATCATTATGGGATTCTCATTAGGGACTTTTATAGTTAATGAAAAAAATAAATGAATGAATGAATGAATGAATGAATGAATGAATGAATGGGTTAGTGAATGATGAATAATGAATGAATGAAGTAGACATTATTCACACACACAGGTAAATATATAATTACCTTCCTGCATATTTTACAGGTACATACACTCATACATTTCACATAAGTACCAAACACATGCTGTACAAGTATCTGTAACATCTTTCTATACAATTCCATCAGTCTATCAAAAGCATTTGCTCACCCATTCTTCATACCAGGCACTGAACGAGGCATATCACTTACAAATAAGAAAGCTAGTCCTTATCCTCCAAGAGCATTTCTAAGTGCTAAGCAAATTATTTTAGCATTATGGAAAGAATGACGGGGAAAAAAATGCTGGAAGAACTTAGAAAGTACAGATGCTGCAGTTCTAAGGGGCTTATGAATTTAGCAAGCTGTTTTGGTTTGGTTTGGTTTAGTTTGGTTTGGTTCTCTTCTCTTTTTTTAACTTTTTTTTCACAATTTATTCATTATATATCTCAATTGAAGCTCCCTCCCTCAACTCCTCCCAGTCCTATCCTCCCCCTCCTTCTTCCCCTCTATTCTCCTTCACCTAGTCCACTGAAAGGTGCAGTTCTCCTCCTTTGCCATCTGCCTATCGTTTACCAATTCTCATGAGGACTTCCTGGATCCTCTTCCTCTGTGGCCTGGAAAGACCACACTGCCAGGTGCAAGTGATGAAAGTGTAGGCAACCGAGTTCATGACAGAGAAAGGCCCTGCTCTCCTTACTCAAGGACCCACATGGAGACTGAGCTGCCAATTAGCTACCTCTGAACAGGGGGTCTAGGTCCTTGGTTGGTGCGTCAGTCTCCTCAGGACCCCCTGGGCTCAAGCTTTTTAGCTTTGTTGGTCTCCTTTCAGGTGCTTAAATCTCATTCATAAGAGCAAAGAGGATAGACACCATAAGTGGTGGAAGAGAAGAAACAGGGTGGGAGCCTACTCTAGAAGCTTCTTTGGAAGGCTCCACCCCAACAGGGGATTGAAGCAGCCAAACTCTGGGCAGAATGCAGGGAGTCTTATGGAAGAAAAGTGGGGGAGAGGAGAGAGGACTAGAAGGATATGGAGGGGACAGGAGCCCCACAAGGAGCATGCTGTTTTGAATTAGCTTTCTGTGCACCACACTGGTGGTTTCCCTAGCAATCCACTCAGCTGCATGAAGACCCAGTCCTTGCAGCACGATGGTGCTTTCAAAAGTGAGCACATGAGCCTGCCTGCTGCCCTGACACGCATCAGAGCTGGGAAAAGAAGATTGGAGTTTGGTTTCCAGTGCCCCCTCATTCTTGTTGACAGGCCTCGGAACCCGGGTGCTGTGGCTCCTGGTGTTTCGGTATACACAGCATCACTTGAGTGATTCCTTCCTGGCCCTTTCCAAAAGCCATGCCCTGGCCAGGACCACCTGGCGCCCCAAGCAGAGGACATGATCCTGTGTCCCAAACTCAGGCGCGCCCGGAGTACAAGCAGCCCCAGTGCCCACAGTGAGAGACGCTAAAAGATTCAAAAGTAAATTGGGTTTGTTTGTTACTAAAATTCTTCCTAGCGTTGGTAGAAATTTAAGAAAAATACCCAAAAGTAAAATATGAAATGGAAAATCACCAATTATCCTTACACCCAGACTCAACCACTATTCTGCAGATTTCTGAAACAAATTTCTTTCTTTCTTTTTTTCTTTCTTTCTTTCTTTCTTTCTTTCTTTCTTTCTTTCTTTTCTTTTCTTTTTTTTTCTTTTCTTTTTTGCTATTGTTTGTTTTTCAAGACAGGGTTTCTCTGTGAAGCCTTGGCTGTCCAACCAGGCTGGCCTGGAACTCACAGAGATCCTGCCTGCCTCTGCCTCCCCTGGGGTGGGGGGTGGGGGCATTACAGGCATGTACCACTGCTCCCAGCTCCTGAAATCAATTTTATAAATATGTGTAGAATGTTTTTATTTAAGTTAGTAGACCTTTAAAACCAGTTAACCAGTTTAAACCAGTAACCTGCTCCAAAATTCTGTTTTTATTATGAGCATTGTGCCATTTGATTAAACTTTTCTCCAAATCACGCTGGTATGACAGTGCTGCTCAAATCGGTCCTCTGATGCCGTTGTTGTGTTTTCAAAGTCAGAAGGCTTGGAAATACTGACAGACATTTGTAGCTAATTTTTCAACAAAGTCTGACTCACAAACTCGACTTTGAGACTCAACCCATGCATGCATCTTACTGCAGAATATCCAGGAGTTGCTCCAGATATCAATGAGCACATTTTAGAGAACACAGCACAAGGGCCATATGGTTTTTCATTCACAATGTTCTAAATTCTCAGCCCCAAGGACCTTGGTGAAGGATGGTGGGCCCATATTTCAGTGAGTTATTTTATCTAGCCCTTGGCATTGCATAGGTAAGGAGCTACCTACAAAACCTTATGAGGCAGTTTTATTACCAGGATTAAGCTGGTCTCTGGGAATATCAGAATGGGCAGGGGGATGCTGCCCAGCTGTCAGTTTTCTGTGTCTGCCATATGTGACACAATTCAACGCTGCAGCCTACCGTTCCATGGGAACACAAGCACAAGTCACTTGATAACTTAGTGTTTCTTTCTCTGCATGAGGGACTATATCTTTCATGTTTGTTTATTTTGGAAAGTCTTGATGGTAATTTAAACAACCTAATAAAATGGATATTCCAAATAGAGAGGGTCGAAGTCTAAGAGGCATGGGAATGGGAATACTACCCCCTCAGCAATATCGCTATGAGAAACAATCAAAACGCAGCTCAAATATTCTTGGGAGAAAGAGCTCACTGCTCCTCTAAGATGGCTAGGTAAGAAGTAACATGAAAATTCCTGCCTGTTGGCATCAACAAAGGCAACTCCATGATGTGTAACTAGCTATAGGCCCTTTGCATTTTGCTAAGCAAAATGACACTCTCTTGCATAGTTTTCTCATTTAACTCAGTGTCTAACCATGAGAACGAAAAGCGAAAGAGAATACAAAGGTCATTGGATACCCTTGCAGGCCAGGAACTCTGCTCATCATTCATCCTGGGATCCAGTCCATGCACTCCCGATGTTTTGCATTCGAATCCCCTTCCCATGTTACCCCACAAGATTCTCATTAGGATTATAATATTTCCTGTGTTAAAGCAACGTAAAACTGACTCCAAAATCCAACTGTGGTAATTTTAATGAAAATGGTACCCACAGGCTTATATATTTGTATAGCTGGTCCCAAGTTGGTAAAACTGTTTCATCTTGTTAGTGGATGTGTGTCACAGGAGGTAGGCTTTGAGGTTCAAAAAGCACATGGCAATTTCAGTTAGCCATCTCTGCCTCATGCTGTTGGCAAGACGTGAGCGTTCAGGCCCAGTACCACGCCTGCCTGCCTGCCGCCATGCTCCCCGCCATGGTAGCCAAGGACACTAACCCTCTGGAACTGAGTCTCAAATTAAATATAAGTTTCCTTGGTCATGGTGTTTTGTCATGGCAATTGAAAAGCAACTAATATTCCACAATCGTGTCCCAATAATAAACTGTTTTCAATGATTACCTGCAATGATTAAGAACAAGTTCTTCAAGTATTTATCAGAGACTTATCACCAAACTGAATGGCAGCTTTGCTTGTTAGAGAAATACATACTCTTAAAAACCTTGTGTGATAAAATTCATTTAACCCCAAAATGGAGATGCTTATAATCTCTCTCTCGTCGTTGTTCGTCGCAACGTCTGCCACCCAAGGAATGCTCAAGAGATATTTCCCTCTTCTGTGGGAATGATAAAATGAAACTCCATGTTAAACTCCAGGTCATTATTTTCCTTCATAACATGTGTGAACAACCACTGTGTTCGACCTCAGAGAGCAGCTTCATTTTGATTTGCAGGAATTAATAAGTGTAAACCCTACTGAATCTAGGGGAAATGAGAGGGAGTGATTTTGGCACCCTGAGATCAGACTCCTACACCCAGCTGAGCAGTCAGGATGGCTGCCCTCGTAGTTCTCCAGAAGTAATTAGGAACCAACTCTCGGGCCAACTAGACCCATCCTGATGCTGAGGAAGCTGCCTCTCTAGGACTCAGTGGTGTGGTTCACTGGTAATTAAAAAATTGCAAGCTGTGCAAGGAGCACAGCCGAGATCCACAGAGAGAGTTTTCCAGAGATTACAGACATGGCCAGAGACGCTGCTGCAAGAGCAGCAGGCATGACTGGTCCTGAGAAAATGAAGACAGTCCATGATGGGAAAATGATGCTTTCAACGGAGCCTTCCTCACCTCTAACAGCAAACTATGTGGGGAAGGAACTGACAGGCTTATCTATTACTGGGAAACTTTCCAGCTGAAAAAAAAAAAAAAAAACGGTCTCCAGGGGACTGCCCAGAAGTAGTTCTGACTTTTCTGGGTTATAACTTTTTAAAGTGACACATGGAGTAAAGAAGGCTGTGGTGTGTTTTAATATTTAAGTTTATTGTGCTGACCATAGATCAGACTCCTACATGCAGCTGAGCAGTCAGGATGGCTGCCCTCCTAGTTCTCAAGAAGCAATTAGGAACCAACTCTCCTGCCATACTTTTCAGTGACGTGACATGCCTGGTAAGCAACAATTTAAGAGACGAAGAGTTTGGTTTTGTGGATGGATCCAAAAGATTCAATTCAGGAGTGTGTGGATCATTGCGTAGAGTCTGAGGCAAGGCAGACTATGGGGCAGACCGTCAGGAAGTGTGGCAGAGTCTGTGTACCGCAGGACATGAATCAGAGAGAGAATGACTATTAGGAGGTTTTCTCCTTTTTCCATTTTAATTATAAACAGGATCCAGCCCATAGGATAGTGCTGTTTATGTCAGGGTGGGTCTTCCCTTAAGATTGTTCTTTAATAATCATCTAGGCGTCTTCTCAGTGAGACAGATCAAGGTAATTATTAATAATCACAGTTATTACCACATAAGCAATATATATATATGCATTATGGAACTTTTTAAAATGCAAAAATTATATGTAAACAAACTAACAAAAAAAATAAATAAAACCACTAACTAAAGCCACAACAAGTGGCATTACCTGCTATTTCCTTTCAGGAGTTTCTTTCCTTCTTTGTGAGTTGCCTAATGTGGGTGTTGGGAATCAAACTCGGATCCTTTAGAGGAACAAGTGCTCTTACCTGCTGAGCCACCTTCCCAGTCTCCTTTGTATTGCATGTATGTTCCAAAGTGACTGAAGTCATGTTTTAAATAAAACAGTCATCTGCTGTCTAGACAGCCCATAGGTGACAGTTAGTGTTGACAAGATCTGGAATCACCTAGGAGACAAGACTCGGACACCCCTGTGGGGAATGTTTATCCTTTGGGCATGCCTTTGGTGGATTGTGTTGATTAGGTTCATTGAAATAGGAAGACCACCTTAAAAGTAGGCAGCACCATTCCTTGGACTTGGGATCCAAGGAATCCCAAAGGAGTGGGGTAATGCTGGGCATGGGTACTCATCGCTCTCTGCTTCGTGGCTGGGGATGAGAGATGAGCAGATGCTTCAAGTTCTGACATCTTTGACTTCCTATCATGATGGACTATGCCCTGAGCTGTGAGCTGGAACAAACTCTTTCTCCCTTAAGTTGCTTTTGTCAGGTATTTTACCGCAACAACAGAAAAATAAATTATGGCATCATATTTAATATGCTTCCTTTACCAGAAAGTAGCACAACTCATAATCAAATTGGACAAAATTAATTGAACCAGGCCAAACAATTAAGATACTATACGTTATTATTAGAAATCAAGGAGAAAGAAAAACCTTTGGGAATGTAATGAGTTAGGCCAATGTGGAACTAGATCACAATGACAGTTCATAATATTTAGGATTTAACTATTTAATTTAGCATTTAGTATAAAATGCCTAGTATTTAACATATGCATATGTTGAAAACTTAGATTTATGTCAGGGTCTCAATGAAGACTAGCCAGCAGTCACTTGAATGTCTACCTCTTGTCTGTGCCCAACTCTCCTGCAGATGCAGGGAAGTTGGCTCCAGAGAAACAGCTGGTCATATTCAAATGAGATCAAAGCGGTAAGAGTTGAGTTTTACATAGCTAAGATGAGAAACCAATGTCAACCTGGAAAATACACCAACTGGAAAGTAAAGAGGGAATGTCCAGGGGCCTGAGGTCTGGCTGCTTACAGTTATCTGGTTAAGAGAGACCCTCACTCACAAAGAGCAAAGGAGACATAGCCAAATGCTAAATAACAAGCTGCTTGAAACTGAGCACCTCCTGCTTGGTTCTGCATTTTTGCATCTCATCCTTCTCTATCCATTTTTAGTGGAGAAAAACTTTTTTTTTTCTGATTTTACAAGTATAAAAGGAATTCTGTTGAGCTAACCCACGAAAGCAGATATTAAAGTCAAACATTTGCTTAGTTATCACAGTGGAGCAACTAAAGACTTCTGTGATTAAGAGTTCAAACTCTAGAACAGCCTGATGGCAGCGTTATCTGCCACTTATGAGCTAGGACATTGTAGATACTTATTTTGGCTCCTTGGTGCTGCTTTTACTATTAAATAAAAAAAATAGCAATGGCAACTATCTCAAAGCATTGTCAAAAATGTTAAATGGCTTAGCACATACAGTATGTTTTGCGTTGTGGCCAGCACAGGGGTTACATTCCATAGATGAAGCCAACGGTGCTTTTCAAATATCACAACAGTCTTTCCACTTCCTTGCTTTTTTTCTCATGCTACCTGAAATCAAACCCTCCAGAGACAAATTCTCTACTCTCTGTCCTATAAATGGAATGATCATATGATAGTTTAATCAACAGAATGTGATAAGCAACCAGGTTTAGGAATTTCATTTAAATATCTATACAGCTCTACTTTCTACTTAGGAAGTCAGCAGCCACCAAACTATGTACTATAATCACCATGCCATGAGATCCCAAGCCACAAGAGAAGCCCTCTGAAGCTAGGGCACTGGGCATCATGCATGAGGCTCAAAAAGCCATCTTTAGCATTCAACCTGGTCTAACTTGAGGTAGTCAGCTCAATCCAACAGCCCCGAAGAACCCAAGAGGAATCCAACCAATTAATAACCCAAAGAGTTAAAATAAATAAATAAATCACCTTGAGCTACTACTGTAGTGTACTATATTTGACAAAACTCAGTGTCTGGAACAGAGAGTGTGTTAATTTAAGGCATTACAATGACCACTCCTGCAAGGCCTACGGTGTTGGATATTAGCTGAGTTCATACAACTTGAGGGAGGATGAAGGATCATTTATTCTAAATTACAATGGCTATAAATGACCTAACCCTAGTGTGAGTATGCACGCTGTATGCAAAGAAGTCTACTGGGTATATACAGAGTGCCAAGAGAACACAGGGGACCACATGATTACGCTGTGGACTTCCTGCTGTAAGAGATTTCCTGGACAGATAGATCTATTTGTCACAGATAGTGTCACGAGGATATGACTCTTGACTCCCTTCAGCTCCCTGGTCTTTGTGATCACCACTGAAATACTTCAGATAAGACAGGGTGTAGTATGAAAGAAAAGTTTACTTCAGAGTACAGAGAAGCATTCTCAGGGAGGGAGAGTGAGCAACAGCCAAAGGGATTGCTGCAGAGCAGAGTTGGCCCTCAAGGGATGAGAAAAGACAGTGGTCAAAAAGACTGTTATGGGACCATTATGGAGCAGAGCATACCCCCAGAGGCTGAGAGTAGCCAGTGACCAGAGAGACCATTGTGTCTACCTACATTTTAAGCAGGCTTTTATAGTAGTTCTGAAATCTCTAAAACTGGCAGGTTTTCCTGAGGGACATTTTTCTGTCCAGGTGACTAACAGCCCTGTTTGGGTTACTCTTAACTGCGGTAACAATACTCTGCCTTTGTTCTTTACCAGAAAGCCTCCAACTAGGTAATGATCTTATGACCTTCCAAGCATTTCAGAGCCACACGTCCCCACCCAGGGCCAGAAATCTCCATTCTTCTAACCAGTCATGACATTTCAGTTCCTTGTCTTACAAGCCTCAGATGGTGGGGAAGAAATTCATCCCCCAAATCATAGACCTCTGAACCCACTAATATCTATCACACAGCAATAAGACACCAAAGTTCAAAAACATGATTCCATCCAAGTCTACCTTGGTGAACCAATGGCCATATTGGGGTTGTTATAGAGCTCAATAGCTACATTACCCAAAACTCCCACCCAAGCATGAGCAATGACTCAAAAGCTGCATCTCTTGGTCAACCTTCTGTCACCACATAAGAACTCCATCTAGCCAAAAGTCAAGCCGGAGTAAAGGATGGAGCATTAGGCGAGGTTCTATTGGATCTCTGTCCACTCTATTCCCATAGACTTAGCTATGACTGTAGGGTTTTACTATTTCATTATCATGATGGCAGACCATGGTGTTCTGCTTCATGATGGCTGATGGTTATGTTACACCTGAAAGAAATGGCTTTACTGCTACTGGAACAAAAACTGAAGTGAGTATCTGCACTAAAAGGTCATCCTTAAAGGACATGCCATCTGCCTTAAGGCTGTTAACAAGCACAAATGGAGAAGAGAGTAGGAATGGATATTCATAAGTAATGAGAGCAGCTGGGAAAGTTCTATCAGGGTTGAATGGAAACAAGAACATTAAATTGACTGATAATTTGACTTTTGTTACTTAAAAACTGATTCTGAGTAATTTGAGAGATAATTGCGTGACTATTTTCAGTGGATGGTGGAATTTACTTTCCTGTCTCTATTGATGAGTAATGTGGGAGAGGGGTTACAGTACAGCGCAAAATGAGGAGAATAAAGGCTTAAATTGGGACAGCGGTTTTTAAAAGGCCCTGTTGAAGGGCTGGCTTTTGATAGCCTGTAACAGGTCTGCAACTGCAACACTTCCGTTGTGACTCACTGCAGTTACAGGCATTTGTGTTGACATTGTCACTGTTATTGTTTGCTTGAACAAAAATTCCCTGAATAATGAAAATTCTATTTTCAGTTCTACTTCTGTGCAATTTTGATGCAAAAAAAATGCATGAAGAAGAAATTTGAAATGATTCTCTACCATCTTTCACAGGGTCTCAGTTTCTTCTCTTATTTTTTTCTAAAATTTTAAGTGTTAATTAGCTATAAAAGACTATTTATTGTTGATGCAAAAAACACAGCTCCCACTTCAAGAGGCCGTCTGTTCTTAAGCTAAATGTGGGTGACTGTGGCCAAGGAACATAGATTTAGGTCTCCTCCAATACAATGTGCCAACATGAAAGCAGTATCATGGAATTTTTATAGTAACGGAACAAAGAAAGATACTAAATGAAGGCAATGTTAAAATGCATTGGTAGAAACGGGACAGATGCAGCAGGTAGAGGGACCTCAGCTGCAAGCCTGCAATAAGATCTCATAGCACTGTTTAGCTTGTTCTTTGGTAGCAAATAGGGTTTTGTGATGTTAATACATTCCAAAGGATTTTATCTATTATTTGAAGGTTAGGTCTGCTACAGAGGTGGGCAAGGAATTTACAGGGTATAATTAGGCCCAAAGAATCTATGATTAGCCTGTGAGATCAGCCACGTTCCAAACTCTGCCTCATCCCTAAAATTTTTATTATCAGCCCATCAGCCTCACAGTCAGCTTCTTTTCAGGAATTCTTTCTTGCATTATCAAGTGTGCACACACTCTAAAGAATCCTGGAACAATTCAAATATGTGTGCCTGCTCTACATGGCCCCTGTTTGAGATGCTTCCATGCCCCCTCTTCTGTTACGGGGTTTGTTTTTATCTTCTTGGAGTTTGATAAAGGTGTATGTGTGTAAGCACTTGCACACACACACAAACACACACACACACACACACTTTCTTATTTTACTTATCCTGTGCTTATTTATTAATTTTGCCTTCTGTATTCATGTGGGGTAGGGAGAGAGAAATTTCCTTATATATTTTAATACATACTTAAAACTTGAGTCTCTATTTGAAACTATATTTCCATGTTTTTGAATAAATATATTCTGCTTAGTTTTTTAATATCAGCTTGTCACAATCAAGAGTCACCTAGAAGAGGGAGACTCAGAGAAGAGAATGCCCAGTTCATAGTGGCCTGTGGCCACGTCTGTAGGGCAACTGTCTTGTTTATTGATTCACTTGAGAGGGCACAGCCCACTGAGGGCAGGCCACCATCCTCACCCCTTCATCCTACACCCTCCCACTCCACCATTTCTACCCCTGCTAGCTGAGGAAGGGCTGGAGTTCTTGCCCTGACTTTCCTCAAGCATGAATTGTGACCTGGGAATGGTGAGATGAAACAAATCCTTCTTTCCCGGGGTTAGCTTTTAGTCAGTGTTTTCTCACAGCCAAAGAAAAGCAAACTAGAACAAAATAATACACAGACATTCCAACATTTTCATTCTAATCACACATTTTATATGTTACCACTGCCTTGTATTTAATTCTATATAACATACTAATTGCTTAAGATTTTCTATTACTGTTCTAAACAGTCAAGGATTTTAAGTATATACCCAAATAACAACAAAATCTTTGGTCATTCTTTGTTATAGCTCAAACTAACTGCAAACAGCATTTCCTTTCAACATTAAAATCACAATCTGCAATTTTCTTTATTGAGGTCTATTGTAAAAAAAAAAAAACACATAAATTAGAAAAAAATACTTTTAATGTCAAAATAACACTTTAAATGACTATCTTCATGAGACACTTAACCTCAGGGTAAATCTGTTTTCCCACAGAACTATCATTATTTTTTTCCATGTGCTCTTGCTGCTGCTGAGCAGTTGGTTGTTTTTAATAAAATATTTCTTTTCCATCTCAATGCAGATCAGGTCTTCCCTTTGTATTTGATTTTCTGCTTTATCACCGCAATGAACAAAAACGGGTATTGCCTGTTGTTTACATAGATTTTTATGCCTAGGACATCTTGACTTCCTACTCTAAGGAAAGGTTATAGTTTGGAGAACTAGCTCAGTAGTTAAGAGCACTGTTACTCTTACAAAGGACTCAGGTTCAAGTCCCAGCACCCACATGGCAGCTCACAACTCTCTGTCTCAGGGGATCTGACTCTCTCACCCCAATGCACATAAAGTAAAATTAAATAAATTATTTTTAAAGGCTTTAACATATTCCCTCTTTTCATCTCATTTCTCACTCATCTCCTTCCACAATTCTAGTTAAATGTACTTTTTATGTTGAACTTCCATATCTCGGCCTCAGCTGTTTCTTAGAGATGCCTCATCAGGCTGCCCCATGGTCCTGACAGGGCTGGGGGTTGCTGCCAGAAGAAAATTATATTTTATTTGCTCAAAAGCTAAAGAAACTATGTTATATGTCTATATGAGTGAGTATATACCGTGTGTGTCTTTCTGCTTCTGGGATAGCTCATAGGATAAACCTACTAAAACCCTGAACATCTAAAGAAACTAATCAAGAGAGTGGACCCTGACTAAAACGCTCAATCCCCATCCCGAAAGGCAAAGAGGATGGACATCAGAAGAAGAAGAAAACAGGAAACAACCTAGGAACCTGCCACAGAGGGCCTCTGAAAGGCTCTGCCCTACAGACTATCAAAGCAGTCACTGAGACTTAAGGCCAACTGATGGGCAAAGTGCATAGAATCTTAAGTAAGAAGTGGGAAATAGTAAGATCTGGAGAGGACAGGAACCCCACAAGGAGAGCAAGAGAACCAGAAAATTTGAACACAGGGGTCTCCCCAGGGACTCATATTCCAACCAAGGAACATGCATGGAGATAACCTAGAACCCCTGCACAGATGTAGTCCATGACAGCGTAGTATCCAAGTGGATTCCATAGTAATGGGAAGAGGGACTGCCTCTGACATAATCTGATAGGCCTGTTCTTTGATCACCTCCCCCTGAGGGGAGAGCAGCCCTACCAGGCCACAGAAGATGACAATGCAGCCATTCCTGATGGGATCTGATAGACTAAGATCAGAAGGAAGAAGAGGAGGACCTCCCCTATCAGTGGACTTGGGAGGGGCAAGTGAGAAGAAGGGGAAGGGAGGGTGGGACTGGGAGGGGAGGAGGGAGGGGCTTATGGGGGATACAAAGTGAATAAACTGTAATTAATAAAAAATAAAAAAGATAAAAAAAAAAAAGCTAAAAAAACTATAACAAAACTTCCTTACACAGCTCAAGCTGACAATTTTCAGATAATCCAGGCTGGAAATCTTGCTGGAAAAACAACCAAACAAACAAAAAACCTCCTCTTAAGCACTTGTGTTTGAGAGTACAGTCAGGCTTGTATACAGTCCTCCTTGAGTGAGGGCAGAGCTGACATTTTGTGCCTTACGTGAGGGTGCAGTCAGCTGTCAATCTACAAGATACTCCCATTTTTCATGGAGGTGATGTCCCTGCTGAATGGTATTTACTATACTCCCTTTCCACATACCTAGACTACTCCATCACACTGATGACCTGAGCTGTGTTTCAAGCTCCCCCTCCCCTCCGCCATGTTGTTGCAGGCCTTGGAAGTGAAAGGGTGCCCACGCTCTGTTAGCAAAGCCAAGGAGAATGATGTATCACTACGCTTCACCTTCTGGGCTCCCTCTTTGGTTCACTTGCATTAACATTTTGCACTCACCATGACTAGGTCTTAATATTTTCATCTATTTATCAAAAAGTAGGTTTTATAAAAAAAAAATGTTTTCTATCAAAGTTTCCAGTCATGGTATCTATTTTAATATGAGACAAGACATGCATAAGGTTGAAGTCGGTTGTCTCCAGAGAGCCAATTGTTTGTGCTCGGTCTCTGAAGATAGACGCCCTTTTCTCAGCAGTGTTCTAAGAGTCTCTGCTGATCTGGATGATTCCAGATCTTGTAAGGAGTTCACACAGCCTCTTAACACACAGGGCAGATTACAAGCCAGGCCCTTCCCTGATAAGGAAACTGCTCTAGCAAACAATTAGGAATTCCTAGAAATGCCACACCTTGATAATGATTTCAGTCCAGCAGTGACCTTCAATTGTACTCAGAGATCCCAACTCCCCCATCCCCCATAGGATAAATAAGTACTGTATTTTCCTTCTTGTGATAGGACCAATAAGTATCCCTGACCACACACACACACCAATCCCATAGAATCAGACATATTCACCCTCAAAATACCTCCCTCTGCCCAGGGTTTATATTACCCTTGATTTCACTTGAATAAAGGTACACAAGTTCGAGCTTTCTCACTTCAAGACTGTCTGAGATTAGTCATCTATCTTCCACCGGGTCACACCTTACCAGGTCTGCCCTCTGGCCCACTGAGTCTGGGCCTCGATGGGCCTGGGCCTCATCAGGCCTGTGTCTTAGCTGACAGCCAACCAACCAGGCATGGGCTTTTGCCCACACCTCTGCTATGCTCAGCACAGCAGCTTAGCCAAGAGCTGTAACACTTTAGTATCTGCCATAGGCTTTGGGGCACCTGAGCTTCCATTGCCACTGGCAGCCTCATGCTAAAAGAGCTAAACTGTAACACTCTGAACTATTTCCATACCCCTGCTTAGCTCTCTTGGGCCTTACCCTAAAGTGCTCTAGCTGCCCCTAAGAGAAAGGGAAGCCCAGTTCTTCATCCAGAAGGCAAGTTCCAGGACCACCCTGAAGGAGAATGACAACAAGAAATGGAGTGAAGACAATTGAAATTCAACTTTTTCTTTAAAAAAAAAAAAATACAGTAAAATTTAGGGTAAAATAGAAGAAATGATGTTTGCATGTTCAGGTTTGTGAAGTGTTCATATTTTTGTATAATGAAAAGCAGTACTTGTATGCTTCACTCTGTGGGATGCATCAAAGTTTGTGAATGTGAAAGTAAGCAGTACTCTGTGCCAGACTCCTGCTGTTCCTATAGAAATAATTATCTTGAGGAGATTTAATCTTTGTACATAAAGGATGCAGAGGTTGTCCCATACATAGAAGGGAAGGTGAAAATAAGTGCTTTAGTAAGACACTTCAACACAACACAGTACACTCCTTCATTCTCAGAGAAGCACATCTCTCAGATTTATGCTGCTGACATTCCTGAAGTGAAAAAGAGCCAGGAGATTGTCAGTCTGGAGCCTGGGGTCCACTTCTATTCTTTGTGGGGTCCTGGCACTAATTTCTACAGGTGCTGGGCTTGAAGGAATGAAGTTTCAAGTGTACTGGTCACAAGACTATTTGTGCTGGGGTGTGCAGGTACAAAACATGGAGGGAGTGAGCCTTACTCCTGCAAGTCTCAAGACAGATTTTTTTAAATTTATTTATTTTTTATATTAATCACAGGTTATTTACTTTGTATCCCAGCCATAGCCCCCTCCTTCATTCCCTCCCTATCCCACCCTCCCTCCCTCATCTTCTCCCTGCCCCTTTCCAAGTCCACTAATAGAGGAGGACCTCCTCCCCTTCCATCTGACCCTAGCTTAATCAAGTCTCTTCAGAACTGGCTGCAATGTCCTCTTCTGTGGCCTACCAAGGCTGCTCCTCCCTCGGGGGGGGGGGGGTCGAAGAGCTCGCTGTTGAGTTCATGTCAGAAATAGTCCCTGTTCCCCTTATTAGAAAACCCATTTGGACACTGAGCTACCATGGGCTATATCTGAGCAGGGGTTCTAGGTCATATCCATGCATGGTCCTTGGTTGGAGAAACAGTCTCATGAAAGACCCCTGTACCCTGACATATTTGGTCCTGTGGCACTCCTATACTCTCCAGGTCTTACTAACTCCCCCTCCTTCCCAAAAGCAGAAAGACACACATGCTATATACTCACTTATATAGACCAATAAGATAGGATAAATATACTGAAATCTATACACCTAAAGAAGATAAACAAGAAAGAGGACTCAGGGTAAGATGAACAATCCTCACTTAGAAAGACAAATGGGATGGACATTGGATGTAGGAGAAAACAAGTAAAGGACAGGAGCCTACACAGAGGGCCTCTGAAAGACTCTACCTATCAGTGTATCAAAGCAGATATTAAGACTCATAACCAAACCTTCGGCAGAGTACAGAGAATCATGTGAAAGACTCAGATTTTTCTATCACTCCCCCCTAGCAGCCTGCCTTTCCAGGCCAAGAGGATGCATTCAGTCCTGATGCAATTTGATGTCCTGGGGTGGTTTGATGGTTGAAGGGGGCTCCCCTTTTTCTGAGGAGGAGGAATGGTGGAAAAGAGAGGGAGGGTGGGACCAGAAGGAAAGGAGGAAGGGGCCTACAATCAGGATGCAAAATAAACAAACAAACAAAGATTGAGAATTTTAGGGTTCAGACACAGCTCTACCTCACTCTAGCTCTATGCTGGCTTCCCCAGTCTCACAGTCCACATTCCCCACAGGAAATCTCTATGACATCACCAGAAGAATTGTGTCATTTCTGACCTTTGACAAATGCATAATGACTCTCACCAACTTCAGCAACCATCTTTGGTAGGCGGATGCTTGAAACAGCAGAAGCTAGAAGACTTGACCAGGAAAATAGATGGCTGTATCCACTATAGAAGCAGATAATGAAAAACGAGATTAAACTTTAGCTCCAACTAGCTCCAATTTTCCCCATCATCTGCTAGATCAGAGAAACTTGCAACCATCATTCTGTGTCCCTTAGTTGATAAAGTTTTCTTAAACTAGAATGTCTCCAGCATATGGTTGCATATGAGGATCAGATAAAATTTGTTTTCTTCCTCTATAGAGTAAAAATAAAGATGTCTCACAAGACTCTGATCTGCTAGTGACACTTCAGATAATTCATGAAAAAGGCTATCCTGTTCCAAACAGCCAGAAAGAAGTGGTACCTCATCAGCTATTTTTTGTACACTGAAATTTAGATGAGACTATCAGTGAAATGTCTGTGAGCTTTTCCCATTAAACTGGAGCACAAGCGAAATAAATGGCGAGATGCTATTCGTTTCCAGGTTCTAGCCTAGGCAGTTGGAGTCAACCAGCACTTGCTGCTGTCCAGAGAGAAGTCAGAGTGGAAACGATGAACCTGGAGCACCTGATGGTATTGGGGTGAGCAAGACATAGAATCTGGAAACCTGGATTTTGACTAAGTAGCTAATCTATGCATGCCTTTTGAGAATGAGAGGAGGAGCACTTCTTGTCTTTGGGTGCTGACAAGTGTGTGTTCTTCCTTCCTACACCTTTGTCACCTAGAACCCTGTCTCCACAGGACAGCTGGAGACATACATGAAGCAGGTTTATAGTTGTCTTTCTTAATATAATAACTGCATCGTGGAATTACCAGAAGAGGTAGAGAATGCCCCATGTCCTCAGCTATGATGTGAGGAGAGACTCAATATAGAGCATCTCTCTTTCTTTCTCTCTCTCTCTCTCTTTCACAAGCACCACAAAAGAGATTTTTTTCATTTGTACTCTTTATTTATCTTTTACTTACAATTGCTTTAATTTTTAAGTTTAATTTTTACATTGATTTTCTTGAAAACTTCATACATGAGTGTCGTATTTACATCATTTCCATCTCACACTCTCCTGACTCCAATTCCTCCCATGCCTTCCCAACTGTCTCTCAAATTTATGATCTCATATTCTCTAATTATTCACACCACACATACACACCTGTTGAGTCCATTTAGCGTTGTTCATACATAAATGTTTTTAGGGCTGACCACTTTGAATTAGATAACTTATCTGGGGTCTCATCCCTAGAGAAAACTGATTCTTAAAGTAGCCATCAAAGAACCTATAGCTCTTCATAGGGATGAGGCTCTGTGAGGTTTTCCCCATGCATGTTGGCATGTCAGCTCCATCAGAGAGCTCCTAACCACATATCTATAAATAAGTGCCAATTTCTAAAAAAATCATATCTTAAATGTTCTTTTTCTTCATGGTGTCTAATGATCAAGAACAAAATAAAATAAACAACTACTGCCAACAATTCAAAAGGGGAGCGATGACTAGCTATTTCTCAGTCCTAAAAGACTTACGATTCATAATCCACCAGCTTGGATGCCTCATGAAAAGTAAGCTGATCAGAGAAAGAAGTAGGAGACACTTTAGACCTCCCCACAAGCTGGAGAGTCTAAGACTGCAGTTGTGAAGTGCCCACTTTTCACCAGAAACGTAGGAATAAAAAGGCCGGCTCTCCAGATGGACAGTATGCTTTGGAGGTAACGTAAGGGCCAGCATAAATGAGCTATTTCTCCTTGTGTATCACATCCAGCCTGTATCCACATTCTAATGAAGGAATGTAGCCCTTGCCTCTGAGGATTTTACAGTCCCTGAAAGGCATCCATCCTTGATGCCACCTTAGGAACACTGCATGGTAACATCTACCATATTCAAGAGAGCAACAAGAAGAAAATGGGAGCAACCTACCCAGAAATGGGCTTCCTTCAGGTCCCAACCTCAGCCTGATCTCAGCAAGAGTTCACAAAAGTAATATTTTATATTACCAAAATGGAAGCCTTGAAAATTAAGTTAGGTCAACTCCATTGCTATCTGCTTAAAGTCAATCTGAGAATCAGAGATAACGGAATTGTAGAACAGCTGAAGGCTGGTGCTTGCACTTCCTCTAGCCAGCTCCATTTATCCATGAGCAAGTTCAAAGTTCATAGACAATAAAAAGAAAAGTACAGGTAACAGCCATCACAGTTTGTGGCTCACAGGAGACAGCCTAGCACTTTCTCAGCTGCACCATAGCTAGGACATCATGCTCTGTGAAGAAAGGGCACAGATCAGTGGCCCACTTCTATCTTTCTTAGGCCAGTTTCACAGCAGTAAAAGTTTCCTCTTAGCATAATGGATTTGCCAAGTCTGCTCCAAGCTGATACCGTGTCCTAGAAAAGCCTTCGTCAGGTCGCTTCACTTTGCACTTCAAGTCTTGGGCCTATTTCCTGAGCTGACAAGCAAGTGCCACGGATTGTCCTTTTAAACACCAAAGCTCTCTGGGTTTAAAAATAAACCTGAGCTTAGTAAGGTTCAAATGCTTAAACTCTTTGGATTGTGTTTTGTTTAAAGAATCATTCAAATTGGCTGGGATGGAATTCAAAATCAGAAATATCAAAGCAGGTCTCTATATAAACAGCTGTAATATATATATATATGTACATGACATGCTCATGACATTTTTTAAATGCTCACTACATATCCAGCATATACACTGAGTCATAGGCTTATTCTGAGGACTAACTGAGGATTACATGTGGTATTCTCTCCAAAGTGGAAGATTAAGCAGTTAAGCATGTAAACTCTAGTCTATTGGAGTTAAGCACATACTTCATTTCTACTTACTTATGAAAATTTATACAGTTCTTGCCCTGAGAAAGGAGGGAAATTGCTATTTCAAGAGACAAAAAGAATCTTAGAACCATAAGGTTAAAAGTGCCCCCAGAAGCACATTTACTCTCTTTTAGAGATTGAGTGAACTCTATTACAGGCTGGACATAGGAAAGTGACATGAGATGCCTCACTCTGTCAATCACCCACTCACTTGTGTTAAGTCCAACCTCACTAGATATAGTGCCAATACATGAAGACAATAAGAGACACTCAACATGCAAAGCAACCCAGCTCAGGCTGGAGCAGAAACCCAGACAGGAGGAGAATATGAAGATATTTTGGAGAAAGAATTTCCGCCATGCAGCCCACATCTTTCTATGACTTCTAGTCAGCCCTAGATGTTCTCAAAGATTTCATTCAGGCCTCACAAGAGGAGCAAAGGGAGTATGAAAATGCGTCAAGGAAGGATGATAGTGACCTGCCTCTCCCTCCCCATAAGGATCTTCTGACTCTTGGAATATGGCCATGGTTGGCACCAACTACTTTGTTTGTCTTATAAGAGGCTGTGGCTATCCTTAAGAACTACAGGACTGCTCAGCATGAGTGTCTTCTTGTGGCCAGTTGTGTTGGGAGAAGAACTGAGAGGGGACCTGATGGGGCTGAGCATGTAGTTCAGTCATAGAGTTCATATTTAGCATGTATGAGGTTCTATTCCTAGTACCTAAAAATAAAAAAATAAGAACAAAAGGAGGGAAAGGGGGAAAGAAAAAGAAGAGGAGGAGAAAGACTTGAATCTCCTCAATATTTTGGTAAGCCATATTGGAGCTAAGAAGAAGGAAATGAGATGTTAAATTATTCTTGCATTAACTTTAATACTTTAAAATACTACAGAGAACCTATAATTCTGGGAGTTTGTAAATGTCAACCTGACAGAATCTAGAGTCATCTGAGAAATGGGTATGTGGGGGAATTATCTTGTTTGGGTTGAGATGAGAAGAAAATCCAATCACTATGGGTGGGACCATTCCCTAGTTAGGATCCTGTACTATATATAAGTAGAGAAAGGGAATTAAGCTGCAGCATGCATTCAGCTCTATATGCTTCCTAGGTGTGGATAAGCTATGACCAGCTGCTTCAGACTCTTACAGCCTTAAGCTCTCTACTCTGAGGAACTATAAAAATTGAACTGTGGGCTAAGAATAAATCTTCACTTTCAAAAGTTGCTCTTTCTGGATATTTGGTTATAGCAACAGAAAAAAGCAACCAAGAGTGACCCTCTAGTTTTACTGCAATGGTAAGCATACCACCTTGATCTTCACTTTGGCCTCTTCCCTGAAGATGGACTGTACTCAAACCTGGCCTTGCTTCCTACTGGTAGAGAGTTCTCCCACAAATTATCCTGCCTCATGCTGTTTGTGTTTCCTCTGTAAAACAGAAAAGAAAAAGGCCCTAGACTGGCTATGTCCAGCTGAGTTAATACATGGACTGCTGGAGAAGGCAGCCAAGCACACAGAAAACATAGGAATAGGTTATTACAGTAACACGTGGGTAAACAAGGAATCATCTTCTGAGGCTCAGAGTGGTTCTTTGGTTCCCACCCCCACCACCATAAAAATGACCACCACAGCCCAGGTTCCACCTGGAGATTCAGCAGGAACACAGGATGTGTGCTTCATGCTGTACTCCAGCAACAACTGCACTCACATAATGGACACAGCCATCCCTTGTGACCATGTTCTGTGCTATCCAATGTTGCTCTGTCTCCTTGCATCATACATAATGACCACCCTTCTCTGCTCAGCTATGTGTCCTCTTTACACTGTTCCCAGATCAGATTCTGTACTATATGGAATATGTGAAGCTGCTCTAACCAAACTCTCATCCTACTGCACATAGCTAACCCAAAAAGGCTCACACAGAGAAATGAGATTTCCACATAACAGGATTTAGCGAAGCACGGGCATAAACCACGTAACAGCAGACGCGAGTCCAGGAGCGTAAACTACTTCTCTGGGATGATGCCTGGTAACTCCAGGCTAAAATTTCTTTCTGGGACGTTTGGAAATTCTCCAGGGATACAAATTTTATATTTGTGTTGTTATTTTAGGATGTTATGAACTGATGCTGAATATTTGTAGGGAACACATAAAAAGAGGAACTGAGGCCATGTAGGCACTGGTGCAGCACCTCCCAATCCCTTACCTACTCCCATATGTGCAAGACAATGAGCACTCTTCCTAGTGTCATCTCCCTTCTAAACTAACCGTGGGGTAATAAGGTAACTGAGAGATATGAGCAACAGCAGAGGAAGGAAAAAGAACTATTACCACTAGAGAGTCATGACTGGCTAGTTTCTTGTTCTTGTTCTTAACTGTAGGCACGATTAGGACAGGGCCAAGTTTGTCTTGCTTTCTACTGTATCCCATGTATATATCACAAGCTCTGAGACATGATGACAATGTTGAATGATATACTGCTAGTGCAATTGATGGAAGGATAAGGGGGACCTGAAGGTAAGTCCTCGTAGTTGTGCAGTCACATGACCTCCCGTCTGTAGTCATCCCAGGTGTGAGAACATATGAAGAGGCATTTGCACGTTTCAGGAAGGTATACTCTCCTGGGGACAAGAGTTAGAAATAGCTGACAAAGAACGTCAAAAGCAAGGATCATTTAACAACTGAAATCCAAAGAATCTAAAGCTTGGTGCCACAAATGTAAGCATTATGTCTGTGTACCTGTGTGTGTGTGTGTGTGTGTGTGTGTGTGTGTGTGTGTGTGTGTGTCTTGTTTCATGCTAGATATTTACATGTACTTCATCAATAAGAATTTACCAGACACCTGCCAAAAATAACAACATACAGCTCTGCATTATAGAACACTTCAAATGCCCTTTCTTGTCTGCTGTTTGCTGGATCTTTCTCGGGGGCCAACATGATCGTTTCCACTTTAGACTTAAGATGACTGACAATTAAAGATATCAAGAGAGTTTCTGACCTACCCATGTATTAAATAACAGGGCAGTCCTGATAGGTGGATAGGACATTGTTTTCTTTTTGTGGTTGTGTCTTGTTTTGTTTATTCCACTTCCTATGGTAAAGGAGGAAAATGCTAACACCTGAGGTCTTCAGCCTTTACAAGTGTACACAGACCTCACTGGCAGTACAGTAGGGACTCAGGATGCCCAGGTGCATAGTTGGGCAACCTGGTTTTACTCCTAATGCCTATCTCGTTTCTCCTCTAGCTCATCTTTTGCTACTTGCATCTGGTCTCAGGGTCTATTAGTAACGACCTCCTCTCCTCATGTTGTCCACCTTTAGGGTACAAGTTAAAAGATGGTCCTGAAAAAAAAAACACATCTGTTATCTTGAGTTCCTAGACCATCCTCTCTGCACCTGCTGATTCATCAGTCCTTAGTTCTAGCTTCCTGTGCAACTCAACACTTGTCCTAGGAAGTCTCCCCAAGGACAAGTACAATGCCTTGACCATCTCTGCATGTGGCAGAAAAACTCCAAGCTACCCGTCAGGCGCATGCCAGCAGAAACTGAGCTACAGGCAGAATGCACATGTCAATGGAAGCTGAAAATGGTAAATTGTTGTTTAGATATCAGGTTTCTTATTTGGTTTGTTCCTTGGGCATTTGTCCAAACTTACCTCACAAATTTTGTGCTTTGTATGTGAGTGACTGTAGTTGTATTGTTAAGAATGTCAAATACTGAGAGGATGGACTACATTCATTCATTCATTCATTCACTCTCTTTACTCATTCATACAGATGAAAAGATATGTCAGTCAAAAGCTGTCCACAAGCAACGTTGCCAGGCGATGAGGGAAAAGCCCTTCCACCCCAGGGTAGAAGTGGAGTACACATCACTGTGTCCTCTGCAAAGAGACGTGCTGCTGTATTTGGTCCATTTTCCAAGGACATAGGGACCTGCTAAGTGAAGGATGCCTGTGCTATGTTCCACCCCAAGAAAATACTTGCATTATGCCACAGTCAGGCTGAGTCCTTAGCATAGAGCCAGCTAATGGTAACCAACCACAGGAGCCCTAAACCTGCCTCTATTTCCAGTTTTCTCACACAAGCATCATGGACTTTCTGTTGCCGCTGTATCCCAGCCCAGCTGAGATGATCAGCACCTGCTGCATGTATCCACTTGACACTAGGGGTAGAAATTTCCCCCTCCTTTGGGGTCTGCATCACCCTCAAAAGTACTATCCTATCTTATACAAATGCTTTTTCACTTCCGCCATGGTTACAGACAGAATTACAGTAAGTGGAAAATATCCTAAGTCAAAATGCATGAAATCAGTAAGCCACCCAATATCACAGTTTCTCAGTGCAGTGCACCCACAGGTGTGCCCAGCCTACTGACATGGGGTGCCGCATCACCGCATGCAGAGTTCATGCTATAGATGTATGCCACGGGGTTACAGAATAAATCATGACAAAATCTCACTATATTTTAAGTAAGTCTATGATTTTGTATTGGGATGAATGCATAGCTATTCTGGGGTTCATGCAGATCCTAGGCTATAGATTGGACATAGCTGCTAGAGAATTGGTTCTCAACCTGTGGGCCGCAACCCTTTGGAGGCTGAACAACCTTTATAGGGATCACATGTCAGATATCCTGAATATCAGATATTTATATTACGATTCATAACAGTAGCAAAAATACAGTTATGAAGTAGCAACAAAAGTGATTTTATGGTTAGGGGTCACAACATGAAGAACTGTTTTAAAGAGTTTCAGCATTAGGAAGGTTGAGAACCGTGGTTCTAGAGCCTCAGTTGTTTTCCCACTTGGTAACGTCTGACCAAGAAATGCTACTCACTCAGCAGAAAGTGAGACTGTATAGCACAATCCTAATTCAAGAATTGAAGTATGGCCTCTATTGAGAGCTATCTATTTTATACCATCATCAAGCCAAAAAGTTGTAAACCAAATCATCATGAAGTTTGGAAACATCTGTAGCTTCAAGATACCCAACGGGGAAAAAAATTGTACCAAGACATTTAAACCTTGATTATTTTTTCATATTAAAAACAGCCCTGCCACACTTGGAGGTGAAGGTAGAAAACTTCAAAATCACTCCTCACTACTGCTTCCATTCCTGCTGAAGTAAAGGCCTGTCTCTGAAAGTTGAGAATAAGCTCCCGGATGGGTAACCATGCTGGCCCCCAGCAGCTGCTTTTCATCTGCTTCCTCATAGGCTTTACATTGCTCTTTATATGTCTTGCCACAAGGACAATCCTTGGGCAGGAAGTAAGAAACCTTCGGTGTTTAAGGGAAGACAGGTGTGTGAAGATGGGAGAGCAAAAATGACAGAAACAGCCTTGTGTGGTCTTGGGTCTGGTAATACGAGCTGATAGCTGACAGGTAAGGAGGTGAAAGTGGATGTAGAACAGACTGTGTCTCTCTGCCCTAAGACTGAGGAGCAGTTGGCAACAGAGGAAGAGTTATCCTACAAGAGGCTGGTATGTGCATGTATAAGCATGAGCATGTGTGAATACATGTGTGTGAAATTGAGTGAGAGAGAGAAAAAACACAAAAAACGTCTGCCCAATGCAGTAATGTCTTGCCTTCTTGGGATTCCAGGAGTCAGAAGTCTTCTTGTTGCCTTAGAAGCTATACTGCTTGCAGTTCTTTGTCTGGGCATTTTCCCATACAGATCCTTTGCTTCTATATTATGGCTTCCAATTTGATTTTTATGGGTTTTCAATGTGTATGTATCTGAGTGTCTGTGTTTCTTGTGCTTTTTCTTTGGCGCTTTTTTTTTCTGATTGTTTGTTTTGTCCTATTGTGGTTTGTTTGTTTTTATCGTATTGTATTTATTTCATCAGCCTCACCACCACCACTACCATCATCATCATTATTATTAATTTTAGACTTTTACTTGTATTTTAGTGAGAAAGAGAAAGAAAGTGTATGGATTTGGGTAGGTAGGGAAGTGAGAGGAACTTGGAGGAGCTGTGGAAGAGAAAACCATAATCAGAATATGTTGTATGAAACAAAAATCTATTTTCAATAAGAAAAAGAAAAGAAGTTACACTGTACTGCTGCCCCCATTCACTAACGATAAATCATCCATCAATAAGCTGTGTAGGTATAAGGTGCTTTGTTGAAACAGAGCCCAGATTTTACCTCTTAGCAGTCCTGTAGCTGAGTCCCCGTGGCTACCTTGTACGAAGCAGAGAAAAAGAAACTCAACAGGGACTTCAATGCTTCCGGTCCACCTACATGGTAACCATTTCTCCATAAAGGATCTTTCTGTTATGAAGGAAATGTTCACCAAGTTCAAGCTTGGTGTTTCTTTAGGTCACATGGCCATGAAAACTTCAAGTGGGTTTGGTAAAAGACACTTAATTTTAATCTTTAAAATATTTGTATGTGAGTAGCCTGTGACTGTTTTGGTTAGTGACACTTGAGGAACTATGCATTCATGATCTTTATCCTTCATATGACCTTGTGAGCTATGATATAGAAGGTCTTTTCTTATTTTCTTTTTGTCTATTTTTTGTTGAAAATGGATTTTTCTTTCATCCTGACCAGTTTTCCCTACCTCCACTCCTCTCAGCTTCCCCACACACTTTCCCTCTCCCCCATATCTACTCCCCCTGTTTCCCTTCAAAAAAGAGCAGTCTCCAAAAGACAACAATGAAACATGACAAAATAAGATATACTAAGACAAGGCAAAAATACTCGTATCAAGGCTAGACAAGGCAATCCAATAGGAGGAAAAGAGTCTAAAGAGCAGGCAAAAGAGTAAGAGACACCCCTACTCCCATTGTTAGGAGCCCAACAAAAACACCAAGCTAACAGCCATAACAAAGGAGGATCTGGTACAGACCCACGAGACATGTGCTTGCCACTTCAATGTCTGTGAGCCCATGTGAGCACCACTAAGTTGATCTAGTGGACCATGTTTTCTGGTTTCTCTATCCACTCTGACTCCTACAACTTTTTCTCTTCCTCTTCTTCCTCAAGCTCTGAAGGGAGGGACCTGATGGAGACCTCCAATTTAGACTCTCTCTGAATATGCCTGGCTGTTGGTCTCTGTACCCATTCCCATCACTTACCGGAAAATGCCTCCCTGATGATGACTGGACAAGGCACCAATTTTTGAGTGCTATTAATGATAGCATAATATTATTAGAAATAATTTTTCTTGTTTGATGGATGAGGAAACAGATGGTCCAAGGAGATTTCCCTTAGAGTGCACTGCTGCCATAAGCTGAATCCTAAGCTGGAGAGTCAGAGGAAGCTCCCTCCCAACACACTTATCAGGTCTGACTAAAACCCTAAAGCCACCTCCAGCTGAAAGTGCTCATGCAATGAGATAAAACCACACTGCTGAAGAAGTATTTGCTGTGTTAGTGAAAAAGCATGCTGGGAAATCCATTTCTCATCATTAACAGGAAGGAGCTGGCTGAGTGAGAGACTCATAGGACCATGGCAGCTCCAGGAAGCTCACTGGACAAGGATAGAAATCTGATATTAGACTCTTATTTGTGTTGGCCATAGTGACTCCATTCACCAGGTCAAGAATATTTTGTATGGTTTTGTTTATTGAGAATTTATTTTTTTTAATTTTTTAATTTTTATTTTTTTATTATTAGTTACATTTTATTAACTCTGTATCCCAACTGCATCCCACTCCCTCACTCCCTCCCAAACCCTCCCTCCCTTCCTCATCTCCTCCCTGCCCCTTTCCAAGGCCACTGATTGGGGAGGACCTCCTCCCCTTTCATCTGACCCTGTTTTCTCAGGTATCATTAGGACTGGCTGCAAAGTCCTCCTCTGCTCCTCCCTTGGGGCATGGGGAGGTCAAAGA
This sequence comes from Psammomys obesus, assembly GCF_907164565.1. NCBI lineage: Eukaryota > Metazoa > Chordata > Mammalia > Rodentia > Muridae > Psammomys > Psammomys obesus. The sequence goes on along the minus strand of NW_026596051.1, from coordinate 21,860,921 downwards.
GTCTGCCATTGAGTTCATGTCAGAAATAGTCCTTGTTCCCCTTACTATGGGAAACCAATTGGTTACTGAGCTAGTTTATTGAGAATTTCATCCATGAATATATGTTTTGATCAAATCTATCCCCAATTTCCTTCCTCCTACTCATCCCTTACTCCCCCAAACCACTATTCCCTCCTGATTTCATGTATTGTTGTTGTTGTTGTTGTTTCTGCTTTATAAAACATAAAGTCTGGCTCTCAGCTCTCCCCCCGATTTGGCGGTGGAGGGTGTGGGCCCAAGCTGCAGCTTGTAATAATTTATAATAAAAAGAACCTCATGTATTTACAGTGGAGTCTGTTTATTCCTGGTCTTTTGGGGTTCACAAACTGGGCAGAACATTTTGGGGGCTTGTCCCGGGATCCCAAGACTCCAGGAACCTGACTGGGAGGTTTTTATGCCAGCAACGGGATTTGGACTGACCACTGGAATGGACTTCCTGTAACTTTCCCTGTTTCTCCCAACTCCACCTGCATGCACTGCTTCTGCCAGCAGCAGACCAGTGTGTGCTTTGGGTTGAAAAAAAAAAATGGAGACGTGAATGAAATTTTGAGACTGCTTTTGGCCAGCTGGATCAGCTATGGACTGCAAGCTGAAATCTGGACTTCCTGAAAATTGACATGATTGCTCCCTGCCTCTTTGGGTGGATCAACTAACCAGATGCTTGGGACTGCCCCATTGCCTAGACTTTGACTGGCATTTCAGCCTCCCTAGCCCCTGATGCCAACGGTCCAATTGTCAGCACTTAAAAAGCTCCAGAAGTTGGATCTTTGCCCAAATCCCACCTAGCAGGCTGAAATGCTAAGTCAAAAGGGGCTGGCTCCCTGGCATTAGCTATTATCTTGGGCATCTGCTTAGCTGAAATGGGAACTAATATTGCAGCAACTGGGCTAGATGCCTAGAGAGACACTAGAGAAAAAAGGATAATAGTTCTCTTTGGCTTACTACCCCTATATCCACCCTGAAGGGACCCCTACTCATTTTTATTTTTATCTTTGGAACTTGTATTTTAAATTGCTTGATGACTCTCATGAAAAAATGTTTGGGAGCAATACACTAATGGTACTCAGATCCCATTACAAAAAGGTAAATCTATAGGATACAAGGGGTCATATCTGGAAGACCCAAGATTTGGTCTTCAAATGATCATGGGAAAAGGGGAAATGAGAGACCAAAAGATTAAAAATCAGCAGCTATTATTAATATTTAAGGCCTGAACTAGGTGGGTGGAGAAGTCCAGGAATGTCCTGAGGGGAAGAACCCACCTTACTGTATTCTTTTCCCACCCACTAGAGAGACAGTTGCTAGGAAACTGGCCCATTCCTCTACAGAGAGACACCAGATCATTAATGGTTTGGGGACCTTCCTATAGCCAATCAATTCAAAATGCAGCATTTTGACCAATAGATGCTTGCTAGGCAGGAATCACCCCTGCCTTGGGCATGCTGGGAGGGACCAGAATCTTTAAATCACCCAACTAACCTGAGCACGAGGCTCTTGACTCTCACCACTTCATGGGGGGGGGGGGTGGACCCAAGCCCCAAGCTGCAGGTTGTAATGATTTATAATAAAAAGAACCTCATGTATTAAAAAAAAAGTCCACTGCCTGTATGAGCATGAATGTAGGGCCACCAACTGGACTATAGGGCAGCCTCTCAGGGGCTGCATCCCTGAGGAAAACTGACTTTCTCAGCAGCTATCAATTGCCAGTGGACTCTCAGCTACCGGAGGGAATTCCTGACCAGCTCTCCATTCATGCAACAATTTTGTCTAACTTGATCTTGTGCGCATCTTATGCATTCAATCACAGCCTCTGTCCATCCATCTGTCCAAAGCCCTTGTCATATCTGGCAATTTTGCTGTCTCTGGCTCTTAAAAATCTTTCTGCCCTGCCCCCTTTCCTTGATAGTACCTAAACTGTGACAGGATGGGGTAAGGTACAGTTGTCCTATTTAGAACTGAGTATTCTCTGCAGTCTCTTAGGTTGGCTACTGTGGGCATCTGTCTCAAACGCCATCAGAAGCTTCTCTGATGAGGGTTGAGAAAAGCACTAGCCTTTCAACACAGCGGTTCAGGATCTTCCAGACAACAGCATCAGGCTAGAGCTATTGTTCAATTGTCCAAGTGCTTACCTAACACATAGGAAAACCTATATTTGACCCCCAGAGATACATAAATTTGTGCAATATCTCTAATCCCAGTACTTACAAGGCGGAAGCAGCAGGATCAGGATTCAAGGTCATCTTCACTACATAGTGGGAGTGAGTCCTCCCTATGCTACATGACAGCCTGTCTCAAAATGAACAAACAACAATTTAAAAAGAATAAACATACCCACATTTTCAGGGATAGAGGAAGATCATCTTATATAGACTACATTATGTCCCCTAAACTCATAATTGGATGAAGCCTAGACTTCCGGCACCAATAGTCTATCTGTGTTCAGAGACAGGTTGAGATAGGACCTTCCCAGAAGGCAATTTAAAATTAGGGTTTGGGGTAGTCCTTAACCCAGGTGTCCATATTAAGAGGAGAAACTTGGGCACGGCTATACTGTGGAAGGCTACGTGAAGACACAGAGGTTTGTCAGCCAGCTCTAAACTCACCTTGAACCTGGCCTCCATAATTAAAAGATAGTCAGTTCCTGCTGTTAAAGGTTTTCCGTATGGCATCCCAAACAAATGAATATGGCATTTATTTGATAAACCTGCCCGGGTAATTTTAACAAGAGACACACACGAAGAACCTCTACTCCACTTTAGAAAGGAACAGCAGCCATCACAGGACCAAGGTCAGCAGTCACTGCAATAACAATAAAGGCAGCCGTCCCTGCTGTTTACAACCGTGCCCCTTTCACATATGTTTTCATGTTATCGTCGTCATTGTGAGGGCTGATCGCTGCTCTGTTTCAAAGACAGGCAACTGAAAACTCAGGAAGCAAAGTGGACTGTTTGAGCAGACAAAAGCAGTCATTAATAATGCCAGACCACCATAGACTCCTTCATGCTGCCCAGACCCCATGCCACCATTTCATCTCATCTCCTTTCCCCAGCACCACTGTGATGACTGTGGTGACCACGTGGCCCAATTTTTCAAAAAGGGTTCAGGTTCACACCGTTTCCTCCACATGCTTTCTTGATAGTGACCCCTTTTTCGTTCCCCTGGTATATAAAGTATGACCTTGTATCCCTCCCTATAATACACATTTCATAGGAAAAATTCTCTGCAGGTGGTTACAGATCCATGCTGGGGCACAGCATCTGTGATGGAGGCAAGGAGATATCCTCCCCCGCCCGCCCCCCCCTCCCCCCCGGGGTCAGCTTTCTTACAGGCCGCCTGGTGGGTGCAAACAACCTCAGTGACATGCTGCCTTGTAGGAAACAAACACAATCAGGGCTCAATTCAAGAGACCAGTTCCTCAGCTTTGCCCTGCCACTGGCTTAGAGAAAGAGCCTAAGGTGCATGAGGAAAGTAAGCTAGATAATCCAGAGATTCACACCAGCCTTCGTTCTCTTGCTAATTCATTAAGTGCCTGGTACGCTTAAAGGATTGCATAAGAGAGCAGCCAGTAGAAGAGGGATTATTGGCATGTCCCAATTGCTTGAAGTCTTTTGAGAGATAGAAAATATGTATACTCCTGTGTGTTACTTCCAAAACATCCAAACCATGTACAAAATCCATTGATGGTCATAACATCAGTTACTTACCCTCTACAGGTTTATTATTTTGTTTGTACAAAGCATATTGTGAATCTAGCAGTTCATTTCCACATAGTCCTGCAGGAATTCTGTCTTGTGTCTTGAGCCCCACTAACAGGAATGGGTGTCTAAGCCTGGGAAAGAAAACAGGCAGAGCAGGAGCCACTTCTTTTCATTCACATCTAGTGTGTGGAACCATTTTCATGGCCCCGCCCCAATGTCAAAGAAGATAGAAAACGTGGGCAAGCACGTTTTAAAAGTATGTATTGTGATAGATTGTTATTAAAAAAAAACATTTGCTTGAAGTCAAAAAAGATGGAATCAGGGGGATGTGGGGCTGTGACTCAAAAATACATTTGTGCTGTCTCCATTGCCTCCTGAGCAGCCCCTGTGATCTGCCTCTGGTGGGCCTGAGAGAGCTTAATCTACATGGCAACACCTGCCGGGACTGAGCCACTCTGTCTCTACTGTTCCTCTCAAAGCCGGAAGCCGTCTGAGCAATAAGAGGCTGCTAGTGTTAACACTAGGGAGTTATATTTGTTTGATGATGTGCCATTCTGGAAAACAGTTGGTTGCTAATGCCCTCCTATACTGAAGCCTTGATGTGGAGGACAAAGAGGCTGAGTGAACCATGCAGTGCCTCTTTCTGAGGATGACCTTATCTCAAAGCCCAGTTTTGCCCCAGTGTTTTCATGCAAGGCTGCAGTCTCCTGCCTGCAAGCTTAGGGTCCAGACACACTCTAGGTGTATGGTGGAGGAACTGCCTCCACAATTAACACACCATTGTCCCTTCTATCATGGCTGTCTTTTCCTCCTCAGTGCCCAGTGCTGAAAGGACCCCACAGTAAAAGTGTCAACATTTAGGAATTTTCTGCTCATGTCATTTTTGTAGGATTGTCATAGCAAATAATTTCAGACTGGGTGGGTTAAAATGACTGGAAAGTAATCTCTCATAGTTTTAAGAATCAAAAGTCTAAAAGCAGAGTTATCTGCAACTATATCACCCCCGTCTCTGTCTCTATCATTGTCTTAGTTGCTATCATATGATATCATAACCAAAGCAACTTATAGAAGAAAGATTATTTGGTGCTGACAGTTTCATATGGCTAGAGTCCACCACTGTCATGGCACCAGGCATGGCAGAAGGCAGGAAAGTGGAGCAGTAGCTGAGAGGTCACATCTTGAGATTCAACCAAAGTCAGAGATAACTGTGAATGTCATGGGCTTTGGAAACTTCAAATCCTACCCCCAGTGACACACCTCCTCCAAGTTCCTTCCCAAGTAGCTCTACCAATTGGAGACCAAGTATCTAAATGTATGAGCCTATCGGAACCCATTTTCATGCAATATTTTACTCAGTGTTCTTTCCCTGTGTGTCTGGCTTGTAGTTGCTTCTTATAAAGATACCATTTATATTAGATTAAAGGCCATCGTGAATGCAACTGGCGTTTTTGTTGTGTTCGCAAAGATCCTATTTCCAAAAGAGTTTGCATTTGTAGGTACCTGTCAAAGGGGTTTAATGTATCTTAATAGAGGGCACAATTCAACCTATGACAATAGAGCCTCCTGGAGCAAAGTACTCCCACCCACCCCTGAGTTCTCCTGAGTCACGCACCATACTCCATGACTGCAGCATGCGTCTCAGCGTGGAAGTCAGAAGTTTGCACACCCCTCCTGCTCACTTTGAGATCTTGTAGGGACGAGGTCTGATGTGTCCTTCATCTCTCTCTCTCTCTCTCTCTCTCTCTAGCAGCATCTACAGACAAGAGAAAAACATAACACTATCTTACACAATTCAGAGCACTGCGCATGACACGATGCTGCCTACATTCAGGGTGAGACTTCCCACTTTTGTTAACGATCAAGGCAATCCCCCACAGGCAACCTGATCTAGGCAATTCCTGTGGTTGTCCTCCCAGGTGATTCTGGACTGTGTGGATTCAACAGTTAAAACTGACAGGCATGCATTCTCTCCCACTCTCCAGCAGGGGAGCCTTGTGAGGGAGTGAGGGAGCAAGACTTTCTTCTTTCTAGACCTCAATATCTCCTGTGAAAACACAGTCAAACTGCACACCTGCCACCGTTCCTTTTGACATGCTTGGACAATTTTTCACTGATCTGAACTCGAAGGGAAAAGGCCATTTGTTCTCAGGTGGTCTGCCCAGGAAGAAAGCACAAATGCCCCAGAAGGCAGCACACTGGTGGGTGTTTCTCAGAAGCAGAGCCTGACTGGGGGACCTGGATGAGCAGAAGTGCCTCTGCAAAGCAATAGGCAAGTAGAAGCAGTGAGAGTAATTAGCAGCACAACTTTCAGAAAGCCGCCCCAGTCAAGTGTGGAGTCCGGGCTGCAGGGGTTTTTTCTCATGAGATCAAGTGTGGAGAGGTAGAGAGCACGAAGCTTGAGATGCCGAGGAACTGACAGGCAAATACAGTAAATAGAGCTAATTAACGTCAACTTCATTCCCCCAGATGACAACCAGCTAAGTGAACACAGCAGGCTGGCCAGGAAACAGTGGGGTCTCCTAGCCTGCCCACTGACCCAGGGCTAACACGTGAGCCATCTCCCAAAGTGACCACCAGGTGTTCCTGTTTATATCCGAAGCTTCCGTGGACAACTTTTAGGGGGTAAAAATTCAGTTGTCTTCTGTTAGCTTCTCCTTAAGGTCTCCTCTCTTCCTGGCAGCTTACACTGACAAGCCTGGTGATCACTGTTCTTCCCTGAGCTCTGAAATCTTCAAGAAACTAGCAGTGGCCAAGAACATGTGATGCTTAATAGCAGGGCTCAGGATGAATCCGTAGGTCTGGATCCTGCTGTGCCTCAATGATCTTACATAAATGACTTTGGACCACTCTAGGTCTCATTGTCCTTCTCTATGAAACAGCAGTTCTAACTTTGACTTCATTAGTTGTCATAACTGTTCCTCCCTTCATAGACTGAGTGAGAGGCAAAGACAATGATGGTGAACAGAGGTCAGGTGAAAAAAAGTTGACAGATCAGAAGATAATTGGTAGGTCCTGTTGCTTGGATTTAGTTTGCCCCCCCCCCCCAGAAACTCCTGTGCAGGAAGTTTGATTTCCAATGTACTGATATTTGTAGGCAATAGGCCTTTAAAAGGAAGGCCTAGTGAGTGTGATTAGAGACTGGATCATCACCTTTGGAGGGCTTCATGTTGGTCTTTCAGAGTGGATCAGACCTCACAGGAGCAGACTAGTTCACAATGGACAGTTACCTTCCATTCTCAGTTGTGCATATGAGATCTCTCTCTCTCTCTCTCTCTCTCTCTCTCTCTCTCTTCCCCATCCACATCCCATACAATGGCACCATCCACATCCACCATACTGTGATAGCCAGGACACCCTATTGAGACACAATGTACTACTGTTTGGATTTTTCCAGAAGTTACAGTCGTGGGCCAAATGAATCTCTTTTCTTCATAAATTGCCTAGCCCTGTATACTGTTATATTAAAGCAAAGCCGACTCAGACAGGAGGAAAACCTGTACATTTATGAAGAATTGGCCTCCTGAAATTTTATGCTGCAAAACAGATAAAAGAAAGCATCACTTATGAAATTGGGGAATCCTGGGGAGATGGAGCTTTGATAGATGAGCCTTATTTTGGATATTTTAACTTTCAGGTGCTCATCAGACACCTACTTAGAAACAGCAAGTGACTACTCTGCAAATCTGCCCATGACTTCAACCATTGTTTAATACTGTAACTCAACCCATGAATCAGGTCATTTGTAGGTAGACAGTCAGACAGATAGACAGAGCCTTCTATTCAAAGCAAGAGACTAGGAGTTCAAATAAAAAGTCAAACCTAAGGACCAGTAGGGTCCCTGCTCCACTGTCCACTGGCTCTATAGCATCTGAAAGACAACTTCAAAAAATGCTTTTGCCCATTAAAGCACCAAGAATGTCAGTAATACCTCACAGAGCTGCTTTGAGAATAAAGGAAAATAACACTATTGTCTCCTGTTCCCTCTGTCTGTTTGTCTTCCTTTTCTGTCTTCTCTGATGGGACTGGATCAATCATTAGTATAAGACATGCAACTAAATATCAGTAAAAAAAAAAATTACATATATATATATATATATATATATATATATATATATGGTTTTTTTTTTTACTGATATATATATCATGGAGTTTAAAACTTTTTGGTTTTGGTTCTACACCTGTGGTAGTTTCAGTAAGAATGGCACCCTAAAGCTCACATATTTGAATGTCTAATCCCTAGTTGGTGGAATGTTTGAGTAGGATTAGGAGGTATGACCTTGTTAGAGAAAGTGTGTCACTAGAGGTAAGCTTTGAGGTTTCAAAAGTCCACACCAGGCCAAGTCTCTCTCTCTCTTGCACACACACACACACACACACACACACACGCACACTCATGCACACGTACACACTCTCTCTCTCCCTTTCTTCCCCTCTCTCTTTCCTTCTTTCCCTCTCTTCCTCTTTCCTTCTCTCCCACTTCAGTGGCTGTCTGCATGCCCACACGATCCTTGCCATGATGATAATGGACTAAGCCTCTGAAACTGTAGGCAACCTCCCAATTAAATACTGGACATAGGAGAAAACAAGTAACAGGACAGGAGCCTACCACAGAGGGCCCCTGAAAGACTCTACCTTAGCATTGTATCAAAGCAGATACTAAGACCCATAACCAAACCTTCGGCAGAGTGCAGGGAATCATATGAAAGAAGGGGGAGTTAGTATGACATGGAAAGGATAGGAGCTCCACAAGGACCAAATATGTCTGGGCACAGGGGTCTTTTCTGAGACTGACACTCCACCAACGACCATGTATGGATATAACCTAGAACCTCTGCTCGGATGAAGCCTGTGGTAGCTCAGTAACCAATTGGTTTCCCATAGCAAGAGGAACAGGGACTATTTCTGATAGGAACTCAATGGCAGGCTCTTTGACACCCCCCTACCCCCCAAGGGAGGGACAGTCCTACTAGGCCACAGAGGAGGACTTTGCAGTCAGTCCTGATGATACCTGAGAAAACAGGGTCAGACGAAAGGGGAGAAGGTCCTCCCCAATCAGTGGACTTGGAAAGGGGCAGGGAGGAGATGAGGGAGGGAGGGAGGGTTTGGGAGGGAATGAGGGAGCGGGATGCAGCTGAGATACAGAGTTAATAAAATGTAACTAATAATAATAAATGAATAAATAAATACTTTCTTTTATAAGAATTGCCTTGGTCACAGTGTCCTTCACAGCAATAGAACAGTCAGTATGACAGCATCTTCTATCAAATGTTATCTATTTCGATTTGCCTAAGTTTTTAATCTACCTACCTGTTCACTTATCTATCTACAAAGTGTGTATGATATTTTCAGATCATATAATTGTGATCTCTCCTCCCCATCCATCACATACCCTTTCTCTTCTGAGCATCTGGGGCACAAGCAACATTTTTGCCACTGTCTCTAGTTTCCAGCCTTCTCCTTATCTAGGGCTACCCAACCCAGCACAGATCACAATTAAATAACTTCCTACAGAAGGCATCTGGAGTGTTTGGCCTTTTGTGAGAGAGGATGCAGACCTTAGGCAGCTGGAAACACTTTTCAATCAATACAGTCTGGGCAGGGGTCACTCAGGCTCTGCTTATACCCTGTAGAGCTCTTCAGAGGCTGACCTCATCGTGTTGACCCAAAGACTGCCTGACATCAGGAAAAGCAGGGAGGGAGTGGAAGGGAAAGAGAGAGGCTCACATTAATCTGTGTGAGTGGATCATGAAGAACTGATTTTCTGAAGCAGCCCTGGCATCTAGCACCCTTGCTATTGTGTAGCAGAAGATGACGTGGTTGGAAAGTCTCTTATTCTGTTTCTCCTTCATGCTGTCTCTAAATACTGTGATTGCTGTCCTTATTCATTTGCTCATCCATTTATTTATTCATTGAGGAATGTGTATGAAGGTAAATGGCCTGGCCTTATGAGGAGAAATATCATCCTCAGTATTGCTTACCTACTGTAATGGGCTGTCCACCATGGCTCATGCAGGACAATAGTGCCTAGCAAAGCGCTTGACCTGTGGCTGACACCCCCTAAACAATGGCTTATTTGATGCAATTACTAAAGAAGAGTGGGAATTTATGAATGAAAAATAGATTAGTAAATACAGGGGAGAATAAATGAATGTTTTCATGAACAAGAGAATGACTGAGAAAATTAGTAAATGAATGAATGAATGTGAATGAAAAATGACAGCTTCTCAAATTATATGTGTAGAGAATGAGAATAGTATAGCCTCAAGCCAGAAACCTTAAGCCTTCCCTGTTCCACTGTAATCAGTGCCTTGGCTTCTCCCTTCCCAGAGTTCATAGCTCATTTGCAAAGAACATGACTCCATAATTTCTGAGTCCACAGAACAGAGCTCTCAGGGCTTAGTGTACAGTGAGAAGAAAGGCTATAAGTAACTCTGCGATTCTGGCTAAAAAGAGGCAGGTTGGATTCCAACTCTGCTACATGCTGACTATGCAGCCTGACCAGTCCTGGTAGACCAGTAGTTTCCACTTGCTCCGCTGTGTGTTACGGTAAGAATACTTTCTCACTTGTCTCAGAATGATAGCAGTACCATTGAGGACCAACATGTGTCCAATCAACTTAGCAACTTAACAACCAGCAAGCACAATGCAAAGGCAGAGTTATTAGAGCAAAATCAGCAGGCAGATGAGCAAGACAAAAGGCAAGCCCAACCTAAAGACAACATTTAATCAGTGTCAACAGACTGAGGAATTTCCATAAAAAAGAACCAAGTTTCCCTGCAGTAGAAGGGAGGGTTGTCTTCTGCCCTATCCCTTAATTACTGTCTTCCACTGTCTTCCTACATCTCCGCCACCCCCAAGCTATCAGGGAGTCAACGTACTCTTACTCCCACCATGGAGGAATTGCAGTTGTCTGGGGAGTAAAAGAGTAGGTTGATTTCTATTCTGAAGCTTTGAAAAAAAAAAAAAAAAAAACTGAGTATATTGTAAAAACTCCCTTTTAGGAGCTAATGCTTATGCAGGAGCTAATATCTTGGGAGGGACAATGGCATTGTCTATGAAAGCCTTTCCCCCAGGAGCAGTGCAGTGACCATTGGCCAGTCTACATCATGATTCCTTGCATATAGAATAGACACTGTTGCTTTGAAACCACAGTGTACTGAGGAGGTATTAGTAACTTCCTTGGGTAGAGCAATAGGCAAACTCCTCAGAGGATTGCTGAGGTCTGAATGTTGGGCTAAGGTCTTCCATCCTGGTAGGTGTTAGTGTCCTTCACCTTCCCTACAGGATCTGTGCTCACTCTCAGCTCCTAGGACTTGGAATCAGGCTTCACCATATGTGAACACTCTAGTCCCTTGACCCTCACTTTGCCAGTATTTTCTGAGGTGAGTCCTGGCCCCTTTCTTCCTCCTGGCTAGGTCAGTTCAAATAAGAACCTCTCTTGATTGAGCAAGTTCCTTCACAAAATACAGTAGAGGCAGGCATGGCTGTCCCCAGGAAAGGATGTGCAGACAAAGGCCAACTCTATCATCTTATGGGAAATAACATTTGCCTTAACCATCTCCATCTGTCTCTGAAGCCCCTGGGCTACCCAAGCCTACACTGCCTACTCTGATCTCAATGTTGGGAGAATCATTCTAGTGGTTGCCCCATTTTGTAAGAGGAAAGAAAAAAAAATGGCATTGTCTTTTTACATACTTCAAGTTTCATTCAGAGAAAACCAAATAATTTCACAAATAAATATTTAAAGCTCCAGTAAGTTCAGGGAAGACTCGTGAGAGGTGGTATTGATTGCCTCTGACTTAGTGTATAACCTTGAATTAGAATCTAAAGGACAACTGAAGCAAAGCAAAAAAAAAAAAAGTAAATAAAGGTCTGGTCTGTCTAAGGGAACCATGTGCAGAAAAACATTGATTCTTAAGAGAGCAGTCATTCTGAGATGGTAGGGCATTGTGGCTCAGGAAAGGGATGGAGAGCCCCACTGTGCCAGGTATTTCGGGGCTAAGATACCAAGCCATGTCTCCTCATGATTTAAAAAAAAAAAAAAAAACTTAAATAAGAATGTCATTTTTCCTTATGTCTTTAGAAAAAAAAAAAATGCATCTGTCTGTATACAAGAGGGTTAAAATCCGATGGCCAAATTTGCCTCCCAGAACCAATCCTTTCTAAGCTGTTTGAGCATGGAACCCAACTTCCCTACCTGTATAATGGGAATAAAATTTCTTAGACTGTATGACATTCACCCACTGGAAGGATAGGAAGTTCAAAGACATTCAAGGAGTCTCTACTTTAAATCCTCCATGCCTAAATCTGAAAGACTCAAATTTCCCACATGAGCATTTCTCTCCCCCTCCCCCCTCCTACTACCCTTGCCCTGGTCCCTAAGCAGCCGTTGTTCCTGCCGTCGTCGTCACCTGGACTACACATACCAAGTCTTGTTTTGCTCCCATAAGAGAACAATCTGAAAATCGTTTCTTCCCCCCCATCTATTTCTCAGCATTGCAATCACAGAACTCGTCGAGCTGTGTAGCAGCACAGTGCTGATCCACTGTGAAAGTTTGTGTTCAATTACTCTTAGAATTGTTCCTCTCTCACCTGTGGTGCACCAGCATCCAATCAGAGGACAATGGGCTACCATGGAGAAATTTATCACTGAGTACAAAGCAAGTTCACCAAGAAGATTGTGCTCTTGACTCAAAGGGAACACCATTGGACCCCGGGGTACAAAGGCCTTATTGCAAAATTTCTCAGACTGAGTTGTAGATTCAGTCATCCATTCCTGTAAACATCCACCAATACCGTCTCCCAGAAACTGCTTTTGGAGCTAGAAACTTGAAGTCTAGAAGGTCCTTTCAAAGGTTTACTCATAGTCTGCTCTCTCCAGGGACTAAGTTTCTGGGGGGGGGAGGGGGGTTATATTTGCATTTGTTTTGATTAGTGATACAGAGGCAAGCAAGCCAACAGACTCAGTACAATACAGCAAGCGTTATGAAAGAACTGAGCACTGAGCACCCTGCCAGATCCAGGCTGTGAGACAGGAGCAGGCATAAGCACCAGCAAACAGAATAAGCGCAATTAGGCAGTGTGGGAAAGCTCACAGACCAGGCAGGAGAAGTTTCATTCATATGAGATGCTACAAACCAGGGTTTAGAGTGAATGGTGTCTTTGAGGGGGAAAATGTAAGGGTCAGGAAAATGAGATTAGAGGGAGTGCATACACAATGCTGACAAAATCAGCAATGATCCCTTGAGAGTTCAGTCAGTGACTGTGTGAGGTGACTTTATCATAGGTGTACCTCTGACACTGTGTTGACCCAGATACTTGGGGTGCCAACCCCAGAAGAAGGAATGAAGTGTTTTTCCGGAGTGAAGAGCAGCCATGGGAAAACAGTCTGATTCCAGAATGGAGGGAGCTGCGGCAACTACCTGACCGGGTGGCCTGGGGACCAACGCCCCATGGCTGGTCCTCCTGTTTCTCACTATCTCTATCCAGTGTGTCTGAGTGAAATGTGCCAGGATGAAAGAATGCAGCAGGGGGTGATCACCATCTCTTCCCTTTGCTCTAAGGGTCTCTTACTTGACATGAAGAGTAGGAGCAAGAAGTGTCCAAGTGACACAGGGCTCACATGCTTAGCAAGAACTAGCTCACCCATTGTACAGGTCGCCTCTTCCTGTCCCAACACTGTACTAAGAGTCCTGGGTTTGGAGCAACCTACAAACAAGACTAGCCTGAAGCTGTGGGGTTTCACTGTATGTCTGGGACAGGGTGTACTGCCTCGTTTGCCTCATTGGCCTCAGTTTCCTTACTTTAAACTGCAAATAAAAAAGCCAGCTCTATGAGAGGGTGAGATGGCTAAGATGTCATAGACTATACAAAACTCCATGCAGACAGCCTTTTTAGTTGCTGTTTGTGTTGTGAGCATAAGAGAGACCCATAGTAACCTCCTCATGTCCCAAAATGTCCCTGTTCCCTTCCTTCTTTTCTTCTTTCCATGTCTACCCAGCTCCTACCCCTTTCCACCACATTTGCCAATGCTTCTTACAGAAATAAAACTCACACTAATAAGCAATTAGTGAGGTCACTGTCACACAGAGAGCAGCCAAGGTGCTCTGGGAGGGACGGTAGCTCATAATATTTAATTTTATTTCCAACAAGGTATTGACCATCTCATTATTGCCAAAACCCAGGCCCACAGATTCCATCTGTCTCCCACTGACGTCTGCTGCTGATTTGCTGGCAGCACTTCAAGGAGCCTGACTGATTTGAAAACACAAAGCTCCTGAAACCAGAGCAAGTTTATTTTCCCAACAGGTGATAACCATGCTTAACTCTAATTTGGCGTGAAAAGACTCCTACCGCTCCGAGAGAGCTGGGCGTTGTTAGCATGAATTACAGCTCACGGTCCTCTGAGTTCAGCACCTTGAGACACAGCAATGGAAAGATAAGGCGGGATGTTATCAGGTTTCAGTAGGGTACCAGGTGGTGTGCAGAGCACAGATACGAGGGACTTTCTGTTGGGGAAAGAACCTGAGACACTCACAGACTGCTCCAAGCTAAAGGCAGCTCTTCCTTTTAACTATAAACGGATCCACAGGCCCTACGACCCACCAGGTGGGTGACCTTGCAGCAAATTTACCAGATTGTGTAGCCACCACCACAAATCAGCCTTTAGAGTATTTCCATCACCTCCATAAGATGCTTTTTTTGTCTCAGCAACACAGACGCCTGTACACACACACACACACACACACACACACACACACACACACACACACACCTTCCCAAGCCACCAATTAGCCACTTTTCCTTACCCTCCCAGGCAACTGCCTAGCTACATGCACCTTTCCTTGACATTTCACAGTAGTGTTTAGCATGGCCTTTATGCCTGGCTGCTTTCTCTCACTCAGTAGAAGGTTTTGAGGTTGATGATGTGGCAGCATGCAAGAGTTCTTTTGTTTTATTGCAAAATAGCATCCTGCTGCATGAGTACACACCAGTGTGTTCTCACACCAACCAATAGACATTTAAGTCGTTTCTCATTTGGCTATTGTAACTCATATAGTGAGATATACTAGTGGTAGAGGTGATTTGTGTCTCACTTAAAAAAAAAAAAAACAAACTTATCTCCAGATCTTGATGCTTCCACGGGTGCTCATTTCCTCTTTTCTCCTCAACAAAAATGCATGTGGTTCTGGCATGAGAAGCATACCTCTTCACACCTCTTTCTATAGCCCAGGACAGGAAACACAAACAAGAGTTGCTTCTCTCATCTGACTGCACTCCTCCCGTAAGAGAAGTGAAGGCTTTGAGCCACAAAGTGCACCAGCCAGAAAAGAAGTAAAGACTTTTTTCTTTTTTTTCTTCCTTTCTTTCTTCCTTCCTTCCTTCCTTTCTTCCTACCTTTCTTCCTTCCTTCCCTCCTTCCTTTCTTCCATCCTTCCCTCCTTCCTTCCTTCCTTCCTTCCTTTCTTCCTTCCTTCCCTCCTTCCCTCCTTTCTTTCTTTCTTTCTTCTCTTTCTAGGCTATATGGCTCAGAGAAAAGAAAATACCAGCAAGTTATAAAAACAGGTCATGTTGTCACTGCCAAAGGTTTTCTTGGGCCATGGCTCACTAATTAAACACGTTTTTAAAGCTCTGAGGGAAGTTAACTATCATGGAGTTACAATTTAACTGGTGACAGAGCTTGGATACCTACTAAGTGCTGAGTACAGAAAGTTGGATGTAGGTCAAGAGTTCAAGTGAGTAGCTAGTCCCATTGATGACAAGCCTGTATCTTACAACTATGCTACATGTTTTGTAGGTTCAAAAATAAGATTTTTAGGTCTTTTCTCTTCCTTTATGTCGCATCCATCCTGTTTACTAAGCTTCTGATAGAGCAGAAATAGAAAGAGAAAGTTAAACTTGGGTCTTCCCTGTATTCAAAGCTGCTCCAGATATAAACGATAAATCCTGACACACTGAACTTGCAAAACAAAATTCTGAAGACTCTGGCACATCAGGGAAGGGCTGAAGAGGAAGATCTGGGAGGTTGTGTTCCTCTTGTGTCCCTGTACTTGAAAGAGAATGAAATTAACTTCCACTGTGTACCAACCCCACAGTAAAACCATGAATATATGACTACTATCCCCACCTTAGAGTCGAAAATGTATGGTCCAGAGCAATGAAGGTCAGGGTCTAATCCAAGTTGTACCACATGCCAGCAATAACTCATTCTGGTCTGAGCTCTGCACACCATGGTGCTATACAAAGTGGGCTAGCCAGTGGTGTTGGTAGGGGAGTAAAATTTGTATGTAGCTATACAAGTATATAAGTTCCATACATTTTCCTATTTAAAAGATTTATAGAATGCAACTTACAAATATTAATGAAATATGCAGTGCTTTTTACTGTCAATACCATATAGCTAATTGATTCCCCCAGAGTAATTTCATTGATCAATGCTGAACTCATATCCTTTGCAAATCTATGGTTACAACTGACAAATGAGTATAGATACCACTGACATCAATATTTCTTTTCCAATACAAAGGAAAGGGAG
This sequence comes from Psammomys obesus, assembly GCF_907164565.1. Taxonomy (NCBI): domain Eukaryota; kingdom Metazoa; phylum Chordata; class Mammalia; order Rodentia; family Muridae; genus Psammomys; species Psammomys obesus. The sequence continues at coordinate 21,844,649 of NW_026596051.1, read as the reverse complement.
TTTTCTTCTATATTAATAAGTAAAACAATAATGAACAATAGACATATGTCAGAAGTTCCCTTGTTCATTGCTGAATAAATGACTCTCCACTGAATTAGATAACAGTTTTGAACACTGTAAGACTGTCTTTTCAACTTTTATGATATTCACTATATCCATAGACATGACACATTTGAAAATTAAGACAGCTTCATTAATATTTCCTCTTGGTGTGCAGGGTGAGAAAGCAAAATCCTGATTTGGAGCATATGCTAATTTCTGTGGTGTAAGTCTCCTACCTTGGCCCATGTCATGCTGCCAATTTGATATCACTAAATACAGAGTTGTTAAGGGGCACACAGCAGCAAGGTTCCATCCCTGAGAAATGAGATGTAAATGCCATCTAGCTCGTGCATAATTCCTAAAAAGGCTAGTTACTGGTGTGCTTTGTGCATTTACCATCTTTGCTTTCACTGTAATTTAATCAATTATAATTTTATACAATTTATTTTCTGAATTGATATACTTAAGAACTGGCATGCAAGACCCCTACATTTTAATGTAGAGCTCAGCTCTGCTCTGCAGGTAGGAGCCAGCTTCTACCCACAAGCGTTATCTCTGGGGGAACTGGCGGGTGACCCCTGCTTGCCTTCTTTCTTTCCATGCAGGTCTAACATTAAGTGTCTCTTTGGTGACTGGTTCTCTGCCATGGCTTGAGGATTTCTCCTAGACATTATGAGTTAATGCTTTGAAGCCTGAGCTTGAGAAAACCCAGTGCTCAAGCCATCTGAATTCTTATTAACAGCATGAGTCAAAGGCTGTTCTGCCATTCTCACACTCTTGTGATTTCACTATGGAGGGTGACACAGGCCACCGCTGGCTCTCCAGTTCCTCTGAAATCCTATACACTATCTACTCCAGGTGAGACAGAACATTTCCAGAAGAGGTAAAACAACAAAGCCAAGAAGGTGAATACACTCTAAATGACAAAGGTGAGATAAATCGAAGTGTTGAAAGTTTTGCTTTTAAATGAGGAGAATGGCTTTTAGAAAGAGATTAACTCTGTGGGCAGATTTGGGAGGGCAAATATAGGAGAGTGCGTCAGAGTCTCAGATATGGTTTCTAGGAGAACACTCCGCTGCTCTGCCCTCATCCCAGCTACTATCATGCATTGCTTGGGTTGTTACAATTGTCTCAAGATTTCCTTTATCACCTGTCTCATTGGCTTTCAGTTGCTGTCACAAAATTCCTGAGGCCACAAAATTTGCAAAATAAAGTTTACTGAGCTAACAGGTCTGAAGGTTGCTGAGTCCAAGAGCATGGTACTGTATCTAGTGAGAGCCTTCTTGTTACCTCAGAACATCACAGAGACTATCACATGGCATGAAAGAGCAACTGTGCTGGGTTTCTCTCTCTCCTAATAAAACCACTAATGCCATGATGGAGCCTCATAGTCATTGCCTCAGCTAGTGCTAATTATATCCTAAAAGCTCCACCTTCTAATAGCATTATCATATAAGTCTAGGGGTCAACATTCCAACACCTAGACATTGGGGTGTGTATTCACACAATAACATTTCCCGATGATCATCTGCTCTTCAGAAAGCAGTCATGGGGATCCTGTGGACACAGGGTTGAGATTCTGTGCCTTGGTCTAGATACTGCATGGATTGATTGATTCTCTCCAACTCCACCTGGGTACCTGGTGCTGTCATCTTTGCACCTGTCCTGTAGTTTCCTCAGAGTATCTCATCACCTCCCAATGTGTCCTCACGTCTCTGGTCATTCTGCACAGAGTTGTAGGCCAGCCTTCTCTACTCTGTGGACAAGGGTCTCTTCTGCTTCATTTCAAGGGAGATATCGACCTTTGTTCTGCTCACTGCAATAGTCTAGGCACTAACAATTCCTGCCTCACAATATGAATTAAAAAGGGAAAGATCTTTGAATTAACTTTGATAAAGATGGCAAGCCTAACTGTTTATGGAGAACTTACTTACTCTATTCCAAACACTATTCCAAGCATTTTGCATGCACTATCTCATTTAATGCCAACAGTGTTCTCAAAATATAGCAGAGTCTGAACACGCCCAGTGCCAAATGATGCTATTAAAAAGCCCCAGAGAGGCACAAATTCGGGTACATATTATAATGATCAGCTTCAACTCTGCCTTTCCAGGTTTGATTGCCTTTTGATAAATGCTTTGAAAACTACTGTTGCCAGACACATGATAAGATGGATCTGCTTGCAAATCTCGTCAGAACCAGCATGGGGAACGAACTGATTTAAAGAAAGATGTGCAAATTCTGGGGTGACTCTGGGATCCTGGCTACTCTCCATTTCCAAGAAGCGCAGTATGATACAATTAAGAAAATTGGCCTTTGAGACAGATGTGTCTGAGTTTGAATCCTGCAGTGGCCCTTACATCTGTGCAGCCATGCACAGTGTGTGATACCTCACTATGCTTCTTTTCCTCCATCTGTAAAGTGGAAATGTGGCTTAACAAATAATGCTGTAAATGAGAAGAGTTGAAAGAGGTCGACATACATATATTAAAACACTGCAAAATACCTTTCAAAGGCCAATGTATACCTTACCTTTTATTGCAGGGACCCACTTTTAACCCACAACTTCCTTCTTTAGACTCAGTGATGTGGGCAGAATTGTACTAAAGCTCTTCTCTAGCACCTCAGCTTAGTCATCTTAAAACACTTCCTGTGAGTGAGTTCCCATGCTCAGAACTGAGAACACAGACATGCAATAAATATCACCTTTCCATTGCAGGATAAGGACAGGGGACTTAAGCGCTCTCAACACTCAGTTGGTGAGAGGCTAGAACCAGATGGGTCTGGAGCAAGAAACCATGTGTTAAATGTTATTCCCTGGACCTTGTAGAAATTATGGAAAGACTCAGACTGTGACACATACTCGTTCCTCTACTTCTAGAAAGACAGATGTACCTCAGATAGGCCAGTTCTTCACAAGGGCTACCATGAAGGTGTGAAGTTCCAGCTAAGGAGCCAGGGTCCAGACTGTGAAATGCCTGTGCACCACCCTCAGATGTTCACTGGGTGGTGGAAATGCTAAGTTTTAGAGTGAGGACCCAGACTACCTCATATTGGATGGATGGGATCAAGTGAGATTAGGTGTGGTATGAAGGGGAGAGGGTCTCACAGTGAGTGCCAGAGACGTCCAAGGAGAAAAGGTAAACTGAGGCAAGCAGTTGTTGGAGCTTCTCATTTCTCTCCCCAGCCTTGGTTTTCTTCTTTTCTGTGGGCACTCTGGAGTCAGAAAGTGTTGTATTAGGGGACAGAGGGAAAGCCGTTCTCTGGGTGGCTTTCTCTGGAAGTTCCTCCTGTTCTCTCAGAATCCCCCAGCATCCATTATAACACAGGTCAGTTGTGTCTGTTTACTTGGGGATAGGAGGGGCCACTACAATAGACTCAGCAGGCACAAATCAAAGAGACTTGGGAGGTATTTCAGAGGTTTTGTTTTTTTAAGACATGTCCTGATTTTTCCATATTTTCTACCATGCACATGGGGTCTTGGGGACATGACCATCGACAGAGTAACTTCTCCTCTGAGCATATCTGCAGGTCTATGAAAAGGGTAGCCTGCAGCTCTGACTCTGTGCTCTTGCACACACTGACCATCCATTTGCCACTCCATCCCTTGATGGCTAAGCAAAAGGAGAGAGAGGAAGAAGCATTCCTGGGCTCAAGCCATGGCTTGTCTTGGGCCATTTCTCTTTTTGCTGAATCAGAAATTAAACAAGGAAAGGAAGTGGGAAAGGGTTTATGAGGTTTCTTGAAACCTGCCATGAGTGACTCATCCCTCCTTCCTTATTTTCTTAGTTTTTCTTTCACATCATAGGAGTTACAGTTAGGGACACTCCACTCAAAAGACAGAAGGAGGCTTGGTTGGAAGTATAAGAGAGTCAGGACCAATTGAAGGGACCATGGAAGACAGCAGGTAGCCTTCTCTCTGCTAGTACCTGGTTTAGTCAGCAGCTCATTTCCCTTTTAGTTTGTGAGTTCTGACATGAGAAGGTGACACATACCTTTCTCCAGCTCTGGGCTCAGAGATATCTTTCAGGACCTGACTCTAGGAAGAGAAGAGTTAAGTTCAGGCACCTCCTTCTGCTGCATCCCTGTATCCCAGAAGCAAAGCTGATGTAGTCTAGAACATTCTAGACCTACTCTTTGCCTTATTAAACAGGAAGTAGGAGAGGTTCCTGTCCCTGACAGTTTATTTTCTCCTGGACAAGCATTTCCTTTACTGCTCTTCTGTAGGAGAAGATAGCAAGAGGCCCTAATACTGGCAGTCCCAGAGGTAAGGGTGGGAGATATTACAAAGGATGACTTATGCAGGTGAAAAATGCTAAGAACTGAGACCTGACTCCTTTCTACAGAGAACACAAGGATCTCTCTGAGTCAGGGAAACTAGAGAAAGCATATTTGTGGGGAAGGAAGCAAGTCCGAAGAGAGAGCTACCTCCTGACACTTAATGCAAACTTCCTAATTTCCGACCCATCTCATTTTGTACCTTCAAGTGAGTGTGAAAAGAGCTTAAGTAGCCTAACCCTCTTCTCTCAGAAGAAAGATAGCATCTAATACATTTCATTGTTATCACAATAAATGTTCATTGTTTAAAACCCTAGGCTGATAGTTTGTTAGAGCAGCATGAATGGGCTCAGACAAGCGGTAATCCAATACTCATCTTAGTCACTAATCAGAAAATATTTGGCTAGAGAAGGGCACTAAGATTTGCTTTCCATTTCAGTTCAGCTGAGAAAAATCTTCAGACTTAAAGGATGCTGTCTTCCCTTGACTCTGAGACTTAGAGGGGAGATGTCAGATCTGGGCTAGGAATAGGATCTTGAGAATCATGACAGTCATCACTACAAAGAGCAAGCACCATCCTAGCTGATAGACTAAGCATTGTACATTCAGCTATAGGTTATTAGAAAGACTCGATGACTGAGAAGACTAAAATTAGAGATGAGCAAAGGGAGTAGAAGAAAAGAGATTCACAGCCAGAAAAGATATCAAAGAATGCTTCAACTCACTATGTTTAGGGCCACCAATAGGTTCCACTTCCCTGGCATGTGGGTTGTAAAATAAATCGAGAGAGGTGAAATTAATGATTGAGAAATTTGTGGAGGATCACTGAGTAGAAAAGGATTAATGTCAAGATCAATAAAGGAGCTTTTTAGTCTGAATAAAAGGTCAAGGAAACTTTGGTAATCTGGGGACACTTGAGCTAACTAATGCTGCTGAGTTCTCAGCAAATTACTTTACACACCCCTCTTAGAAAAGGGTGTTGGGACTTTTCTACCTCATCCAACTTCTTATGAATCTGGATTCTTATTCTTTCTCTGTTTAAATCAGGGCCAGGAGCATAGTCTGATATTGACATGATTGATAGCTATCTATTATAAATAATACAATTAGCCCCATTTCCTGGCTTTGTTTTATGTTTTGCTTGTTTGTTGGTTTGTTGAGACAGAGCTCACTATGTAGACTAAGTTGACCTTAGGATCACAGAAATCCACCTGCCAACGCCTCCCAAGTGCTTAGACAGGTGCCATCACACCTGGCCCATCCCCTGGCTTTAAAGGTAAGGTAACAGGACCCAGAATTATTGAACTAATAAACTGAGATGACACAGGTCAGTAGAACAGTTAGGGCTCTGGGCTGTGTTACACAACTAATCTCTTACTCCCTTTTATCTGGCTGTCCCTCAGATCATAGCCCAGACTGTGGATGTAATCAGCACAGATGGACCACTGAGTAATACCCCCAAACTCGAAGCTGTTTCAAAACAGGAATTTAGCTTAGAGTGGAATTATTTACTCACACTCTCTGCTCTAACTCTATTCCTAGGCAGATCAGGGACTGCTCCCATTTCTGATGGATTGTGATTTTCCAGCAGAGGTCCTTTCACAACTCTCAGATGTCCTATCTGCCACTCCATCCCACTCCTCATGTGGTTAGGGCTCTATGCAAGGGAGCCACAGATTTTAAGGGAAGAGGTATATAACTACAGGATTTCAGTGATAAGTAGAAGCCATGGGTTTTGGTTTCTACTTCTGCAAAACGGGGACAAGATGAGTGTCTACTCTGAGGGTGAGGATGCAATCAGCTCACAAAGAGCAATATGTGTAGGAGGACAGCTGTTTACTGTCTGGTGATACGGTTCCTCTCTCTGCCTGAATGCAGTTTCCAATGGATGAATCTTCAAGATGTAGATATGTAGAGATGTAAATGTATGTAGAGATAGAGATACATAGTTAGAGATGATGAGGATGGAGGTGTGGTGGTGATGATGATAATAATAGCAGGTAATAAACATAATGACAGAATCAAAGATCACTATGGATTGGCACCCAAGCTTGTGGAAGGTGACAAGCCTAGGATTGCCAGCCTGTCTTGTACTTGGAGATTTAGGTAACAATTGATAGTGTCATCTTGAATCCAAATTTCTCAGGACATCAGGTTGGTGAGTGGCAGTTTTTTTGTGACAGTTTTGGTAAAAACGTCTTCTTTAGCATGTCAATCAGCTTTCTGTCACTGTAACAAAATAAATGAGATCAACTTACCAGGAGGAATGGCTTATTGAGGCTGATGGTTTCAGATGAATCAGTCATCAATCACCCACTTGGCATCACTGCTTGGACCTGTGACAGGTCAGTACATCATGGCAGGAGCACCCAACAAAAGGGGATCTGTTAATTTCCTCAGGACTGGGAAGCAGAGAGAAACAGGAAAAGGGTGGGGTCATGATATCCTCCTTCAATGTCAACTCCCAAGGACAGCCCTCTAGGTCCTTATGGGTTCCCCTGTCTTCCAGGAGCCTCAGAGGTGGTGGTGAATACATTAGCACTTAGGTCATTCCAGATCCAAACATAGTGCTCAAGAAAATTGACTTTGCTCTTAGGGCCTTCAGCATTTAGAGGGTGAGGCACATTACTTGAATAACCTGCTGGACTCAGAGTCCACTGCGAGGTTGGGAATGTTAATTACAATGAAAAACAAAACAAAACACCTTCACAGTAGCATCTAGACACCGTGGCCAAGTTGAGTTGTCACATAAAATCAGCCATCACGTCATAAAAGGTGGAAATAATAAATAGAAGAGGGGTAAAAATCAAAGTCTCTCACTGTAGCCAATTCATTATCAATTAGAGTTTTCTCTCCTGCTTTTTTCTGAAGACCACCAACTATGTTTTCAGGGTCCAGTCGACTAACAGAAGAATATGAGATAGTAAGACGTGAATGGTAGGGCTTCATGAACTTGGGAGAATGCACTGTGTCCATGTATTTAAGGGGTGGGAGAGATGACTTGGGTGTTAGGAGTGTGCTGATACTGCTGAGGACTTAGGTTCAGGTCCTAACTAACACCCAGTCAGGCAGATCACATCTGTGACTCCGGCTCCAGAGGACGCACCACTTCTGATCTGTGTATGCACCTGAACGCACATTCACCTATCTGCACATAGACACACATGTGCACATGATTTAAAATAAAAGAAATATTGAAAAAAATAAGTCCTGGAAAAATGGCTCGGTTGTTAAGAGCACTGGCTGCCCTTCCGAAGGAGCAGGGTTCAATTCCCAGCATCCACCTGGCAGTTAACAACTGTCTGTAATTCCAGTTCCAGAGGACCTGACAGCCTCATGCAGACATACATGGAGGCAGTACAGTAATTACTTTAAAATTGGAAAAAATAAATAACCGTACTTGATACAAATACACAGGGAAAAAATGATGAGAAGTTGGCTGTGCAACTCTCCACCTTTTTTGAGCTAGATAATGGGAGCGTGTGGGCAATTAGGGCACCTATGGCCTGGTGAATGCCATCCCAAAGCCTGAGATTAGCATGGATGCTCAAGAAAACACTAAGCACTTTCTGTGCTTAGATGGAGCTGGGGGGGGGGGGAGTTTATCCTTGGAGGAAGTTCACACATACCTCTGTTACTGCCTAAGGACTCAATGGAGAGAACAAAAGGAGAATCTAGCACTTGGATGTTTCTAGCAACTACTGGGGTTACTATTTCAAGGGTCCTAGAAGTGCAGGCACTAGTTATCACACTAGATCTCACATGCAAGAGCTGGAGGTTGGAGAGCCAGGCTGTTCTGATATTTGCTGGGCCCTGCCTTGAAAACCTGGTGAAACTTGGCCTCACAGGTACAGAAAATGTAGATTGTTAGGAAGTGGGCTGCAGAAGATCCGAGCTGATTGGGCTTATGTTCTTATACGACCCCAGGGTTGTTCAAGTGGCATGTCCACTCCTGTGTCGCTGCAGTGTAAGCACCATGTAGAGCAAATGGACTAAAATTTTCACAAGCGTCTCCACTTCCTGGAGCATGCCCTCTCTGTGCAATTCCTTGCCTTCAGGTATGAGCAGGGCAGATGCCTACTCTTGCTTCTTTACACACTTGCTCAGCACAATACGTGTGACTCCCCCAACGGTGTATGGGGAGGGGGCTGTTTCTACATACAACATGTAATCAGTTCAATTCTCTAGCAACTCCAGCTGTGCCTGCAGCTGCTCCCCACGTTTGATTCTAACCCGGCCATGTAGAGAGCAGCATCTGATCTTGCAGGTTGAGGGCTTAGTTTCTAAAGACTGCCTCATTTCACAGGCTAGCACTAAGCTTCAGGTTGCGACCAGCTATAAATTGGTGTACCCACGATGTCGACTCTGGGTTCAATTAATCTACTAAAACAGCTCACAGAACTCAGGGAAGCCCCTTACATACATGTGCCCATTTTTCACAAAGGATATTTTCAAGACTACAAACATGGAGTCAGATGAAGGCATATGCAGGGTAGATTATAGAGTAGTCTCATGCACAGCAACTTCTGTTTTGTGGAGCTGGGATGTGCCACCATCAGGCCCGTGGGTATGACCTCATTTACCAACCTGCTCACTCTCTGAACTGTGTTATTGGTACTTATGGAAATTTCATTACTTTAGGCATAACAGACTAACTGGTGGCCATTTTTAATTAGTTGAGTTTTCAGGCCCTTTCCTTCCCAGGTTGAGAAATGGAGCTATAATTTCCAACCCTTCAGTCATATGGTTGGTTTCCCTGGCAACCAGCCACATGCCCTACTAGGTGGTCATCTAAACTAGAAAATTTCCAAAACTGCTTCATTAACATAAACCCTTATTATGAAAAACAAAGACACCACCAGGCCTCCTACCTGTTCTAAAGCTGCCTGAGGAGCCAGAAGCCAAAGGGCAAATTTTTTAACAGATCCACTGCTCTAGTCACATAAGAAATGCTAAGGAACTGTGGACAGAAACAAAAATACAGATTGGAGTAGTAAATATAATAAAGCTTTGACATGCAGTCACCCACCAAGTCAGGGAGACCCACATGACAAGAGTACAGGGCAAACTCCAACCAACATCTGGTAAATAAGTAAGAGCCTTAGTCTAACAGGCTGAAAGAAACTACATCCTATCACACATCAAATGTGCTGAGAAGCAAACCCTTCCCAGATGAGCTTTCAGATGAGAACCAGCTCCAGCTCACCCCTTGGCTACAGCCTCAAAGGAGAAAACCTGAGTTGCTGACTGCATTCTTTACACGCTCAGCTTGTGGTAATGTTAGGTGGTCACCAAACACTAGTCCAGGATGCAGTTTCTAAGAAACAATCAAAATGTAATGTGAGCTCACTAAAGCGCACAGATAGCGATAGTAAAATCTTGACCAATGATATCCAGAAAGGGCTCGCTGCCTGACCTGAGCAGAAAACAGTGCTGTACATTAGGGTTTTGCAGAAAGAGAAAGGTTTATCATGGGAACAATGACCAAAGGGGCAGACACCAAGAAGAAGCTTCCCTCTACCTCCCCAGTGGCTTGTTGGCCTGGAAGGGAGAGGGGAGACATTGCTTGATTCTTGGGTAATGAAAAGGCAGGGTATTTTCAGAATCTTTTACAGGGACCCAAACAGTCACCATGTCTTTTCAAAAGTCACATGCTTCCTTACAGCAGAGTTATCATGCTCTGAGTTGGGAAGTTTGTTGATAATGCCAATTAGTGTCACATACTTTTAATTCCAGTAGAGGTAGGAGGGTCTCTCTGAGTCCAAGGCCAGCCTTATTCTAGGATATCCAAGGCTACATAGAAAGAAAAATAAATAAATAAACAAAATAAAATAAGAAGTCATCCATTGGCCCAGTGAACTTTGTGCCTCTCATCCTGAAAAGTTGGATTTCAGTTGTCTTTGAGAAGATTCTAGAAGCTTTCCCAAAAAGATAGCTTGAACACTTTAATTTATAGAATTTTTCTCTGGGTGTGTGCAAGCCTTAGCCAATTTCAACAATAAGAGACTTGACACATTGCCTAAAAAAAGGGGTAACCCCTTGGGAAATTCTAAGAAAGAAAATCTCACGGACTTCCTAAGGGAATAGAAAGGCTCCAGTGGAGTAGGTTGTTTGCTACATGGTGAAAGACCAGAGTAAGAAAATGTACAATATTACTAGGCACGCTGTAACAACAGTGAGTGTGGCAGCAACTGAAGATTGTCTACATATGACAATGGGCTGTAAGGGGGCTGCATCTTCGTGAATCCTCATTTTGTTAGTGTGAGCCACTGTGTGTGCAGTTCCCAAGCTCGCAATGACGGCAGTCTAGACTGATCGGTGTTCAGTGCTGGATGGTTAGGTGAGCCAGTATGTGCAGTTACCCAGAATGCAATGAAGGTGGTCCAGACTGGTCAGTGTTCAGTCCCAGGTGGAGGGGAATGTGCACTCTGTATGTAGTTCCCCTTTGTGCAGTGAGGGTGGTTAAGAGGAGCTACAACGCTTGTCATTTTTTATTATACAGCTCCTGCCATGCAAATGACAGCATCTCAGTAGCAGTGTGGGATGGCAGCTAACTTGTTTGATTCTGACATTTTGCTGTTCTACGCTTTGGGTGGAAAAAAGCCACTGCTTTTCTGATTGGGGAATGCTTTCTGAATGAGGCTGACATCAGAGATGCAGGGCTTTTCTGATTGCTCCACTGTGGTCTTCCCTCCACATCATGGACTATATGGAGAAGAGGGAAATCCTGTGTGTGGACAGAGAAAGTCTGGTGGCTATGCTGGGATAATAGAGTACCAGTGGCCAGGTGAAAGCTGCAGCTCTGGGAAGCTTGATATTCTGGTTAGGTAAGTCACACACTGAGATTCCAGGAGACATTGCTGCTCGTGGAAAAATGCCTTCCCCCATATTTGAATACTTGGGACATTGATTATGGGTTTTTTTTATTGTTGTTGTTGTTTATATCAGAGGTTTGGGCTCAACGATGCATGTTTGTAAGCATGGGAAGAAAGACTGGTTTCTACCAAACACAATATGTACCAAGGCTGTCCAATGCTCATAGTCAACAAGCAACATAAGAGTGTCATTATTTTTTTTTAAGTTATCATGAGAGATGAGGGTCTCAAAGTAACCAAGAAGAGTGGTGACAAAGAAATTCTGAACACATCGTGACATGGAAAGATGTGTTCTGGTCTGCTGAAGCTGTATAGAACTTTGCTGGAACACTTGAAGTCATTTAGTAGACATTGGGAAGGAACTCCAAGTTAAGGACAAGGATATTAGCTTTAGCATGGGGGTAACATTAGTGGACAAGGACACTGTTCCCGCTGTAAAGAACACAATGAAAAACAGAATTTAATTTACCTGCAAAAATATTGAGCAATTAAACCGACTAACAGTGATACAGTCCCTGCATTAGAAGAAAGCCAGATTCCCTTGGGAACACCATCCAGGGCACAGCCCCAAGGATAGAAAAGGCTACAAGATGAAAATAATTGTACAATTCAGTTTCACTCCAGGAAAAGCCCATGTTGGCAAAAGGTCTTTTCTTTCTTTAATCTTTTTTGTCTCAATTTAAAAGGTGCTTTGCTGTGTACCCTTTTCTTTATAAAACAATAAGTTAAAAAAAAAAAAAAACAAGAGATACAAAAGGAAATAACTCCACAGTTAAATAAACTATGTAAGAGATCTGGGGTGTGGCCTCATATCTGGGTAACTGATACTCACACTTTATGCCTGGTTGAACAGTCTATTATATCAATGTAAAGGAGTAACTTTAACCTCAAATGGACAAAGCACTAAGAACCAACTTTAAGTAGGTTAAGAGAAAAGCCACCTGACAGAGAAGGCGTGACAGCAGGAGAGTGGGGTAGCTAGTGACATTGTGTCCCTGTGGTTAGGAGGCAGAAAGTAGATAATGAGTGAGACTAAGCCTAAGTAACCCCAAGATTGCTCTGCCATGACCCACTTTTCCCAGCTGCATTCCAGATGCCCTCTCTCTCCTGCCAACTGGGCTCCAGGACTTCCGACACATGGACCTGTGGGGGAAATTTCACATGCACGATAAAGCAATGTCCTTAACTTAATTACACCTTGAGTTATCCCTTTCTCCACTCACACACCCAGGTCCCCCAAACACAGACATTGTGGTGCCTGCCACATGTCATGACAATTGGCTCATACTGAGTCCCCTACACGCAAGTGGCTTCTGCTAGGGTAATCCTACAGTAATGAGAATCTGCAAAAGAAAGAAATATAAGGAAAGAATGAAACATAAAGAAAGGTGGTAGAATGAACCTATAGAGAGAGAAAAGGAGTTTATTAGAATGGTTTACAGGATGTGGTTCAACAAGCTGTCAACTAGCAAAAGTTTCAAGAATCCAGTTAGCCATTTGATTCACGAGACAGGATGTTTCAGCCAGTCATCAGTATAGGCCAGAATCCTGAAGAAGTAAGCTCTAATGCTAGTGAAGGAATAGTTTTGCTAGTGAGAATGAGAACAAGCAGGCAAAGAGAAGCAGGGAGCGCCTGGGCCTTTTAAAACCTCAAAACCCACCTCCCTGTGACACACTTCCTCCAACAAGGCCACACCTACTCCCAAAAGGCCACACCTTCTAATCTTTTCAAAGAATTCCACTCCCCAGTGACTATGCATTCAAATATATGTGTCTGTGAGGGCCGTTCTTATTGAAATCAGCACAGGTTGTAAAGAAATATGAGATGAACCCCAAATGCACAATGATGCAGGGGGAAGACTCAAGGGGGCAGAGAAGGTCAAAGGTAGTCTAGCCAAAAAGTATTGAATCTAGGGTGAGAGTTGGTAGCCGGAAGGGAAGCTGAGCTGGGTAGTATGTGAGTAACATACATTTCCGCAGAGTGGGTGGTGACTGCCATTAAATTCACTGGTTGATCCCCTGACTCTGTACCTGTTTTCTTGCAAGGCTGTGGCACCTCCAGCTTTTCTGGAGCATGCAGAGCCTGTGTATAACAACCTAGTCTGGCTTCCTTCCCTGGGGGACAGTTAAAGAGTCAGTGACAAGCTAATAGACCAGCAGCTTAAGAATGCAGAAGTGATTTATTTTTCTACTTTGGTGGGGTGCTCTGGGTGACCTCCACGGAGTTTAGCTGGAGTGACTGAGGCCTTTAACAGGGTGCACATCTACTCCTAAGATTACTATAAGCAGTGCCAACGTTCTAAGTTTCAGTGTCCAAGCCTGTCCAAGGTCAGACAACTTCTGAATGCAAAACAAACATTTTTGCAATGGTGTGATAACATTTTCTAGGCTATCTGAGACTTTATTTTTATAGCTATTTTGTTGTTGGCGTGTTTGGTGTGTGTGTCTAAAACTCTGAGCTCTAAGGAGTGATTTAAGACAGAAAGAGGCCTGGTAGGGAGGAAGCCTATTAATGACCCCATGTACTCCCAGGGAGTTATAAAAACAAACTTTAACTACTTGCCATGCAAGGCAGATAGCCCTTTGTTTTCCAGGCTTGTTACTATCTGCCTTGACTAACCCTCTGCAGTAAGGGTACTCCTCCCATTTTCCACCCTCCTCTCCCAACCCTGCCCTTCTTGTGCCTCTCAGCTTTCACCCTGGGATGGCCTGAGCAGTGGCAGTCATTTGCCCTGGCCTCCTCCACCACACATGGACACCTGGGCAAGAGACTGGCCCCTCACTGGACATGTAGTAGCTGCAGTGCCACCAACCATGCTTGTCTGCAGCCAAATCTCCATTCTCAGCCTGCTGCTTCCTCATTTTCCTGCAAAGCTAAGAAAGAGATCAGCTCGCTGAAAACCAGAGTGTTGTGTGGACTGTCAGAGCTAGGAACTGATGCTCATGACCCAGAGGAAGGATGAAACAGGACATTTTGCTCAGTGCAGGGACCAATCAGAGTCTTCTAGTCACAGAAGACTCTGTGCAATAAAAATACTTCAATGTTGCATATGAACACTGGCAGATGGTTTACCTATTTGTTATCTGTGAATATATTAGTCATCATCCAAGCATTCTTGAAAGCAGGTGGGGGCAACTCAGCCTATGCTCTAGGAGAGATCCCCGGGATATGCCCCACCCTCAGGATAGGAGCTACTCAGTGAGGAAGTGAGCCCCAATGGGCACACTCAGGTCGCTCTTCATTGTTTAGTCAGTTAAGGCCTGCTCTCCACCTGTAAGAAAAGCTTCATGCACACTTTCCTGCTGTCTTCTTTAGTTATTTCCTTAGACAGATAGAAGAGGGAGGGAGAGTATAGGAAAGGAAGGGAGGGTTTAGGAGAGGGAGGGAGGGTATTGGAGAGGGAGGGTGAGACCCACAGAAGATGAGGGAAGGGGCTACAATCAGGATGTAAAGTGAATAAATTGTAGAAAAGAAAATCATAATAAAAAATAAAAAAGAAAGAATCTAGCAGCTATTTGCTGAGTAAACGACTAAATGAATTTACAAACAGATGACAAAGTAGGAGTATCAAAAGAATTCAGAGGGAGCAATAGCTGGAGGAACTCAGAAAGAAGATGTATTGGAACTTGGCCTTGAAGAATGTATTTTCAGATACAGAAGAAACAAGCTAATCTGATCTAGGCTGCGGAAATATGAGAAGGGGCAGCTCAGAGGCCACAGCATGGGACCTAGCAAAGAGGACAGTTAGAGAATAAAGTTATGGCAGTGGCTTTGAGGACTCTTGGACAGGAATCTTGGCTATTGTGGTTGAATATTTGGATTTTTTTTTTCCTGCAGAGGCAGTGATCTTGGGTAGGTGAGATTTTTAAGGTGTATGTAGGAGGGCTGGTATTTGATGGTGTTTTGATACATAGAAAGATACTTATTGTAGTGACTCTGAAGATGGGTTAGAGCCCAGGAAGCAAAGAAAAAAAGATGAAAGGGTGGATAAGAGGGTAGATGAAAGGATAGATACTAGAGGTTGAGCCAGAGATATGAAAAGCAAAATTAAAACTGAGACTTGCTTATTATGAGAGTAAAGAAGAAGGTCCAGAACTGAAAGGCCATTTGGGAGCTAAGTGTTAGGATCTGGTAACAATTCCACAAGGTGGCAATGAGTGGAGGGGATGGAGGAAACACCCACAGTCAGTACCCAGGATGCTCATTTGAAAATTAAGTCATGTGCAATGGAGCCTCCCAAGGATGAAGGCCTGGGTCTGTTGAAGGACACAGAAGATCTAGAAAAATCTAGAAAAAACCTGGTCATTCATGTCCAGAACTTAGAAGAAACTTCAACATGTAAGTTAGATTTATGAATCAGTTTTACTCAGAAGAAAAAAAAAAGAATAATAAAATTGAAAGATACAAAGAATAATGCAATCATACAATCATTTTTGAATACAGGGGGAAATTGGAACAAGTAATTGAACTCATGAACTAGCACTGTCAGCTTCTAAAGGGCCAAGTTCCACAGTGACAATCTCCTGCACAGTGCACTTACCATGTTGTATCTTGTAGTGTGCACACAAGATACCAGGTGGGGAGGGAAGCTTAGGTGATCCAGAGCTTTCTCCTAGAGGCTGGAAGTCCTGTGTGCATTTCCACATGCCCACATAGGCCCCCTGCAGGTCAGGCACAAACCCAGGCCTGGGAAGACAAACCTTCAAGTCACCACAGTGGTAGAGACAGAAGCTCAACGGTTTCAGCAGACAAGCTATACATTAAACCAGGAGTGAGGGGTGGGGAGATGGCTCGGTGGGTAAAGGGTTTGCTGTGCAAGATTGAGGACCTGACTTCAGATCCTCAGATGCCATGTAAAAACAAGGAAAAGCTGCACATATCCGTGACACCCCCAGCTCTGGGAGGGGCAGAGGCGGGAGGGTAGCTGTAGCTCTTTGGCCCACCAGAATAGCCGAAATGGTGAGCTTCGTTCAGTGCAAGATCCTGCCCCCACTTGACCCCCCACCAAAAAACAAACAAGCAAACAGAAAAAAACTAAACAACCTTGGTGAGACTGGCAAGATATTCAGTGGGTGCAGGTGCTTGATGCCAAGTCTGATATTCCCAGAAGCCGCTTAGTGGAAGGAGAAAGCGAACTCTCTCAAGTTGTCCTCTGACTTCTGTGCACATGCTATGTGTGTGATAAGTACATGAACACATTAAATAAAGATGTTGATGGTCACCTCTGGACTCCACGTGTGCATGTATGAATATGCAAGCACACACACACACACACACAAATGTAAACAAGTAAATAAAAGGGTGAAATAAAAATTCAACCAGGAACCACAAAGGAGGCAGCCTGAAAGGTCAGGATGGGGATGGGATGCTTGGCAGAAGTGGAATTGAACTGATATGGAAGCAGAAGCTGAAGAGAAAAGGCAAGGGCATGTCTCAGAAAGGTCTTCATGCTATGTCAAGGACCAAGGGACAATGTTAACCTAGGCAGAGAGAACAAGATGGTTGCGAAGTTAAATCAGCTACCTAACTAGTTGTCAAGGAGCAATTGTCCAAGAAAAAAAAAAAAATCTCCAGGAAGCATTTGCTAAAGCCCAGGGAATGTCTGCAGAGAAAAGAGAGTATGCCGAATCGGACTAATGAGATGAGCTCAGGAGGCATAACAATGATGGCTTATGATAGCAAATGTATTTAATGAATTTTAACAAATTAACTCAATTTAAAATCATTTAATCTCTTTGTGGAAAATGCCTTAGTGGAGTGCCTAAATATTACTTGGATCAGAGCTGTGCTTGCTAAATAGTCTGCCTTTCTCCGTGGGATGAAGTTTGCTAGACTTTCTCAAATTCAGCTGATGCAGTAAAGCAGCTAGACTTGTGCCAGGCTCAAGTCGCTGTCCCCACTGTAGCTTAACAGCAGTCTGTCAACTGCACAGCAGACATCCATGATCTTCTTTTTATAGACGAGGCAGAGGGACTCGCAGAGCTTGAAGAAGACAGCTATGAGTGAGGCACCGGTGTGGGAGAGACAGCCTTGATCTGGGGGCACTTCAATTTGACCTGAGCACTTCCTCCATCCCACAGTCCTGTCCTGTAGAACAGTGCTCTAAAACACGATTTTAAGTAATTATGTTTCTTTAAATGTGTTTTTGGCCCCAGTAGATATGCAAAGAGAACGTCAGAAAGATGTGTGAGGCATTAATTACTCAAATTCGACTGGGGGGGGGCTGTTTCTATGAATGAATGCACTTCATTAATTTTTCCCTCCAGCTCCTTGCTGCTTTCCAGCTATAATCTATTTTCTCTCATCCCAGGGGCAATAAGAGGACAACAAAAGAAGAATTCAGTGATTTGAGATTCCAGAACTTCTCACTGCTGAAAAATAGGTCAGAATACTTACTTATTTATTATTAAAGGAATGAAAGTTTTAATTCTGTGACAGATAAACTGACCGTCACATACACACAGAAAGAGAGAGAGAGAGACACACACATTCATTATACAGTGACACACAAGAGAAGCTCACACATACATAGACTCACAGAGAGAGACACGCAGAGAGAGAATTATATCTACACAGACACATACACACATACATAGAGTCATACACAGAGACTTACAGACACATACACATGAAAACAGCTGTCCTCATTGGATTACTACACAAAGTTGAAGAAAGGGCTTGAGGTGGGCTGGCCAGCCAGCCAGTGTGTGATTCATGACTTGTCTGGGAGCCCTGGTCTCCACAGCTTTGCTGGGCAGGGATTCTCCCACAGTCAACCCAAGTCTTTAGACAGCTCAAGAGGGACTCTTTAGGGACCCTCTGTCCCTCTCCCCCTGAGTGACTAGAACAATGAGTTGTCCTGTCCCCTCTGGCCCTAAATGGCTAGGATAATGGTTTGTGCTGTCTCTCTGCCCCAGAGTGACTGGGATAGTGGGTTGCGGACCCTAACACTGAAACCTGGTGCTTGGAACATGTGATTCACCCAGAGCGGGTTCTACGCAGCAATACCCAAAGGTCTCCTTATTCTGGTACCCCTCATCTAGTTCAAGTCAATCTTATCCATGTGTTCTCCAGGTCCTACTATGTGCCACTCTGCCACAGCTCTGCCATCCTAAGGCATGCTGGAGTAAGTCGATTCCCTCTGCAGAGTAAATGAATGCCCTCAAAGACAGAACAGACAAGTTATTTTTCACAAACATTTTTTAAAAGGGGAAATTTGTAGCTGCGCTCAGACTTCTTTAATGTTTACATTACACACATTTGAATAATGCATTTTAAGTCTGTTTTTCTTATTTCTTGACAAAAGCAAGAGATGGGGAATGGAAGGGTTAGAAGCCTTCCTTCCAAGAGAGAGGGTTGAAGCAATTACATACATCAAAGTAATATTTACAGTTACATTTTAGGGGGAAAAGACAGAGAGGAGAGGAGAGTTTTGTTGTTGTTGTTTTTTTTTTTTTCCCAGAAGCAAATTATTTCAGGATGTGTCATAGCATGCTCAAGATATATTAAAAAGAGCAACTGATGATGCTTCTGCAACCTGTTCCAGGCCATTTATAAACCAATTTTTTTAAAATTCCCATATTCACACAAATCTCTGTACCACTGCATATTTTATAATGAAAGCATTATATGAATATAAATTAGTTTTTGAGATGTATAAATCAAATTAAAATGTCTGAAAACGACATATTTCGGTCCACTCTCTTACTTTAGTATCTGTTAAACCAACGTGTTCATTTCCGATAAAATGACAATCACTGGCACTGAGCAACGGAGGAAGGGGGGACGCTGCTGATGGGTCGTGTCACCATGCGTGTCAAGTCCTCTGGGCCTGAGCTAAAGCTTCAGCCAACATGCTAGCTGATGGTGGGGCTTCCGGGAGCTATCGTGAGCTGTGGACTTTAGAAACGTTATTTTGGAAAAGTTGGTTCCTCTTTACAGCTGAATGCCCTGCACTCCAGACAGTGTGATATTTGCGGAGAGAATCAATGACCCCTGTAGTGCCTGGACCATAGTAGACTCTCGATGCATAATAGTCAGGGAGTACTCAGTATGTGCTAGGTTGCACCTTAAGAGCTTACAAAGTAGCTCTGGACCCTGCCAGTCATTCTCAGTCTCCCGTCCAAAAGCAAGAAGACGGAAAGTCCTCCCTGAAGCTGCGCAGAGAGTTATCACATGGTCATGATCAGCTGCAGATAGAAAACAGCCCTGGTGCGTATCTTGCTGCCTTCACATGGTTAACGTGGGTATTAACTCTTTATCATCCTCCAAATTGGAGTATCTACCGACTTCTCAGTAAGGTACACCTCTAAACTTAGTGCTGAGGCCATATGGGCCCGGCTGTGCAGACCATTCCCACATCCATAATCTACCTACAACAGCAAGATAAGAGAGTCCTGCAGCCTTTCACGGTCTGGGCCTGGCTACACTGACAGCAACCACTTCTCTTGTGTGCGATACCCATGAACACAGACAGAAACACACCTGCGAGTGCTTTCCAATTGACACCACACTCAATCGGTATCTGGCACTGGCGTGCAGCAGACACCACAAAAGGAGTGTGTGTAAAGTCAACATCCACAAGTTTGATCTGATTCAGATAGCTTTACTTCTATTTCTAAGTATAGAAAACAGCCTAAGGAGGTGGCCCATTCTGGTCATCATCACAGTAAATCTCGGGCTACCTAGATTTGAATTCAGAATTGGACTCTAAGGATCAGCACACAGCTGGTCTTCTCTGTCTGCGGCCCCCCATCTATGGATTCAACCAGCCACAGAAACATTCTGCACTGAACACATGCAGTGCTTTCTCTTCTTTCTTCTTTAAGTCCTGCTGTCTATCAACTGTTTGCATCATGCCTATATTATATTGTTGTAAGTAAGCTAAATCGATTTGAAGTCTACAGCAGTAATGCATAAGGTTATATAGACACAAATATGAAAGTATTTGTTAAAAGAGATTTGAGAATAGATTTTGGAACCCACGAGTATGAGGAACCAATGCTCTGCAGACACCAATGACAACTGTGTTTGGTTTTCTGTTCCCAAACATGACTAATCGGTTCCTGTTACAAATATCCTGTCAAAGAGGAACACAGGCATTGCTCTACTGTTACCACACCACATCAAGATAAGGGTGGTGTGTCCTTCAGTGGTCCCTGGAGGCTGGGCCTGGCACCAGCGATCTTCACATCCTGCAGAACTCCGGAAGGCAGGATCTCAGACGCCACGATCCTGGGAGAAATCCAAGCATTGATGGACGGTCAACTGTGTTTAAATCAGTCCTCCTGTGACTCAGATACCCGCTCAGGTTTGAGAACCTCCATCAAAGGTTTCACTACTAACAGCTCAGGCCATAAATCTAGAATGAGAGACTTTCTGGTCTCTCTCCTGTGCTTCCATTCTGGCTGAATGGCATCAAGTGGATGGAAGGAGATTAATGTCATGAAGGACCATGGTGTTCGAGTCTCTCCTACTACAATCGTTTCTGACCCTTTATGTGGACTTTTTTAAGGTCCCTGTACTAAGCCCCAGGGATTGTAAAAAATGAACAACACACAGCTCTGACCATGAGGATCCATGATGGGGTGGAAGGGTCGGGGTACAAAAACAGAAAGATACCACTCTTGTAAGGCAGTAAGTCCTGTACATGGCAGAAGAGAAGCAGACCCCGTGGGTCCCAGAGACATAGGATCAGATAAATCCAAATCCAGACTCCAGCCTGCAGCAGACCCAATGCTCCAATCCCTTCCTTCATTTCCCACAAAGGAATGTCTCTTTCCTGCTTCAAACCTGTAGCAACAGCTCTCTCCAGGGGACAAGGTGCAGATGGCTGTGACTTCTCAACACCCTGAAGGGACAGTCCTCACCCTTAAGAGACAGGAACCTTTTCTATGCACAAGGATGCCCCCTGCTGGGTCCCTATGTAAGAACATTGTTGCCTGTCTGCTTTTCCAGACTCTGGTTTTGTCTTGCCAAACATAGCTGCTCTGGGACTTCATAGCACTGAGAGATCCCAAGGGTCACTTACTGTCTCCACTCCACTGTACAGAAGATAGGGCAAGCTTCCAAGTGACCTCCCCTAGCAAAATCTTCACTGAACATCCAACACACTCTCTGAGGTTGCAAGCATTCACTGGGGTGTCTGTCATCTTTTCTCTGAGCCACGGCAGACTCTTAGTAGTAGTTGCCAGATAAGCATCTGAAGAAAGGGGCCAAGGAAATGTGAACATAAAGTCAAGTCATGACAGCTTTATAGTGCTGAAAACCCAGGTTGTTGGAGACATCACTGTGCCCAGGGACCTTTTCAGTGTCAAGTGGATAGTGGGTACACTTAAATGGATGGCTAAGAGAACTCTAACCCGGAGACAAGTCCCAGTAGGAGTAGGGATGAAAGGCAGAGACCAAGCAGGGAGGCTCAAAGAGAGAAGAGGATTTCCAACTCCTCGGTCCACTGAAACAGTGTCCCCGCTAACGTGGGTATGACAAGCCATCCTGCTGTCAGACTTGCCTGCTCTAGCACCCTTTCAGATGACCAGCTCCATCTTCAGTTTTCAGTCCGTGGCATTCCCTGCTTCTCTGAAGAGAATTGTAACTCTCAAGGGCACGCTGTCTGTCCTTAAAAGTCCATCAATAGAAGTAGCCTGTGAGTAATCATATGTAGCTTTCTAGCTTCGCTGAGCCATAGGACTAGATCACGGAGCTGGGGGAGGGGTGGTCCTGATGGCTCCTAGGTAAGGGAAAACTGGGGGTGGTTACAGGTAAAACCAGACACGGGGACTTCTCAAGACATTTCCCCCAAACAATGTTCACAGAAATGAACGAGGTGAAAGGATTCTGGACTTGAGTACTGTAGAGCATGTGCATGTATCAAAATAGCCACAGATATGTGTAGTCATTATGTATAAAAGAGGAAGATTCACCAGGAAAGCCTTTGAGAAACAGCAGGCCCATTTGCTCATTTATCAAATAGGAAGCTAAAATAGATGATTTCACCTTGTAGAGATTTCATGCCTCCAAGTACCATGGGATCGAAAGCCCTCCTCGGTTTCTACTGTAGTGAAATGTAGACCTTCCCCATTCCAAGGGAATTCAGAGGTTTTGTGTAGACGTGTAAAGGAGAGTCCTACTATGTTTGGCTCTTCTATTGGCCTTGTTGGACTAGAGCATGGTGTACAAAGCATTTCTAGGTCTACATCCTCATGGGATGGCAAGGATCATGCCTCCCTGAGTATGTGCACAAGGCATGTATCCTCTCATCCATCTAATCACTCCTGGTTATTTACTAATATGCTTATGCATATGGGCCAAGCTCCAGGCACCACATAGAATTCTGATCTCCTTCCAGGGACCACTATAGCTAGTTTGAGAACTCAAGATGGGCTCCATTCCAGTTGTGTGCTTCAATTCAATCACACAAGTGTTTGTCTCCAGGCACTACAGGAGATTTTTGTGGCCACTTGGGAAATAAGAAAGACACTCATATCCATCCTTTATGCTCTTTCCCTCACACTGTTGGAAACCCCAGTTGGCCCCTTTCCAACCAATCCTGCCTTCCTGAGACACAGCTTTGCGATGCCAAACTCTCTGCTGCACCCCTCGTCACACTAGCCTGCGAACTGAGCCCCGCAGTTTCTCCACCCTCTGAGAATCCTGTGTCTAAACCTTAACTCCACAGTTCTCTAGTTGGAACTCACTCCTCTGATAGGTGTGAAGCTATCAGACTCCGGGGTAAACTAACCACAGCCATCCACCTGCAAAATGAAAGGCGTTGCTAATATCTTTAATACCCCATTTGACACAAGCATTCTATAAGAGTCCCAATGAGGAGACAAAGATACTGTTCCCCAGGACAAAGTTTGTGTGAGATTATTTTCAGAACATGCTCAGCTACGAATGCAGACACTCAAATCAAGAGGGACAGGACTGTGTATTCTCTTTCACTTCTCTTTGTATCGAAAACGTGTTCAGTAACTTCTAAATACATCAGTTGTCTTTCAAAAGCTACAGAATTTTATTCTGGAGTAACCTTCCAACGTGGTGAATAATGCTTAAATAAGATGTAAAGTTAAAAGTAGTCGCTCTTGGAAGCCTGGGTGATGAAGAGGCTGATGATGTAAGATCGCATGGATCATTTCCCCCAGGGTTTGCTGCCAAATTCCAGGGGGCAATGAGTTATTAGTCTCTATTCCAGGAGCTCAACCCTGGAGACAGGGCTGAGTCCCATCTCTATGGGACCCAGATAACACATTGTCTATGCTGTATTGCGATGGATAGGAGGGACACAGGAACACTGTCTGCACCCTCACATCCAGCGTGCCAGGCAGCAAGAGAGGTGGGGGAGGGGCAGGTTTGTTTTCATATCCTTTAAAAATTAAAGCTCATTAAATGCATTAAATTATTTAAAAGAATTAAAAATTAAAAATAATTCCGAATTTAAAATTGATTTGTAATAAGCTTACATTTTCAGAAAATCACAGACTTGGGAGGGCCAACCTTGATCATCCTATAGTTCGTGAAGTTGCCTGCTACAGTGATGACACCTGCCACACACTCAGGAAATGAAGAGGAAGGGAAACCTGCTTCCTTCAGGCCCAGATGTGGAGTGGAGCCAGAGTGTGAGAGCAGAGGATGCTGCCAGCCTTGTGCTCTTTCCAGCTGTGGCCCATTTGCACATGGCTATGTTATTGATGCTGTTGACAAAAGGAAGCCAGAATGCATCTTGTGATCCCCTGGCAAGGGGCAGCTTGCTAACATGCTGGCCTCTCTGGAGCACAAGGCAGAGTACATCAAATCCCCATGAAGTCAGCTAGCGGCATCTTTCATTTGTCACCATGGGCTGTCAGGCTGCAAAGAGCATTAACACGGGAGCCTTTACAGAGAGCTCGGCAGCTGCTAGTGTCAGGATGATGTCCACACTCCATCCAGACAAACCCACAGTTACCAGACTCCGTCTTCTTCCCATCTCAGGCAACAGTGCCAGCCTCCCCACCCCCAAACCCCAACCCATTTCTCCAGCTCTATAGATCATAGCAGCAGGCTCAGCTGGAATAATAGCCCCCTTCCCTGTTTTGCTGAGGCTTCCTCTTGCATTGACAAACAGAGAGCCCCCAGGGTGCAGAATCCCCAAGGACATGACATATGAATACCCAACCATCTTGTCGCAGCCCCACCCAGAGAGAGCCCCGCGAAGACAGCCTTGGCAATGGGGAGGAAGCTTCCAGATGCACAGCCCTCTGCAAGCTGTGTCGCTGCTCTAGGCTTGTGAGTAACAAGGAACTCCAAGTGGAAACCTGATGCCAGCAATAGCTTCTTATGCCACTCTAGGCGGGTTAAGTTTTAGTTACATCTGCAGAACAGAAGAGAGAAATCCCATTGGCCTAAACCTATGCCAGAAACCTACAGGTTTCTATTGGCTCCAAACACTTTCTCAGCCCTCTGTGTATTACTATTTGTGTATAACATAGAAACATATAACATGTGATCAGCTCTCAAACATACAAGCTGTGCACACAGCACCATCTCTAAGACCTGTTCTCTTGTAAAAACCAAACCACGGTATGGATGCCACATCGTCCTCCCACCCCTGGCAGCAGCCCTCCACTCGGTGTCATCAGAACAGCAATGCTGGATAGCATCTGTTTTCCTCACAGCATCTATGCATATGACCTATGGCTTTCGAAAGTCAAAAGTAACAGTAGGAGCTGGCCTGTTACCTATTTGTAATGCCAGCACTCGGGTGCTGAAATAGGAGGATTGTGGAGAGTCCAAAGCAAGGCCAGCCTGGGCCACAGAGAGAGACCTTGTGTCAGACAAACAAACAAACAAACAACAACAAACAAAAAAAAAGTTAATTGATCAATCCATAAATATAAAACAAAAATATTTCACTGGGAGAAAAAGAAATTGCAAAGATGAATATAAGTATGTTAAACTCTTCAGGCCACAGAAGATGACAATGCAGCCACTTCTGATGAGAGCTGATAGTCTAAGATCAGAAAGAAGGAGAGGAAGACCTCCCCTATCAGTGGACTTGGGGAGGGGCATGCATGCAGAAAGGGGAGGAAGGGTGGGATCGGGACGGGAGGAGGAAGGGGCTTATGGGGGATACAAAATGAATAAAGTGTAATTAATAAAAAAATTAAAAATAAATAAATAAAATTAAATTTAAAAAAAAGAAAGAAATGAGTCAAGTTAGTGCCCAAACAGAAGTGCTCAGTGCTTTTTGGGGGGTTATTGCTTTTTTTTTTTTAATCTCTTGTTCCATTTATTGTGTTTCAAAGGGCCTCAGCCCAGAGTCTGAGGAAAGGAAGGCCATCTACCTCTGCTCAGGCCTCAGCTTTCCTGTCTAAAACCCTAGCAAATCTGACCACAAGATCAACAGTGTTCCATTCTAACATTCCTGGGGAGGCCAAAGTTAGAAGACAGTGGGTGTGAAGTCAGGGTCCTCCCTAGGACCTGCTAAAGACCTTGCTCAGAAGTCCCGGGTTCACATCTACCTCCTGCCCTCTTTGGAATCCTAGCCTGGAGGCCCCGGGATAAGTGCCCCATTCCTAATGAACTCGCTGGACACCGTCACGTAAACTCCTTTTCTTGCACAGGCAGGTCTGGGAGCCTTGGAAGGCCTCATGGAAGGCAGGGTGTCCAGGTAAGGGGCCGTGAGTCTAGGGTGTACAGGAGAGTGTTCACTGGCCCCACAGGCATGATTTGCCTCTCTCTAGCTAATTTACTGTCCGTTTCTGCTGAAGCTCGGGAAACTTGAAAGGGCACCAACTGCTAACCACAGGACTCCGGGCTGCATATGCACGGTGGCTCCCAAGCGAGGCTCACCGCATCCCACAGGCATGGCAGGGAGACAGCGAGGCTGGAGCAGCAGCAGAGCTTGAGACAACTTCCTCGTCTCACAGTGGTTTTCTGGATCGGGCTATTTACACGCATCCCTGTGCCCTGTTTCTTGAGGGCACCAGCTCCCCAAGGTCGTTTGGAAGATGGAGTTAGGGAAGGAACGACATCAGGTCAGGCAGTAATCTGGGCTCCTGAGCTCTGGTCTCCTGGTTACTGGTGCTTCATTGCTTAACTATTGGGTGCCCAACGACCCAGCCACAAGATAGGACTCATAAATATTTACAAGCAACGTGTGTTGCGATGCTCAATTAATTGCAGCTGTGACGCACTTAGAGAGCCTCAGAGGAAAGGTGTGCAGAGAGAGCCAGGGGTTATTACAGGTACAAACAAGTCAGCTCATGGAAGCAGCAGCCTTTGGAGCTTTTCATTGCCCTGGGGCTTTTCAGACCACAGCTCAAATCTAAGGAAAACTTGCACCCAAGAGGACATTGTCCAAGGGTGACATTTGTTACTCTGCCAAGAACTTGTCATCAGAAAATGAACAAAGACATGCGAGAGTGATTTACCAAAGAGGAAATGCATGTAATTATTCAAACTCCATAGTCGTCTCAGAAATGAAAGAGGAGCAGTAAGGACCGAGTGGGAATGTGGATCCTGGTGTTGAGACACAGTGGGTGGCCGCTTCACAGTCAGTGGATAAGGATGGAAGTTAATATGTAAGTTAATACACAACCATCCAGAAAGCACCTAAGAAATGAGCAGCTAGGGGCTGAGGATGCCCACTCTCTCCGGTCATTTCCTTGGTCTACAGTACTGTCTGTCCATGGAGATATCCAGAAATGAGGCTGAAGTGCAAGATGGGTGAGTTTCACAGTTTTGTTGACAGTAGTCAAAATTAGCAAGAACCTAAGTCCTCTCCAAAAGTGCCACACAACCAACAAATGGGTTCTTCGATAACACTGCATAATACAATGTCACAGAGACATCCTACACATTTTTCTAGCAAGTCATTTACACACCTGTATGGCTTTATGTGTGCATATGTGCATATGGGCAGAGCACTGATGAGATCCTCATGACTTGGGTTCTGTGCCTGAAACACACAAAAAAAAAAAAAAAAAAAAAAAAAAACAGTGCTGTGACAGGCATCTGTAATTGAAGATGACAGGTGGAGACAGAGGCAATTGCCTAGCAACTCATAGGACAGGCCATCCTGGAACATATAGCATAGAAATGAGATGCCTTGCTTCAACAGGGTGAAAGCAGATAACCAAATCCAAAGAGTTGTCCTGTGATCCCCACACATGCACAGGAACAACCACACACACACACACATACACACAACACACACGTATCATTCATACGTGTGCACAATAATACATTGCTTCTATTTTAAGTGTGCATTGATTTTTTTTTCCTTGATTTTTTTCTATTTTCTATATTGCCTCTAACAAAGTATCACTTCAAGTCTACAGTAATACAAACACGAAGGACTTGCTCCGTGTTTGTATTACACAGACTGGAGCTGGGTGGGTGACTGCTCAGGGGGTAAAATAATTACCTTGCAAGCATAGGGACCTGGGTTCCATTCCAAATAAAAATAAACGTAAATAAATATTTTTTTAAAAGCAGGAAGTACATGTCCACACTCCAGCCCTGGGGAGATGGGAGTCAGATGACCCCTGGGGCTCACTGGCCAGCCCAGCCTACTCTGTGAGCTGCAGCCCGATGGCAGACCCTGTTTCAAAATGGCAAGGTAAACCACGCCTGCAGAATAAGCTTAGCTGTCTTTTGACAACCACATACATGTGTACACACACACACACACACACACACACACACGTATCCATACACATGTGCAGCTACATAAGTGTGGACACTCACGCCTATGTGCCTGCACAGCTGTGGACATATGTGTGCGATTTTCACAGCATGAGCAGTGAAATGCATCTCGGGAGTGGCCACTCCTTTGGAGATGGAGATGAATTCAGTGGCTAACACTCATGTTTGTTCTCTTTCCCTTCCTAGGTCATGGCCACGTCTCAGCAGTGCCAGAGGTGAGTCATGGGGTTCCGTGTCCTCTAAGTGATGAGATGTCAGGCTGGCCTATTGGGTTTTGCTTCCTATTCTTTCCTGAGTCTCTTCCTTTGTTGTATGTGTGAAGGAACAATGACTGCACAGCCCTGATGTCCGGGCCTCTGTGGAGAAGACTCGAACAGCTTGGGGAGCGAATTCACTAAGATGGCTGATGCTTGGACACTGACAACTAGAAGCCTAGAGCCCCTGACTTGGGCTCAGCTTGTTACACACTGGTGACAGGGTTTTAAGAGGGTGCATTCCAAGAAAGAAAGCCCAAAGAACAGCAACTCAAGGGACCAGAACAGAAGCAAACAGGCTTCTTGTGGTCTAGCCTCAGACATCTGGAGCATCACTTACAGCATAGTTCTAGATTACAGGCAAGTTATACGTGTCAGCCTGGATTTCAGAAAATGCATGCATCTCAGATGGCCGTGTTTGTGCTAATAAGTTTACCACCCAGTAACGTGCACTAGCTTCTTGCAGCCTTTCCCTCCAGCTGCCCAAGGGCAGAGCTGCTCTGTCATGCCCACAAATCCGCAGATGTGTGGGGATCCTGGTGCTCCCTCAGTTGTGCACAGCCACGGGCAGAGTGCTGCCCTGTGGGCCCGGGTTTCTTCCTCTGTGAAATAGGTAGGCATCCAGGCAACTAAACTCTCATCACCAGCAGCCAGGCAACTAAACTCTTTTGTAGGTTTCCCTACAATACAGCTGCAGCAGAGAAACGGCACATCCCAGAGCACTAGGCTAGAAGAAATGTGCCAAGGACTGAATGAATTGTGGAGGGTTCTGCACCCAGTGTGGAGAGGTTCCTTGCAGGGCTGCGGTGTGCGCCCTGCACTCGGTGGCGCAGGCTGCAACAGAAGGCAAAGTGTGAGGCTGACCAGTGGCTGACGCTTCGCTGGAGTCTTCGGTCTCAAATACAGTCTCCTCCCAACCCTTCACCCTCTCCCATCATCCACAGGAACCCTGGAGGAGACTAGAAAACTCTGAGGGGCTCTGTCCTGAGCAAGAAAGCTGCTTGCTAGAGACACATTCGCTGGTAGCTTGGAACGTGCAAGTGAAACGGCCTGCCAGTGTAGTTGGCTGTTCTGCCTCCTCCTTCTCAGGCAGAAGCGGAGAAAAACTGAACAGTTTTCTAGAAACATAAGTAAAAGAAAGGAGATTTTTAGAAAGTCAACTGGGATAAAAATGTACAGGCCTGCCCCGATGTAGGTGCTATCACAGAGTGGTCAAATGTCTAAAATGCTCTAACAGATTTGAGGTAACTAAGGCCAGGCATGAAGGCTGACGCCAGAGAGAGGCCATCTCAGGACAGCCACACACCCCTAGGTCCTTCGAGGCATTTGCGTTTTTTCACCAAAGGATTCATTGAGAACCTGGTAGCTCGTCCATGAGAGGGAACGCCTTGCCGCCATTTTAACTGAGGACGGGGATTCTTGTCCACACCCGTGAGGTTGTTGACAGCTTGCTTATGAAAGAACAGGCAAGAAAGGAGTGTGCACAGTGTGAACAGGTACATTGATGCACAGGGTGAAGAGAGTGAGAGAGTGTGTGTGTGTTTACAATAAGAAAAGATATGTTAACATACTGTTGTGTTGTGTCTGTGGGTATCTATGTATCTGTGTGTTTCTCTATGTATGTGTATCTCTGTCTCTCTCTCTCTCTCTCTGTCTCTCTTTGTCTCTGTGTGTGAGTGCCCGCACACGCTCATCCATGTGTCTGTCTGTCTTTCTGTGGTTGTCAGTGTGGGTGTCTGTATGTATCTATTTGTATTTGTGTGTCTTGGAGAGGGAAAGTCTGCAATTAAACATTTATATCAGTTGTGTCGGTAAAGCGACATCACTTCTCTTTTGCATATCTGTGTCTTATAATTTCTCCTACAGAAACACACACCTTTAGGTTGTAGAAACAACCTATCAATAACTGAATATTTAACAAATTCCTCCACACCTAGAAAAGACAAACACATTCTGGGATTTAAATGACGGGTCAGTGTAGCTGCCGCCTCAGAGGTATGCATGGTGCTATATTGTCCAACAAGATGAACTTGTGAGTTACATCCTCCTGCTGCCTAAGAAATGATATCACAGAAGAGTGACTGCCTTGTCTATAAACTATGTCCCTCTGTCGTAAGGCTTGGGGTTGGGGGAAAGTAAGATATTTGTTGATTCTATTAAAGAGATAAGAAATTTAATTTTTCTAGAAACATTTGGATTTTTCTTCTAGTTTTATAATATAACAAGTATTAAAGGTTGTTTTTTTTTCCTCCCACTCTAAAAAGAAAATGTAATAAGGATTTTTAAGACTAGAGAGCAAACCAGCACGTACAAAATATGTGGGCCTCCAGCGACCCCTGCTGGCCTGTTTTAGGGATTGCAGTAACTGAGTTAAATGAGCTCTATCAGTCTGACTCTCCAAGAAGTCACAAATCAAGTTAACAGCTGAGCTGGAGCAACACACTCACTACATTCCTGGAAGCACAAGACATAGTTTTGGATCACAAAACTGGCAAGCCCAAAGACTAAGTAATAGAGCTGACTTCAGATTTCAGTGTACTTTAGAACCACAGCAGGAGCACATAAAATCTACAGCCCATCCCCAGATTTACACTTTGGCTGGCCTTTACTTAAGCTAAGCAAGCATTATTTTTTTTTTTTAGCAAGATGATTTCAGTGCAGGTAGTTCTAGAATGTTCTTTGTAGGTTCACTTGAAGCTCTAAGTATCTTGACAGTCCCCACCTAGAAGCTTCTGTTGGTTTAGACACCCCCAGTTTTAGTGTAGGGATTCTGCAGAGCCTTGTGGAGTGTAGATGGGATGGGCTGCTTCTCCTTCACCACCTATTCAGCCGCTTTACCCCTGGTCCATATGTGGTCCAAGGGAACAGCCATAATAAAAGAGAAATAAAATAGTAAGGTCTGAGAGACCCAACCAAGCAATGTAGATCATAAGATGGAAAAATAATATCTTAGAGAAGGGAGAGACTTTCCAGGGAAATGAAGTAAGAACATTAGGCCTGCTCTCTGGCTCCCAGGGAGGGTTTTCTCTCTGTGTTTGAGACTCTGAATTGCCAGCTCTTGGTATCAAGACAAGGAACTGCAGATCAGCAAATAAAACTGGGAGGCCCCGAAACCTATAAGTCTCTCTCTTTCTCCTTCCTTAGTGTGTGCCAGGCATCTTAGAATCTTGACTAGCTTAGCTGTAGGACTGATTTCATTATACTCACATATAAATAAGATTGTCTGATAAATTAGATAGGCTGGCAAGAAAGCAGTAGGGTAGAGCTCAAACCCACTAAACCCACTACAGTACACGTGGGGTTGTGCAGCAGCAAACAATGCAGTCCCCAGTCTTTCATCCACTACAAAAGGCATCACCAGATATTAGCGGCCACTGAATCTCTGAGCATCACTACTGAGGAGGATCTGGCTTGAAGAATATCTGTGGAAGACCAGCATTTGGATGTCAGTGGAGTTGAATGCTAGGAAAGCCACACAAGCATGACTTTGAAATAAGCAACAAAGGGTACAAGCTCTCAGGCTGGAACTGAAAGCAGGGCTGTAGACTCGGGCTGGGTGAGAAAACCCCAGCTATAGGGCTGAACTTGAAGACAAACGCAGAAGCCAGCACAATGTTCATGGGAACTGAGCCAAGAAACCGTGTGCTGCTGTCTGGAAGCTGGGAAGTGATTTTCTACCTTGATGACACAGACTAAAACTTGCCAGCAGCCATTTGGGATACATACTGTTGAACCATTCCACAGAGTGACGTTAGTCATACATTTAACCATGGTCATACATGAGGGTATTCGCCCAAGCCCATGTGATCAGAAAGTGACAGATCAGGATTTAAACGTAGAACATCCTTTTAGCCTTCATTGAAATGTTGTTTGCCTTTCCCCCCAACTTTGGTTAGTGGTGTTTTTATGTTACTGGCAAACTCAAAAGCTCACATCTCCAAGGACCTAAAACATTAAAGGCTGCAAGACATGTGAAAACTTCACAGAGGCTCAACCATGAGAAACAGTTGTTATATTTTTTTCTTACATAAGGCAAATCCAGAAATAACCTGCCAAGAGCCTGTGGGTATCTCTGCTTCTGAGAGGTTTCTCGTAGCCAAACATTCCTCCGTCTTATTGCAACTTCAGAAGTGAGTCACAACTAAAGAAAGGATCCTGGCAGCTGTGAAGTGATTCTCTTCCTAAATAACATTGACCAGAACTTGGACTCTTGACTACAGACAGCACCATGTGGCCAGGAGCCCAGCAGGCCTCAAGTATCCAGTGGATCCAGGGAAATCCCACATGCCTTTGCTGTGGCACATTCAGAGGTGGGCAGACTCCTCCATTGCTGGTGGGAATGTAAATTTGTACAACCACTTTAGAATTCAGTCTGGTGCTTTCTCAGATAATTAGGAATAATACTACCTCAAGATCCAGCTATACCACTCCTAGGCATATATCCCAAATATGCTCAAGTATACAACAAGGACATTTGCTCAACCATGTTCGTAGCAGCTCTATTTGTAATAACCAGAATTTGGAAACAACCCAGATGTCCCTCAACTGAGGAATGGATACTGAGTAAATGGATTCCATTTACACAATGGAATACTACTCAGCAATTAAAAACAAGGAAATCATGAAATTTGCTGCAAATGGGGGGGAACTAGAAAAGATCATCCTGAGTGAAGTATCCCAGAGGCAGAAAGACACACATGGTATATACTCATTTATAAGTGGATATTAGACATATAATATAGAATAAACATATCTGTACCCCTAAAGAAGTTAAGCAATAAGGAAGACCCTGGGTAAGATGCTCAAGCCTCATTCAGAAAGCCAAATGGGATAGATATCAGAAGAGGGTGAAAACAAGGAACAAGACAGGAACCTACCACAGAGGGCCTCTGAAAGACTCTATCCAGCAGGGCATTAAAGCAGATGCTGAGACTCATAGCCAAACTTTGGGCAGAGTGCGTGGAATCTTATGAAAGAAGGAGGAGATAAAAGACCTGGAGGGGACTGGAGCACCACAAACAGAGCAACAAAACCAAAAACTCTGGGCCCAGGGGTCTTTTCTGAGACTAATACTCCAACCAAGAACTATGCATGGAGATAACCTGGACCCCCTGCACAGAGATAGCCTGTGAAAGCTCAGTGTCCAAGTGGGTATCCTAGTAAGGGGAACAGGGGCTGTCTTTGACATGAACTCAGTGGCTGGCTCTTTGATCACCTCCCCCTGAGGGAGTGGGGGCAGCCTTATCAAGCCATAGAGGAAGACAGTGCAGCCAGTCCTGATGAGATCTGATAGGCTAGGGTCAGATGGAAGGGGAGAAGGACCCCCGAATCAGTGGACTGGGGAAGGGACATGGGAGGAGAAGAGGGAGAGGCAGTGGGATTAGGAGGGGATGAGGGAGGGCCCTACTACTGGGATACCAAGTGAATAAATTATAAAAAAGACAGGTAGACTTGCAACAAGGAATTCATTGCATGCTGCCTGTCTTTGTGAGTGTCACGTAGGAGTTTTAGTGAGATTAATGAGGCCCGCATAGTCCAGGATGGAAGCTCCAAAAAGCAAGGGCATCAGATAGCAATGGATACAGAGGTAACATGCGGAGAAGCACATCTGGGAAACCCAGGAGCAGTGGAACTGGGTAGGAGTGAGACCCAGCAGTGCTGTGTGGGACAGTGACAGGATGACCACACATAAGGAGTCCTGAAGTTCCTAGCAACCAAAAGTAAAAGGCACAGCATGCATCTTTAGAAACAGTGCTTGCCACTGAATCAAAGTGAACTCATTCCTAAGAAGCTCACAGTTTCTGTCCCTGGAGCCTAAGGAAATGTCTCGCATGTATGCTAATATAGAAGATGTGATTTTAAAAATATGGTCTCATTTACATTCCTCCACACAGACTAATACCTCCAACACTACCACTTAGCTAAGGAACATTCAGTCTTGGAGGAACTGGGTTCTCCACTCGTGTGAGCAGTTCAAGAGTGGTTTTGTATAATCTGGAAGGAAATTTAGAACAGCATACTGAGTGGGCTGCATGAGCTAAGCCACTTTCATAAGTGTGGGAGCCATTTTCAAATGGGGGAGCTGAGAGAAACCTCAACTGAACTATAATGGTCTAACAAAAAAAAAAATGCAGTGGCTAGATTTCTGGATGTTGGGACATGTGCCTAGGGCTGGGGACAGAATCATGAAGAGGCAGTAGCTGTGCCCACGAAGGGGTTGCACAGGCAGACAACGCTCTGAAAACATGCTGTGCAGTGCCATAGTGCTGGGGGAGCCTCCTCCACAGCCTCGGCTTCTCACTTCAGGGGCAGGCGCTGCAGTGTCCTCCTCCATCATTTCTCCCATTTTCTCGCTTGTTTACTGATTTCTATTCCCCAGTTTGCGCAGTGTGGAAAAGACATGTTTGTGTTTGCGTGTGAGCTCATGTGTGAGGAACCCAGAGAACACCTCAGAATGCATACACCATTTTTGCTTTGCTTTGTTTTGTTGCCACAGGGTCTCTCACTGGCCTGAAGTTCACTTACTAGGCTGACTGGCCAGTAAGTGCCAGAGATCTGCTTGTCTCCACCCTCACCCCAACATCTCCCCTTTCCCCTTCCCCTCCCCCTCTGTCACCTCAACTCAGGACATTGGAATTACAAGCAGTCATCACCATGCAGGGTCAAATCTTCCGGCCTGCAAGGCACACACTTTTCTGACTGAGCCATCTCCTCAGCCCTGTTTGCTGTTCTCACCTCAGTGATGCAGACTGACCCAGGGCCTTGTTGGTTCTAGGACTGTGCTCAGTCTCTGTCCGCAGTGCTTTTTTTCACAGGCCACAATTGTTTCTTACAACAGGGTCACACTGTGCAACTAGATTAGCCTTGAATTTGTCACCTCCCTGCCTCCACCTTCCCTCCTGAGTGATAAGATCTCAGGGGTGTGCCCCTGCACCGGCATTTAGGTCTCTTTCTGAGAGAAGGCTGACCTGCTGTGGGAAGAGTTTCTTGCCTCCAGAGCTACCCTGAGTTGGGGTTGAATTTCTGTACCTGGTTCCCATGCTCTGTTCTACACGATCAACAGCTGGACTAAGAGATGTGAGAATCACACTGTGCTCACAAAAATGAATTGAAATGCACACAGGATTGCTAGATGAAATGAGGAGAGCCAGGCTTCTGAGTGCTGTGAGCTGGCACTGTGTTTGCAGTAATAAGTGATCTGTGTTTTCTGGCAGGGCGGTGTCAGGTGGCTCTCGAACCATTTCCGGATCACGTAAGTCTGGTGTTGCTATGTTCCTTAACTGTCAGTCTCTGATCTTTACAAAGCAAGTGTTGTTGTTTGGGTCCCTTTTGTATGTCACACGGTAAATTTAAAAGAAAGAAATAATTCTTCCAAGTGGTGTACTCTCCTGGTAAGGAAAACTGCCTTTCAGTCCCCTCTTCTGATGCTAACAGTCATTGCTAAAGCAGACAGAGGTGAAATATTAATATACAGTGCTGCTGAGTGTGAAACAGAGACAGGCACTTTGAAACACTCATGGTGAAATTCTAAATTTAAGCGAAGTCTTTGGAATGTAATTTTAGGATGATATTCACTTAATAATATAAAAATACCCCTTTCTTTTGAGTCCTAGAATTCCATGTTTGAGAGTTTCAAACAGAGAAGCAGCATGCCTTTCAGACCAAAATTTCAACCAGCTCACTGATACTTTGCAACATAGTTTAAATAACAGCATGTTGAAATCACACTAAGCATTTGGTAGTATAGAAATTGTAGGACATGTGACCATTTTGTGAAGCTACTAGAAGCACTGGGCAGAATTTTAACAATTAAAGAAAAAGATTAAAAATTTAAACACTAGCCCAAATATCAACCATTAGTAGTTATGCTAAATTATGTATTCATATAATTTACATACTTTATATGGCTGTAGATAATATCTGAAAAATTGGCTTGTTACTATTTGAATATGCTCTTAAATTATTAACTAAAGCTATGGACCGTTACCCATGAGCACACATACACATGAATGCGCGCGCACACACACATAATGTTTGTTTTTTGTAACTGGTTCATGGGTAAAAATATCAGACCTGAAGTCTGGAGTCCTGAACAGAGAAATGTAATGGAAAATAAGTTAGAGACAGATGTTACTGGTTATATTTAAAACCAAGTCCCCTTAAGAATATAGAGAAACGTGGTCACTCCTATGGCCAGTGAGTTAGAAGTCAGTGTACATTCTCTTCATTCCTAGGTCACAGCGACCATGACTCTGTTTCCTGCCACCTCTTGCCCCCATGAACACTAGCCAAAGGATGAAATAACAAACTGACTCTAGCTTGTGTATTTGATTCTTCTAGTAGGTCCCAAGCTTTGACTAGAAAATACTGAAAGTAGCCTACAGGCCACCAAAGGTACCCGTTAGTAATTTCCTTCTATCCATTGCCTCCTCCCAGGAGCCCAGACCTGCACCTCCTCCCCAAACTCATTTCCAGCTGTGACTCTGGAACCCATGCTCACCCAACCCTGCACTGTGTCATTCATTAATAGTTTCACTAAGCTCTGAGCACTTGGCTCTGCTTCACTCAAGACATCAGCCAGAGAAGAGTATCTAATGTGCAGGGCCCCCGTCATTGGACAAATGCCAAAAATCTTCCGTTTCTGGACAAATAAACTGGTTTAGTAGCCTCCACCTGCGTCAGGGAAAAGAAGCACCCCCCCCCCCACTGTTGTCAGAACCAGCTTGGCTTCTACGACTTGGGTCTAGGACACAGTGGCAACACAGCCATGCTGTCACCAATACTTTCCCAAGCAAAATGTCCCATCTCAGCCCAGTTTATCTCCAAGGACACAACAAGGAAACCGACAGCAGGTCGTGATGCCTGGTCTCTGAAAAACAGCTCCAATGCCACCACCCAGCTCTGTATCGGGTGATTTAGCCCCTCTCCTGTGGGTGAGAAAGCTGTGGTCTTCCACCCTGCTCCAGCTTGGGTACCACAGGCTCTGTTAAACCTGATCGTAATAACTGGTCCCTGAGTCTTCAGCTCACACACGGCCTGACTGGGCTTTCCTTGGGGAGCACTTATTGAGGATGTAGACAGGCGCACTGAAACGTAAAGCTGTTCACACACCGCATCTTCTAGCTTTTCAGTGGAAAACGATACTTAGCAATCCGTGCTCTGTGCCCTTGTTGTGAGACCATGGGAGCCCGGAGAGTCTTCCTCAGATGGGCCTGGCTTCTCCTGCCCTATGTCTACCTCCCCGCACCCCGGGCTCCCGCACCCCTCTCCGTGACTCCTCTCTATCTTTCCAGAGAGAAGCAAGAGAGTGCTGCCAGCCAGGCTTGCTCCTCCCCCAGTCTCCCAACATTCTCTGAGAGCAGTAGCAGGAACTGTAACGGAGAGGAGAGGGATTTTGTGGATGAGCAGTCTTACTCCGGCTTCCCCATTTGATAAATACATGTAATTGTAATTAATTACTCTCCTCACCCATTAGAGTGCGCATCTGGCCATCCGACCCAAAAGTGAATTAAACCGAACCCTAATAACTCGACAAATTACAACATAAATATTTTAAAATCACACCCCGAGGAATAATTATATCCTCAGCCTTATTAAAATCTATAACTTTATTTACCAAGAATCTACTATGGAAAGCCACAAACACAGTCAAGGCTATCAAGCGACAACTTCAATTTTACGCTTTTTTTTTTTTAAACCTTTGACTACAAAATGTTAAGAATCCAAAAAAAAAAAAAAAAAAAAGAATTTGCCCCATCTGTGAAGCACAGAATCCTCTCCACCGAGTAAGGGGCCACACTCACGCTCACAGAATCCGTCCACCTTTGTGCTGACTGGGTAGTGAGCCACCTATATGCTGCCCTGGACTCTCTACCCTTCATCTTGTGATAAAAAATAATATTTAATCCAGGTGCTGGGTCAGGTGGAGGTGCTGAAAAGATTTTGCCCCCTTAAACCTGTGTGACTTTGGATTACCAACATGAGTCTGTGTATTTGTAAAATGAAGTTTCCATATTTTGAGGCCCTACCTGGGAAGTGTGCATGAAAACAGATATTTCTTTGCCCTTTGGGGTTCCAGGCCTTGCACTGCAGTTCTCAGACCTTACAAACGTAATTCCATCCTGTCACCTGGATTTCTCCTTTAGTCTCAAATGAAGACTAACATCAGTTCTAGATAAAGTTGGGCGTTCTGAGATCCAGGGAGTAAAAGCGACTCCTAGGGGCTCTTCGTGATGATTGCCAGGTCCCAGCTTACACAGAGCAGCTGCTGGCTGCAAACCCAGCCTGAAGGTGCACACTCAGGAGTAGTTATGGAGCGTGCTATGACCTAGTTCCCTTCCTGCCATCTCCAGGCTTCAGTCCCCAGAGCTGTGATAAGGACACCTGTCAGCCTTCTTGGGCTATCCTAGCAAAATGACATGGCCTAAGTGGCTTGAATCCAGCTCATTGTCATTGTCCTGATTTTACCTCAGCCCTGGAATTCAAAAATATCCGAAACCAAGGTACTAAAGGGTTTACAAGGACTGCAGGCATATTCGGTATCCTTCCCTTGGTTCATGGATGTCAGTGGAGTGGGGTGTGGTATTTTCATAGCAATTAGAGCATATGTTTCTAATTTTTTTTCTGTTCCTAATTTTTATAAAATTTTCTGTCAATTTACCCTGAAATGCAGCTTGTATTCTTATATGAATCCTACTGAACAGGTACATCAGTTTTTAAAGAATTCTGTTTTAACAATAAGTCCTCAATTCATGAACAATGGCCACTTCCCATTCACTAACATCTTTTTACATGATCTCCAGCAGCGTGCCTTCAGACTCTTCAGTACAAGCTTCACTTCTATACTCAAGGATTTTATTCTTCTTAATATTATTCTGTCATTTCTTCTTTTCTAATTCAGATTGTTATGAGTAATTTACTTTAAAAAAAAACTAATCAATATTATCATTGCATACAAACTGAACTTTGAATGGGATTGACCATATATCCTTGCTCGACTCTTTATTATTAGCCCTAAGCAGTACTCATTTTCTTGATTTTCCACACAAAACATCACTACATTGACAAACTGAATCCCCTTCTGCTTTCCCGGGCTCATGGAAACATTGAGCCCACCCAGGTGACCTAGAATCCTCTTTAGGTTTTGTTGTTTATTTATTTGTTTATTTATTTGTTATTATTGTTGTTGGGGAGGTTTTTTGCTTTGGTTTGGGTTGGGTTGGGTAGGTTTTGGGGGGGGTGTTATGTTTTGTTTTGGTTTTGGTTTGGTTTGGTTTGGATTTCGGTGGTTTTGAATTTTTGTTTGTTTGTTTTTGGTTTTGTTGTTTGTTTGGTTGGTTGGTTGATTTGGTTTGGATTTTTTGGAATTTTGAGACAGGGTTTCTCCTTGTAGCCCTGGCTGCCTCTATAGTGCAGCGTGGCCTTGAACTCAGAGACCCACCTGCCTCTGTCTTCCAAGTACTGGGATTAAGGCATGCACCACCACTGTCTGGCTGAATCTTCTGTGTTTTAAAGTCAGTTCATTAAACAACTTCTATCTGCCCTATGCTCTCACAACAGCGCAACACAGGTCTTTGACTGAATGAGCAAAGAGAATAGGATATTTGGAAGACATCTTCAGAAATCTCTCTATGACAAGAATTACGTTTCTATGTAAGATCCTAGACCCTAGAATCTTAAAGTCTACTTCAAAAGAGTCAGCATCACTCC
Source organism: Psammomys obesus (assembly GCF_907164565.1). NCBI lineage: Eukaryota > Metazoa > Chordata > Mammalia > Rodentia > Muridae > Psammomys > Psammomys obesus. Next base: position 21,804,804 of record NW_026596051.1, on the reverse strand, counting down.
CTAAGCCAGCACTGAGACATGTCACCTTTGTCCACATGGCCCTACCTTTGAACTTACTCCAATGTTCCACCCACTTAGAGAAAGAACTTGGCTGCTGTCCTGGATGGAGAAAAATGCTACAGTGACAATGACTATGAAGACCCGGAGCTCCAGCTGCTTAAGGCATGGCCGTTGATGAAAATTTTACCAGCCAGACCTATACAGGAGTCAGAATACGCAGGTACCGTGGGGCTCAGATGATATGCGTCCATGCGGCAACATCACTCTGTAGAGCTCGGTTTTTCTGTCGGAACACAGGTGTCACAGTAGAACTAACCCCAGAGAGCTTCTCTGAAGACTGTATGTGTGACATATGGAGTCAAACAAACTCTGTTCCCACTTACTGTCATTGTCAGGGCAGGCTCTGCTTGAGCCTTAGGCCTGTCCCTGTGCGGGGAGCATGGGAGAAGTGGAGAGGCGGGAAGACAAGCGTGTGAGGCATGTGAGGTTAGGCGTGGTGGGGGAGAGTAGGGAAAGCGAGAACTTTAACTCAGTTGGTTGACTCTGCAGGTTGCCAGCCTACAATGGACTCAGTAGTAAAGTCTCACCCAACAGGAGGGAGGGAGGCTGACTTTGTACCCATCCATGCCTTTTCCCACCTGGGGTACATACAGAAGTGTCCACAGGTTGTCCACGCCACTGTAAAGGCAAGGAGGAAGCACATGTGGTTTCTGAGGGCCTGGCTCACAGAAATGGATCTGTAGAAACTTCTTCAGGGTGAAGTGTCCCGTAAGTGATGCTGACAAACTGGTAAGGTGACACACATCCTTAACCGTCGCACTTCAGGTGCTGAGGCAGAAGGATCCCAAGTTAAAGGCCTGCTTGAGCTGCATGGTGAGAGCTTAACTCAAAGCAACAAACAATCATGATAACGATTCCCTTATATTCAGTACTCAAAAGCGTTGACTGAATATCTACCGAGCTCGTCACCATTCTAAAACTTATTGAGAGATAAATAAACAACAGGAAAATTCTATAAGATCATAACATAATAAAGAGGTGGAAGTGAGTGGGGTTTGGCAGTAAGCTCCAGGGACAGGTGTACTGGCTCGTGTATGTATTTGCACCCACGAGGCAAGATATTAGCCACAAGTTTGAGACCAACCCGAGCTACATAGTGAGTTTCAGACCACCCTGAGCCATGGTGTGAGATTCTGTCTGAAACAAAACAGATAGATAGATAGATAGATAGATAGATAGATAGATAGATAGATAGATAGACAAATAGAAAGGAAAAAATTAAAAGTAGGTGGCATAGCATAAATCTTTAAGAGCTAGTAGCATGTCTCAGTGGGGTAAAAGAATGAAGGGCAGTCAAGGCCATCCTTAGTAGGATTGCTGTGAACCAAAGCAAGCAGGTCTGCCATGAGCCTCAGCTTCCTCCTCTGGCAGGTACAGGTGGGACTGCATGCCTCTACAAGAGGTTTGGGTTTTGTGATCCCTCTGGCCCCACTATACACTAGAGAGTGTTGTCTTCCACAATTGTCCCTTTGATCTTTGCCCACTCTTACTCTTGAGAGCCCATACGATATGCTGTAACAAAAGTTGTCTTCTACCCTCTTCTCTGAATCCCACCCCACCCCTCGAAAAAGAATTGCTTGCCTGGCACCTGAGCTGTGGTGACTCTATGAGTGTGAGGATGTGTGAGTACCTTGTAAGCTGAAATGTGCCCAATCTAGCCAACCTACAAGGTACACGCTTACCAGCTTTCTCTTCCCACAGATACACGCTATTTCAAGGACATGATGGAGGATCCCCTTCTGCTACCTTCCAAGGCTTCTGTCTCCACTGAGAGGCAAACCTGGAATGTAGGGATGAGGCGGCAGGAAGAAGTGAGTGAAAGGAGACCCTGAGGACATGGCATGAGGAGGGCACTACCTAACTCACAGACATACGCCCAGGTCTCCTTCTCCAACACATGGTAACAGATGATGAGCTGGTCAGGGGAGGCTTGGGAAAGCTAAATAGTGTGACTTATGGGATCCTGGGCCTTTGAAGGAGACTAGAAGGCACAAAAATTTACATTTGCTGAGGACTGACTGTGAGCCAGGCATCAGGTTAAAGAATTCATGCCCTTTCTGATTATCATTGCATTCTTCAGACCATGGATTAGAACATGAATCTTTCTGATAATAACATATCCTTTTGTCAAGATTCTGAGCCCAGCATTGTCAACTGTTAAACTTGGCAGTCACATGAGCTTCTGAACCTCTGTAATCCCTGTACAAACCAGATAGGAATGTTCTATGTGCTGACCTAAGAGAGTATCAAAAGAAACATCTGATGATTTTATGGAAATATCTTGTAAATGAAAATGTGCTAGATACATAATAGGTTTTTATTTTTAATAAAATATATAACACTTAATACTCTTAATATAGACATCCCAATACTCACCCTAGGCCTGCATGTCATTGGTGATGATATTCTGATCCATTTCAGGTCAGTGTTCCCTATGGAGATAGAATCATTCAAGGAATATTATTTGCATGAACATGGCAGGGTTCCTTTCTTTTCACACGAACTCTATTCTCAAAATAAGTTTCAATGTGGTGAGCAAGGCTCATTAGCATAAGTTGCATAGCTATGCAGTCTCCCCACCCTGTAGATTTTTGATTAATGTATTCAACACTTGATGATTATGTTTTAAAGGCTTGAGTCATCTGTAAAAATCTTGTCAATGTGTGCCCTTTCAGAAACTCTACAGAATCACACCCAGCTCAAGGAAGACTCAACAAAATTAGGTTTCACTGGTGTAGCATGGGGTTTCTTACGAATGGGGAGCTCACTGTTAGACTCTTTCCGTGACACCATTCACTAATGGACACGAGCATGCTTCTGCCTATCTCCCCAGCTCTCTGGGTGGCACGTCCACTCTGCTCATTAGACTTGCACCTTCTCTCGATACTGACCACACATCAGCCTGTCTTATGCTGACAGAACAGAATCTCTATTCATAAACCTCTTCGTGCTTACATAAGACGCTGTCTCAAAACCCAACCATGGCAGAATCCAAGTTTCTTACCATCCACACCTCTGCCTTGCCTGGGTTTCTTCTTTCTGACAGGTCACTCTCCAGCAGAATCATGATCCTATCACTGTAAATCAACCGAGATGAGTGAGAGGACGGACAAAGACAAATGGTGGCCAGGAGAGAAATTTCCTTACAAATAAAGCAAGGCGTTGGCTTTGGTTCAGATGGTTTTACTTTAGTCGTCTGTGATGAAGTAAGGAAGTTTCTGTGGCAAGTGGATTATCTTTCCCGTTAACCACCTCATTTCCAGAGGCTGCTTCTTATTAGTTTGGAGATTAAACTATCTGTGTACTGGATCTTCAATAACCCTTATGGATGCCCTTTCTTATCTTAGTCCTTCGGGACAATTGCAACTATCTTACCCTAAATTAGTGCTCTACCCAGTAGGCGCTTACTGTGTACGCAAGCACTGCGCTCAGCAGTGGAAGCACAGAAGTGAGTCAGCAGCCAGAACCTAGGGGAGGAGGACCACACGATCTAAGGGACAAGGCAGTGGCAGGAGATGGTGGTCTTGATGCCTGGGAGAAGTGTGCGAAGCAGTTGTTCACCCAGTTTTATGTGCTGTAATCATTAGTTCTCAACAGGAAGATTTTGCCCCCCTAGGACCTCCGGCATAGACCAGAGACATTTTTTGGTTGTTACAGTGGAGAGAAGATACTGCTAAGCATTGTCCAAGGGAAAATACACATACAGCATAAGCATACACACACACATATACATAGCACACACACACACACACACACACACACACTACATACCATACCACACACATATACACACTACACATGCCAACACACACCATGTTACACACACACACACACACACACACACACTCACCATCAGAGGTCACCCAAACCTCATGTACATAGGCA
>NW_026596051.1:21799031-21800849 GCF_907164565.1 Psammomys obesus | reverse complement strand
TCATCATCTTCCTTCATTTCCTTAATAAGTGATGACACTATTGTTGATTCTGGGTGCACTGCCGACTGTGTCTCACATTATCTCTCTATATCTCTCTCTCTCTCACACACACACACACACACGCACACACACACCATCCTCACAAGGAAGCAGTATTTTTGTTTTTCTTTTGCCTCAATTTCACAGAAAGGAAGGCACAGAGCTGTAATCCATGCCTTTATAGCTGCCATGTGACAGGGATGAGGTGACACCACCTGAACTGTCACTAAAGGCCACATACCACTGTGCCTTACCACCAGTGGCTTACACAGCCCTGGCCATGTGCACTGGTCTTCATTATAATGCAGTGACAGCCACTGGCTATTTCCTCTATCATAAAGATATAAAGCTGAGGCCATTAGGATCCAAGTACCCTTTCTAAGCTTTCCCAACAGAAAGAGTCAAAGCAGAATTTCAAACCAAAAAGCACCCAAGCCCCCACAGGCTTCTCTGGTGGCAATCCACAGACTTACAGATATTTAGCATCTGTCAATCATGTGCATACGGCAGTCTCTAAGATCAGGGATCCAGGGACGTATGCATTTATGCTGGGGACTCTAGTCATATAAAGTAGCTAGACAAAAAAAAAAAAAAAAAAAAGTAGCTAGACAACTGGTTGTGGCATAATCAGTTTGAGCTAATGATGCCACATCATCTTTTACAGGTGGACAAGCCCTTCTCCAAGGATGTCAGAAGCCAACGCTTTAAAGGTAAAGTCTCAAGAGTTTGAAATCCTGGGGTGGGCGTGTCCCTCCCCCCACTGGGGCCAGTTCTGCATCTGTTACCATCATTTTTTGTTCTTTCCCTGTACCCAGCACAGTTTTATAGACATGGTATCTTTGTAAGTAAACTTTCTTCCTTCTCTTTTTTTTCTTTTTTAAATTTGTATTTATTTCTTTTTATTTTACCTCCCCTGCTCCCGTGGTCCTGTGTCCTGCTTGTGGTCACAGGCTCCTGTATGCCTTTATTGAATTATGCTCTGAGAAATGACTGTCCAATTCTGCAGTCAGGCATGCCTTCCTACTCTTTCACAGTCTTACCTTATTGACCAAAAAATTGATTGTGAAACTCATATTCTGTTCTACATTGTGAGAGAAAGGTATTGTTTCAAAAACATATGGATTGCATTCAAATAAGTCATTTCTATAAGCGCATGCCCTGAAAAAAAAAAGTCACAAGATAGGAATCTAATTTCAAAATGTTGATTAATGAATATGAAAATAGGCTTTATAGCTTGAGGTAAAACAACTCAATTTGAAGGCAGAAGCACAGGTACAAGCCTGAAAGGAAGCAATCAATTCTACTGATGCCAGAAGCGCAAACCGAGGGCAGCCGGAGAAATTCCACTAGATTGTATCCATTATAGGTCTCATCATTTTCATTTTTCTGTCTCATCATTTTCCTGTGCCCCCATCGTCTCTTGTGATGTCCAGTGAAAAAGATGTCATTTTTGTGATTTACAGTCCACAAGAAGAAGCCCACCAACTTCCTCCATTCATTTCCTTAATGCTGAATCCCAAAGTGTCTTGTACACGGCACCTTTAACAAGGAAGTGCAGCACAACAGGTCCCAACAGGAGATAGATGATGAACACAAATTAAAGTAGTTTCAGCAAGTTTACTTAACACAGGCGGTGGCACATGCCTTTAATCTCAGTTTGAGGCAAGCCTGGTCTACAAAGCGAGTTCCAGGAAGCCAGAGCTGCACAGAGAAACCATCTTGAAAATTTAAGGAAAGAAAGAAAGAAAGAAAGAAAGAAAGAAAGAAAGAAAGAAAGAA
>NW_026596051.1:21747648-21799021 GCF_907164565.1 Psammomys obesus | reverse complement strand
AGAAAGAAAGAAAGAAAGAAAGAAAGAAAGAAAGAAAGAAAGAAAGAGAAAGAGAGAGAGAGAGAGGGGAAGAAAGAAAAAGTTTACTTAAAAAGGAACTATTTATAGAAGTGTGCTGGGCAAAGAAAAAGAACAAAGAATGGTGCTGTAGATGCAAGGCTGTCCCCAATGAGAGGTCATCCCCACCCTAGGCCCAAAGAGATGGGGAGGAGGCACTTCTCCCCACAGAGAAAGGGAACAGAATGCCCCAAGGGCTCAGAGGCCAGTGCCTGGTCATTCAATACCCACAAATCTTTGGTGACAATGGCTTACTCTACTCTTGTAATGAGAAATGACTCCTGGGACAAGAAAGAAGAGAGCAGTCCCAGTGGCTGCTGTCCATCTATCTGGACAGCTGCTATCACTTCTCTAACATTGTGTCTGTTCATAAGATCCTGAAACAGAAAATAAAACCTTGAACAGTAAAATAAAGGAAGATTAAAAAAAATCCTAGGGAAAAGAGAGATCTTAGTTCACCTCAGAGCTTCTTGGTAGCCTTAGAACAAAGGGACTCAAGCTCCCTTATGGGATATTAGCTTCCCATAACAAAATAGCAAGCCAATTCCTCAGAGAAAGAGTGTTTTTCTCAGGGTTGGGTTGGTACTGTTTTATAGAGGATTCTGGCTGATGTCAGGGTGTGGTGGCTTGAATGAAATGTCCGCCATGGTCTTGGACACTTGAGTACCAGGTTCCCAGTCAGTGGTACTGTTTGGATGGGTTTAGGGTGACATGGCCTTGCTGGAGAAAGGAAGGCTTTGAGAGTTTAAAGACTCAGAGCATTTCTAGTTTCTCTCTCCCTCTGCCTTTCCTTCTCCCTCTCCCTGCTTTGTGCCTGTGACTCTCAGCTTGCAGTTCCAATCACAACATGCCCGCCACATCCCCACCATGATGGACTTTTATCCCTCTGGAACGTAAACCCAAATGAGCCCTTCTTTCTAGAAGTTGCCTTAGTCATGGCATTTTATCAGAGCAAGCAAAAAGTAACTCAAACAGGTGGCTACAAAAATTTAACTGCTTTTGAAAGTGAGCCCCCAAACGTCACCTAAGGCCATCACTGGAGACAGTAACTCAGGGAGAGCAAGGCTCGCTGACATCAGGGGCACTCTATGGAAAGCTCCTTCTATGGCAGTTGCTGTGTGATCGTAGTCCTTCCCCATGCTTCTAGAACTGATGGTTCTCCAGCATCTTCCTGGGCACTCAGGTACTACAGACAGAAAAGAGGAAATGAATACAGATGTGCCACTGTTCTTACAATCAGGTACCTGGAGGGAAAACACTACAAAATTCTGTATTTTTGATGCAAGCGCATATTCTCAGATAATTTATTTATTCTCGAAAAAATGTCACAGGAAAAAGAAACCACACCCACTGATTCAGGAACAGGGGGATTTGATAGTGATGTTTTTCATCAAGTTGAACAGTTACAGTTTTATGTAAATGTATGTCCCCTGTCATCTTTCTTGCAATCATCATCTGGGAAGCATCAAATTTCGAGGCTTTATCCTTTCCTGAAGGTGGAGGGTTCTATTTTCTTTCCACTCCTGGAAATGAGCAAAAGTTTTATTTGGAGGTAAAGTTGTTACAGTGTGTGTGATGAGCCACCAGTAATAACCGCAGCTCTGGGGGACACCTTCTCATTTCCAAGGAGAGCTGTAACTTTGCACTAGACAGGGGCTTAGCTTCTTGGGAGACCAAAGCCAAGAATACAAGCAGCTCGAATGTATATCTCCGCTCCTGGGATGCAAACCAAGCTCAAACTCGGTACCAATTTTCTTTGAAGTGACTTGCATACTCTATTCAGGAATCACTTTAAAAAGAAATACAATAAACCATCCAAGGAAAAGAACTCCGCTCGGGAGACTGATCAAGTAAATCCAGAAGTATAAGCATCGCTGGTTGAAATCAGCAAACCAGATTCCACTCGGCGCCCTCCAAGGGGATCATGGGAATTTGCTTCTAAGGATACTGAAGCAATCAGAGTTCACTTTGGCATTAATCTGACTCAAGGTCCTTGGTGGCCCATGCTGAGGTACAGCTCAGGGTCAGCCAGCAAGTAGCCAAAGTCTAAATCACCGTGGTGTTCACCAGCTGCCAATGTTCCCCAGATCAAAGGCCATTGGTTGGTGTTGGCATTCAGCCATCTGCAGCCCGCTGTTCTGACCTTGGACTCAATAATTTGCAGGTGGGTGGTACTGCCCCCTAGTGGCCACATGTGGCAACACAGAATACAGTGGAACTGGGTATCTTGCAAATGGCATCCTTAAAAATAATAACTCCTAGCTCCCAGACAGGTAAGAGAGAAATGAAAGACTGACTAGTATTGTGTTGGATGTAAATTTATTTCAGTTACAGCCTATGATCCAAAATCAGCACAGCTACCGGTACCGTGCTGGGTTCGAAACTAATGCTTTAAGCTAAAAATCACTCATTAATGGTACTTTTTAAATTAATTTCTGAAGCTAGCATACAGAGAAACGGTTTTAACTATGGTGCCTTCATGCATATGTCATTATTGTTGGTTCTAATTAGCCCTCCTCCCCCAAACCCCATTCCTCCCAGTTCTGGTCCCCTTCCTCCCCAGAATAGCCCTCCTCTGTGTGCATGTCACATGATAGTAATTACTCTTTCTCCCCACCTTAAAATCTCTCCCTACTCTCTTGTGGTCTCCTTCCTACTTCCATCACATTCAGATGCGGGTGCACACACACGCACACACGTGCACATACACACACATAAACACACACACACATGTGCTCACACATATGCATGCACACACACAGGCATACATGCTCACACTCATACAAGCACTCACATGCATACATACATACACGCACACATTTAAATGTAGGTTCTGCCTGCCTGGTTTGTTTGTTTCTGGTTTTTTTGCAAGGCATCTTCCATTTCTATCCATTTATGCAAGTAACAGGATCCTGATCTTCTTTATGACCGAGTAATAGTCCACTGTGCATATATACCAAACTTTAGTCCTCATTGATGTCGCTTAATCTGACTCCACAACTTGGCTGTTGAGGGTGCTGCCACAGCGAACAAAGGCGCTGTTTAGGGCAAATGTTTTTCAACTATTTTTGGTTTTTAAAAAAAGGGTTTTGAACATAAATCTCTTCTGTCATCCTCTCTCTTCTCTCTCTCCCTCTCTCCTTCCCCGTCCCCCTTCTCCTTCCTTCCCGTCCCTCTCCTCTGCCTCTTTTCTCCCCCTCCTTTCCCTTCTTCCCTCCTCCTCTCTTCCTCCCTATCCCCAGCCTCTGGGGATGGTGAATGGCAGCTGTGTTCCCTCCCATCCCCCTTAGTTTTCCTGATTCGTATCCTGTATCACAATGTGAAGAAAAGACATACTCAACTAGCATTTAAGGTCAGGTGTGCAGCAACCCTCTGTGGGCTCCACATCAGGGGATTCAACCACAGACTGAGGGTGTGTTTGAAAAATCAAGTCTGTACTAACTAGTACAAACCATTGTTGACCAAACAGTACAGTAAGCCACTGACGATACAGCACTCTTTCAGGTGTTATAAATAATCTAGAAATCAAGTATAACAGAAATGAAGTGTATGGCATAGGCATATGAAAGTAAGGCGCCATTTTACACAAGAAGCTTGAGAGTCCAAAACAATCAGTATCCATGAGGGTCTGGCAAAAATCCATCGCCTGAGTATTCCCAGAGAATGGTGACGGGGCTTAAAGTTGAACAAGGGTGAGCTTGACGGTAGGCTGTTTTCACAGCCTCTTAGCCGCTGGCACACAGTGCCTGGCATGCGTTCATTTCTCAAGCTGCTGAGTACCAAGTCCCGTGGCCCACTGTACACATGGCTCTTTCTCCATCCAGAGGGAGGATTTCTGAATAGGAGGGAGTATCCACATTAATGACACCAGCGGTGCCAGGAGAGTTTTTCTTCCAGGCTTGCTTTGTGCCAGGGTCCTGACTGCCAAGATCGCAGCCATCCATAGTGAGTTGAGTTCTGTGCTAGGAGTTGAGGTAACTAAGATGCTCATACTAATTCCCCCTGGGGGAAGCCTTATGTCTCTCAGGAGTGTCTCAGGAGCAAAGGACATGGAACTGAGTCATGGAACAATGACCTCAGGGAAGGAAAGTCGCATTTTTGATTCTCAGAAGCCACAGTATGGCTGGCCATACACTGGATCTGGGCAGAGTTAACCCTGAATTCAAATCCTCACTGTACTACTCCCAGCTAGAAGCCCTAAAAGTACCGTGGGAACCTGAGCTGGATTTCTCACATCGACAACACTGCATGGCAGGGCATTTGTCTGCTTCGGAGGAAACAACAAATGGGAAACCCAGGGTGCTGTGATGATGTGAACTCTTCAGTCCCAGATGCCTGCCCCCTCACAGCTTACCATTGGCACATTCTCCTCACTTTCTCTGCAGGCTAAAACCACCTTCTATGCACCTAGTCTAATTTTTAGCACGCTAGTAAATCTGTTGTGGGGGAATTGATTAAATGAGACAAGGATCTCTGTCACAGAGAACATTGTTCGTGGCTTATCATTTCCCCACAGCAACCACATGGCACCATGCTCAACCCACAGTGGACACGTGGCAAATATTTATGAGTTTTCTTCTATAACTTAGCTTGTGCTAACAGTACACAGATATAAGCACTACCCTGTCTAGTGTCACAGGCAGGAGAACCTGTGCCTCACAGTCTCTGGTGGGGACCAGCAAAGAGACAGGTCAAGGAGCTCTTGTTACTTGTGGCTGTCTGTGCTTCCGAATTCTGCTACATCCTGATTGTTCACTGGACCGTCTCTTCTCAGCTGTGGGAACAGAAGTCCAAGTTCCCTAGCACTTAGGTTCTCCACAGCACCCTTTGCTAGCCTTGTCCTTCGCTTCACCCTGCCTGCCCGATCTTCTGTATCCACACACACACAAAGCAGCAGAGAACACCTCCCTCCAGGATTCTGCTGGAAGAATTTGTTCCACCCCGTATTCCTCACTGGTCCCAACCTGAAAGCTGTTGAAACGCTTGTTCCTTGCAGTGGCACCTTCTGATCTTATCCCAGGGAATGTGAGAGGCAGTCAGTTCCTCCAACACCCTTGGCTTTGCCTACCGTGATCCTTTCCTACGGCTTCCCCAAGGATGGCTTCAGTGATTTATTGCTGCAATTAATTTTTGAAGGTTTTGATGGACTTGAAGATGCTTCTCCAGCAGGCCCTGCCAAATGGGCATTACTAGCCACTGGGATTATAAATCCCTTCTCTGGCCCATTGTATCACAGAAGTCTTAGACAGGGAAAAAATTGTGATTGAGGCCAGGTTTTATCTCATTTTCTTCCAAGTTCATTTCTGTAATTATAGAGCATGGCACGGATGCTCTGGTTCCGGGAGTGTTTGCCTGTGAACACTTCAGGGTAGCTAGTATCTATCACCCGTGCTCAGCACAAGTTGGATGGAAGGTAAAAACAAAATCTTGTTTTATTTAAGCATGAAACCCCAAGGAACTAGATTTTGCTTTCACGCTTAAGTCACCGAGGTTGTCCAGTGAGTGACAGGCTCACACTCAATCTGAGTGTCTTCTCAGGTCCCATCTGCAGCCACTCTGTTCTCTGTCTTCTAATAACAAAGTCTTGGCTCCTGTGAGTCTTGTTTTGTTCTCTTTTAAAAATCACAGAGAAGAACAGAAGAAGGACAAGCCATTTGTGTCACATTGCTCAGTTCCTTGACAGTAACAGCAAAACTCAATCACAAAACTTGGGAAACACCAAACAGTCTGAAGAAGAGAGTTCAAACATATATGGAAATCATTAGCATCTATATATGTTACTGATGGAAAGATATGTAACACACACTTTTAAAGTTAACAGTGAGGGATAAGATAGCCTTTTATCCCAATTTCATAGAACCAGTTTGCTTTTCTGTTCATTTGATTGATTGTTTTAAGGGTCTTGCTATGTAGCCCGGCTACCCAAGGCTAGCCTCCAACCTAAGGTCATTCTGCCTCCACCTCCTCAGTACTGGGTTTGCAGGTCCTGGCCAACATACTCAGCTCTGATTGGCTTTTGCCAACCTCTTTCATTGGCAGCTAAGTCACAGCTTGCAGGGCATGGCAAAGTGGAACATTTCTTGGCTAGCTAAGCTGAAAAACCATCTTTCAAATTCAGTCCTAGACATATATTTCCTTAGCCACACTCTTTAGAGCGCAATGGCTTTGAGCATTATACAACTATAAGTAGAGTATGCTCTCTTAACACCTTCTCTAAAACTTAAGTCCAGACAAATGGCAAAACAATAAGTCCACTGATTCTGTAACATTTGCCATGGTGGAAACACTCCCAGCATGCCAGGCTTCAAGTACCAGAGTGTTCCTGAGCATGGAGTTCAAAGAGATGTCATTTAATTGCATGGGAAATAACTCTGATGGATTATATGATAGCACACTCACAGAAAGGGATATGTTGGTGTTCATTATCCTTGTTTCTATATGACTTAAGTGTACAATTCTATGATCTATTTTTTAACAATGGCTGTGTTTAACCATCAGCTTACAAAATCTTTACCCGTTTAACAGCCAGGTCTCACAGTGTGGTACAAGCTGCTCTTCACATTTATACTTCTCAAACAGACTCTAAAACTTCCCCTTCTCCCAGAAGCTTAGCTTCAACCTCATGTAACACTGTGCCATTAGATTCTTCAGGGTCTGGCTCTGAAATAGTCAAGTCTGGGGTCTATTGACTTCCACAGCTGTGCTCTGCACTCTTCCCTAATCACCTCCCCAGAAACAAAACCCCTGGCTCCTGATTCGAGTGCTAAACACTGGAAAGATAAGGACCAGTCCCTGGGCAGATGATGCTGATTACAGCACTGACCAACAGAGGACAGACACGTTCGCCACCTCCTCACACTTGGAGGGGAAACTCCTCCAGGTAGGCCCTGTGGGTCCTCTGGTCTGATTGACAGGAAACTCTTCCAGGAACTAAAGAACATCTGTGGAGTTTGTCAGGAGAGTAACCAAGTAATGCCAATAGTTATGCCCCAAAGTTTAAAAAATATGTTTTTAACAATCAAACATAATAAAAATAATATGTAATAAGACAAAATAGAAATGATCTCATTGAAGTTGGACAAGGTAAACCAGCAGAAGGAAAAGAGCTCCAAGAGGAGACAAGAATCAGAGACCCACTCGTTTACACAGGAGTTCTTTAAAAATACCAAACTGAAAGCTATAATACGTACTCAGAGGACTTGGTGCAGGCCCGTGTCAGCTCTGTGCTTGCCGTTTCAGTCTCTGTGAGTTCCTATGAGCTCTGCTCAGCTGATTTAGAAGGTCTTGTTCTCCTTGTGTGCTCCATCCCATCTGATACTTACACTCATAGATCAGTGCCTTATTCCGCCAGCATGAAAGAGGCCTCCTCCGGCAGCAGACACAGAGACCCACAGCTAGATATTACACATAGAGAGACCTTGGAACACACAGCTCTAAGTGGGTTGTCTCCATCAAATCCTTCCTGGGGGAAAAAAAAAAAAAAGAATCTTCAGGGAACTCCACAGAAGAGAAGGCAGAAAGAGTGTAATAAATGATAACTTTTAAGAACAGGAAACATACTTTGACATGCCCTAATTAATTTATCCCAGGTGTAAATTCCAGGGAAGTATAAAACATATCCCTGTGTTTGTGAGAGAGGATGCTCCCCCATTCCTCAGCCTAGAAGTGTGTTTTATTACTACTGCCTGAGCCTGTAGTGAATAACAGAACCAGGAGTCAAGGCCAGGCTGGAGGTGTGGCTGGGTGAGCACAATTCTGGCTTAGCGTGTTCCACAGTCCTAAGTTTGATTTGTACCCTGCTAAAAACAAATTTTAAAGGTCAGTCTGAAAAAGTTCCACTCCAAACTTTGTCTTTTTATTATTATTGCAAATACCTGACATGTCGGTGCTTTATTAAACCAGGCTTGCCGAGGGGAAGTAAAGAAACTTGATGAATTGTAGCTGATTAGCCACAAAAGCTGACAGCTGTGTGATGAGTTACTTACCTGTGTGATCCAGTCTGCTTACTCTTCAGATCACCTAGACCACTTACCTTGTAGAATGTTGATGTCTAAACCAGTACTGTGGGGTGGCCCCTGGCATGGGTGGTTGCCAGCATACATGTTTTCTGTGGCTGACAGGATGTGGGGTGCCCAGGCCATTGGCTTTTTTTCCCCACACAGGGCAAAGAAATTTCATTGTCTTGAGCTGCACAGGAAATCCCTGTCCAACCTGCAGCTCATGGCTTGCGATGGCAAACGTCACAGTTACATTGTACGACACTGTAACACAATAAGCTATCCCATGCCACAAGCTGCCCAAGGCTCTGGGTTGGAAACCTGTGGTTTGTTGCTGTTGTTGCTAGAATTATTACAGAAATGTTAAGAGAGGGAGGAGAATACTAGACATTGCTAGAGAAAGCCCAACATTTTAATAGAGACACAGACTACACACAAGGCATCAGGAAGACCCGCCATGCTTACCAGAAAGGACCCTCACCAGCTTTCTAGAATGAGTAACGGTGCTGCAAGCATTAAGTTCCCCAACTAAAATGGTGTTACAAGGTGTAGAGCCTGCTGTTGGCAAGAACCCGAGTTGACACAGCCACCTGGGAAAACAGGATAGCATTTCCCCTAGAACTTAAAATTAGAACCAGCTTGTGACCCAAGAATCCTATTTGTAGAATCCACCAAAGGCATTGAGATTAGGACCTTGAAGCGCTGACTCCACTCCATGTCCCTGCAACGTTACCCGCCAAGCAAACCATGGAAGCAATCTATCTGTACACAACAGCCTGGGTAAAGAGATGGCATACGTATAAACAATGGAGATTTATTCAGTACCGAAAGGAAGGACAGCCTGCCGTTTGTAACCACATGGATGGGCCTGGAGGACATTACGCTGGGTGCAACAAGACACATGCCGATGTGATGCTATCACTTAGTTGAACGGCAAATAACCTAATCCATGGCTGCAGGAAGTACAAGGTAGTTTCCAGGAGCAAGGATGAGGGCTGGTGAGAAGGTGAAGTTTGGGGAAGGGATCAAGGGAGAGGAAGCAGGGATATTTGTCCTGGGGAACAAAGGACTGCCTCTGTATAGAGAGGAGACAGACTTGGCACATAGGAAAATGGGGGGTTCTACAGGTAAAAGGGGAAGCCCATGTCAGGATGGGGTGTTTAATTTTAATCTGGCATGTTAATTAGGCAAAAAGGGGACTTTTGATTGCTGGACTGAATACTTGAATAGCTAGATCTTGGTAGTCAGCCTCAAGAGGAAATGGCCAAAGAAGGGAATAGACCTTGGGGGCTAGCTTTAGGAATGCAATCTACCTTAGTATTTAGCAAGACAGAGAGAATGTGGAGTATGGCAAGGCCTGCCAGAGCCACGCTGTCCACCCTCGAGCTGTCCAGAGTCTCTTCAAGAGTATTTGATGACATTTTCCACAGGCTTCACTGATTTTTCTCTCTTATATTTTAGGATTCAAATACACAGAGGTGAACAAGGTAAGTGAAAAAAATATTAAAATGCACTTGTTACTCTTCAAAGGCACAGACGTGAAGATACTGTGAAATGCAACTTAAATGTCACTTGAAAACTATGTCCTAGGATTTCAGTCATCATTTTTCATTTCCATTTGTAAGTCAAAACATTTTCGGGCTGGAGATTTAGCTCAGTAGGACAGTGCTTGCACTGGGTTCAGTCTGCAGCTCTGAGAAAGAGAGAGAGCAGCAGGGGGGAATCATAACCACTGGACCAACGAATTTAACCCCTGGTTCTTTTTCCTTTTGCAGATTCCTTTGCCACCTCCTCGGTAAGACATTTAAAATCGTATTTGTGGGACCGGAGTGATGGTTCACAGGTTAAGAGCACAGCTGCTCTTGCAGAGGAACCAGGTTCAACCCCAGCACCCACATGGTGGCTCACAACCACCTGTATGTTCAGTTCCAGGGGATCTGAGGCCTCCACAGGTACTGCATACATGTGACTGTGCGCAGATGACACACAGCCAAAGCACTCTTACACATAAAAAAATTTTTTTATTTAATCATTCTGTTTTGCCATAAACTTAAATGACTGTGAGTGCTTTAACGTTACTGTGACGTTATCCTCCCAATCCATTTCTTCAGTAGCGTCTCTTGCTGTCCTTTTCACCTCAGAATCTCTCCCTCCATACCAACATGGCATGCTCCTTTCCTCAGCAAAAATCAGACAAAGTGTGCTGTTAGGACATCTAGCTACCCAGACTTATGAGACTAAGACAGACTCAACGTAGAAACCACCAAGTCAATAATCAATCAGAAACTTGAATTTTCATAAATAAATTGACTTGTAATTCAAGTTAAAGACTTACAATCTATAAATTCTATAAGTTCATGTAAGTCCCATTTTTATATTTTACATATATAAATGCTAATTACTGTTATTTTATACACACACAGAGGTGAGAGGGGCAAACTGGGCCACTGAGGCTCTGAATGGATTGGTGAATGTCTTCGCTCCACTTAGGCCAATGTGTCCCTCAACCAAGCATGTCAATGACTTCACTCTCTACTCTTCCCTTGCCTGGGGGAGGGCACATCCTGACCCAAGGACTATGTGCATTCTATTCCTTTCATGTGGCTAGCATCCACCAAACTACATGATGCACTTTGTGAACGAGTACATGAAAATGGAAGACTGAGGCTTTTATTGATTTCCAAACATTGAGGAGTCTTTGAAACTAGGGTCATCCAATGTGGAATAAGCAGGGAGGTCATTATTCTCTTTTCCCCAGGCCTCCTGAAGCCCAAATAGGTGGCACATTGCAAAACACATGACACTTGTTGGAATTTGTCATACTAGAAAACGGAGCACCAGAGCACACTACTCTGGAAGAGTGAGGATGCTAAGATCTGAAGATGTCCAGAATGGTCCAGGCTGCAGAAAGATCTTCCACACTTGAGCTTCAAACCCACAGCAGGGAAGGGGAGGGGAGGGGATCAGAGTGAACTGACTGTCTGAGAAAGACATGGCTGCAGAGCTGCTCAGTCCTTACCCATGTGACTCTTCCCACAGGCCTGCCATCACTCTCCCCAAGAAGTATCAACCCTTACCTCCAGCACCACCAGAGGAGAGTGGTGTACACTTCCCTGAAAGACATGCCTTTTCAGAAGTCCAGAGGGGGCCCAGGTGAGACACTTGTCACTGCTGTGGGAAAATGACCAGGAGGGGTGGTGGCTAGTCAGGAAGAGATGAGAAATAGAAAACAAATCCCATATGTGAATGCCCCACACTGTGTGGAAGAGGGAAGATAGACTTGGGATCCTGTGTTTGACTCTTCAAAGCTCTGTGCAATAAAATAAGCCATTGACAGAACTGCTCTCTTAAGACCTGAACTGGTCATCACAGAAAATACGAAATGCCACGAGGCAATCAGGACTCAGTAAAAAAAAAAAAAAAAAAAAAAAAAAAAAAAAATTAGAACCCAGAACCAATCCAGGACATCCCCTTCAGCAGTTCCCAGACACCTACCCTGGAATATAAGCAAGCTTAAACACCCTTCTGCCAAAAACATCACTGCCTTGCTAACAAAAACAGATTTGCCAGCACTCTACCAGCAAGAGAAGGCTATCAACTGACACTAATGTGTCAGGAATGTTTCTTCAAGAAAGCAGATTTCCAAAAGTCCCTTATTTTGAAAAGGAGAATGGAGTGTGCCTCTCCTTGCACTGGCTCCAGATGAATGAGGATTTCTCAGGGAAGGCTTGAGTCAGCAGGCTGCTGGAGCAGGGGACATGACTAGGGAGAATGGTACCTTGGGAATGCTGAAATTCAAGCCATTTTGAGCATCTGTGAAAAAGCCTTCTCTTGTATGATCACCAGATGATCAGAATTCTCTGATTATCCCTTATCTGGGACTGTCCCCTCATCTTTTTTTTTTCTCCTTATAGACCCATACAAACTCCTCAGAGAAGTACCCTCTCTCTTCTGGGCAGTCCTCTCTGTCCTTGTGTCCCTTAGCCTAGAACCTGAGAAAGAACACAGATCTCAATTATAACTCCAAAAATCCATGGTAGAGATCTGCTTCTCTGGCGCTGTTTTGTACAAGCTTAGGGAGGCAGAATCTGGCTAGGGGAAGTAGCACGCTGGAGGACAGGCACTGAAGGCTGTAGGTTTAGGGCAGCTGTGCTCAACTGTGGGTGACTTCATCCTTGCTCTGGATGGAGACAGTCAGTGATTCCCAGAGAATCTTGGAGTTGAGGCCACTTGGAGTAGAGGCAAGGAGGCTGCATGGCTTCCGACAGTGGGTAGAAGAACCCATCACAAAGGGCAATGGGATGTGTCTTAGGAGTCCAGCAAAGTGCTGTGTGTCTTAAAACTAAAATCTATTCCATGCTGTGGCTGGAAGCCCTTTTCTGCCGTTGGTATACCAAGATTCTAGCCAGGCTCATCCACTCAGATAGATAGATAGATAGATAGATAGATAGATAGATAGATAGATAGATAGATATAAAAAGCTTAACCCATTTCAGTGCCCACATTTCCTGGCACAGTGCCGGCATGGACAATGGCCAATGTGGCTAAGGAAGTAGTTTAGAAGTTTACAGCAGCTTCCAAAAACATCCATTGTATTAATCACTTTTCTGTTGCTGTGAAAAAAAACACCATGACCAAAGGAGGCTTCCTTTTCAACTGATTCTTATATTTTTTGATATTATAATATATCATTCATCACTTTCCCTTTCCTTTTTCTCCCTCCCAACCCTCTCATGTACCACTCCTGTTCTCTTTTAAATGCATGGCTCACTTTTTTTCACTGTTGTTGCATTCATATATGTATATAAAATATACTTTGCTCAGTCTGTATAAAGCTACTTGTATGTATGTTCTCTAGACCGATTATTTGGTTTTTGGATAACCGATTGGTGTGATCTTCCCTGAGGAAAACTATTTCTCCCACTCTCAGAATGTCTTAGCTTCCTGTACTTCTTTGGGTAGGGCGGAAGCCGTGTGGTCTTTCTCCCATTCACTTTGTTATGTCTATTATTGTCCTCATTCAGATTGTGCTTAGGAAGTCATGTTAGTGGGATTTAATGGGTATAACTTCTGACATTACTGGAAGACACAATCTCACAGCAAACTCCCTGATCCTCTGGCTCTTACAATCTTTCCATCCCTTCTTCTGCAAAAAGTTCCCTAAGCCTTAAGTGAGGGATTGTTTTGTAGATGTATTCACTGGGGCTGGGCTCCACAACTCTGCGTTGGTTGTGGCTTTCTATAATTTCCTGTCTGTTGCAATGAGACGTTTTCTTGATAAAAGGTGAGGGCAATAGGCATAAGGACACATACTTAGAATGCAGTTAGAGTTATACTAATTTAGTGAAGTGGCGGTTGTAGGTTTTCTTCAAGATCCCCTACTTCTCTACTTCACTACTGGGTAGTCAGCTAGGGTTCTAGTGACAGGCATGATTTTCTCCTTATTTAGTGGCTCTTAAGTCCCATTATAGAACTGTTGGCTACCACCAATGTGTATGTGTCATTACTGCACTCTTAGGGTTATTGTGCCATGATGGTCATTGATGTGCTTCATAGGCATCATAGCTGGGAAGGACTGATGGTTGCTTCTGCCTTTGGGAAGCTTTCATGGTGCCTTCTGATACCATGAAAGCTAGCCCTCAGGGAGGAAGCACTCAGATCAGTTCCAGCTCAAAAGCCTCTGGGCTCTGCATCTGAAGCGCACGGTGTCTTCAGTAACAGTGATTTCCCTTCCGCCTCTAGCAGCAGCCTGAAATATTTTGGGAGCCTCTCCAACAACCCTAACTAACAACTCAAAAGAGTTTCTCATGCCTGGGGTTGGGGTTTTTATTAGATGGTATTTGGCTCTTAGAAGGAACATTGACAGCCCAGATGGAAAATTTGGGTTTGAGCTTTATATGGATATCTCTATGTCAACTTATGTGCATTATAGGTATTTTTTAGGTAGTTAATAGTATGAATCCTTATGACATTTTTCAGATATCCTCACTGTTATCTTACCTTTCTCCCTCCTTCTTGCTTTGGTTTCCAATGCCTGTGATAACATTCTTGATTTCTGGAGTCCCTCTGCAGCAGGGTTAAATCAGTCTCTGTGTAGAGATGTACAGATCACAGAGCTTTGACACATTTTTAACATATTGAATTATTTCATCAAGAGTTTCCTGGGGCTAACGCGATGGTTAAGCAGTTAAGAGCCTTTCATAAAAGCTTGTTCTGCTCATGTAGGAGATCCAAGTTCATTTCCTAGGACTACATGGTGGCCCACAACCATCTGTAACTCCAGCTCCAGAGGATTTGATGAAATTTTCTGACCTCTGCGGGGCTCCTGCACTCATGTGGTACACATAAACCCATGCTTGCAAAATACTCATATACATTTAAAAATTAATCTTTTTAAAAAAAATTAAGTAGAAAATTTTATGTTTCCAGTTTAAGTATTGTCAGGTTACTGGGTTCCGTGTTGATGCCTTGTATTTCTGGGTCTCTGGGAATATAGTTTATATTTACTTCGTCATTTTTAGACATTACAAAAAGCTCCAAAGAGCAATTACATGTGATCTCATTGACTCCTCCCAGGAAAGCTAAAAAGGATTTTTCAAGGATGAGAAGAACAGGGGCCCAGGTCAGCAGATGGCACACAGTCTTAGTAAGTGTTACATCCATAAATCACTAGACTTCAGAAAAAAAAAAAAAAATCAAGTGGGCACTTTGATGAGTACATACAGGCAAAGTCTCAGAGGAGAGTGGGGACACAGCCATGAACACAAGGGTTTTACTATAGCAAAAGAGCAGTGCCCTCAAATTTGCTTTCATCAGGACCTTCATGAGTAGCCAGACAGCATTACCGGTGATGCAGGCCAGGTGTGAACAGCCATGTGAGGCCACCACTGTGTAAGGAGAGCCCAGGAGTTCTGAGCATCAGCAGGGACTATGAGGGATGCCGTGCCTTTATTTCTAGCAGCTTCTCTGTAAGGCACTCAGGGAAGAGGTGCTCAAAGGTGGAGGCTGTGAGTTCTGGCTCCCAACACACCAATTGCAGGCTATGTCCTCCACCATAGCCTTGCTCTCCCCAGATAGCAGACCTGGTTTCAGCTCCTGTCTTTCAGGCTCCATTTGTCTCTACCAGCTCCGCCACTCTCTCTTTTACAGATAAGTCTTGATTTTACAAAACAGTGCTGGGTGGAAACACTTCAGTGAAGCACGATGTCATTTAGCTCACCCATCTAGAGGAGAATTTGGCATGGCGAGGAACACTAGCTGGATGTTTTCAACAATTAATGTTATGAAACTGACAATATCCACACACAGTTTTCCTCAACTTGTTCTTTTCCCCTTAAAATAATTTTTCTCAGAAGAGAGACTTACATCTCAACCATAAGAAACTGCTACACAAGCTATTTCAAGCCAAAATTCTGAACCTGGAGAAACTTCTTTCTGTTACAGAGGAAGACAGCGCATGTTGAACTTGCATTTTGGGGCTTTCCAACCAACATAGGCAAACCCTCTCCTGACATAACCTGAAAGGAAACTCAAAGGCTGTGAATCCACAGCTACTTTCATTCAGCTGCCCACACATCAAACACCATCCTGAGTATTAAAGTTTTCTGTGTTCTAACGGTACCCAGGCCCTGTGTGGAGTCTGTTTGTGTGTGCTCTAGGGATTAGGCCAAGGCCCTTGCACATGCAAAGTAAACACGTGTGTATCTCGAGATCCTTGTGGGGGGCTTCTGTGTCTATTTACTCAGATACACCATGTGGAAGGCGATATTATCACATCCCATATGCCGAAGGCACAGAAATAAGGGCACATTGTACCACACTTAAAGGCATTGGGGCTTGGGGTTGAGCCAAAACATAGCTTAAATGAAGCATCTCACATTTAGGAAATGAAACACACTGGTTACCAGCTGGGACTTTCCCTTTTCTACCAGCCACACTGGAATGACATCTATCCAAGGAATCCAATTCCCCCAAAAGTATACTATGATGATAAGGGAAGTGAGGGAAATCTTTATAAATATTTAAAACAAACAAACAAACAAACAACAACAATAAAAAAAAACCCATGGCCCTTAAAAGGATAAAAGTGTGGGTTGCAGAGATAGACCAATTCACATTTACGAATGGAAACTGAGGATTTGAAAGTGTAAAATATTGTTGTTAGCAGCACCATTATTATTACAAGTATTTTATTATCTATACATAGTTACCATAGGTATTATTATTGTCATAGTTTTATAAGATACTGCCATTAGAAGAAACTGACTGGAGAAAACATGGCCTCTCTCTGAATCATGTGAGACTCCACTGGGAAAAATAGAAGCTCAAAATAGAAGCTTCATATGAAACCAAGTGCTACCATCAGAGTGTCCAGAGACATGAAGCACTGTCTTATTCTAAACAGATTCATGAACTTTCTTTTTTTCAGTAGAATTTATAACAACCGTCTTCTTTACTGTCTAAATGGGGTTCATGAGTTGTTACCATATAGGCAGCCTTCCTCTAGGTTGCCTAGCAACCTCTGATGTTATCACGTGCAACCGTCATGGAGGCACACAGGTAAACGCAGCATGCCAAATCCAACATGCTCTCTCTGACTTTCTTTTGGGGGTGCCTCACCCATCCCCCTTTCTCTATTCCCCTATGCTCTCCAACTTTCTCTCTCTGTTTCTCTCTCTCTCTGCCCTCAAGGCTCAATAAACTTCCTTGTACCACACCTGCTGTGCTACGTGTAATATTTATATCATAACAAGAGTGGAGAGACTGTAGATCCATTTAAAACTAAGCCATGAACTAAACAATGTTTAAGAAAGTCCACATTTGTAGAAGATGGCAATATCTTTAGAATTCTACTCAGCACCTGTTATATTGAGCAGACAAATGTTAGAACTTTTCTTGTATAGCTTTTGTGGTCACTTTTTAGTGGTCTAGCAGTTAAAGCACGGGCAAGGAAAGAAATTTAAAAATGCCCTGGATGAAGCCATGTGAGCCAGTGAGGACAAAGGACCATCCAGATACCAGAGTGTCCCACCTGCTCTACATGGAAAGGACTTAGAAAATGCTAGGATCCTGCCTAAAAATTTAGTGTACTAACGTCCCAAAGCTGACCTGTCCTGGAGTCCCATTCAATATGTGAGGTACATCAGTGATTTTATAGGCTGAGGGCTTTATTTAACAGGAGGACACCCACTCCACTTGTCCTGCAAATGTAAATGAAATCAAGCAAGAGAGTGTATGGAATCTGAGAGAGCAAGATTTGCTTACACACTCTGTTAAAACCACTTAAATATTTGAAAAGCCTTTGTAAATGGAACATATTTGATTTTTGAATGCTGCTCATGCTGACAGTGCAGGTTCAAATCCTAGCAAGCCAAGCTTCCCTTCACTCTTTTTTGTTGATTTAATGAAGTCAATATGTAAATATAGAAAACCTCAGGACCTCTGACACACACAGTTCACACTTCACAGAGCCAAAATGCCATGAGTACTATAACTTTAAACTACAACATTAAAATCACTTCTATGATTTTTGTCTGTTCGGTTGTTTGGTTGGTTTGGTTTAGTTTGTTGTTGTAGGAGTTTTTTGGTTTTGTTTTTTTGGTTTTGGGGGGATGTTGAAGGAAGGTCTTTCACACTGTGTTTTCAGATGCTGGTTTCAGTGCCCTGAGATCTGGTTACCACCCTGCCACAGGCACTGTTATGAAGGTTGAACCATGTCCTGTACCATGTGATGTAAGGAATGTTCCCCAGTTATCCGAAATTGTTTAAATAAAGTCTCCTATACCTGGGAAGGGCAGAAGGTTGGGGCCAGGGGGTGGAATGAAGGTTCGCCTGCTTTGGGGACAAAAGGATTATGAGGGGAAGGAGGTAGAGATGAGAGAAGAAAGTAGAGGTGCCATTGGTTAGCGTGGAGAGAAGCACACAGCCAGATAGTGTAGATGGAGGAAAGCAGCTCAGATAAGAAGCATAAGCAACTGTTTGTGGGCTTATGGATGGGAAGCAGTCCAGGTAGAAATTATCAGAGCATTTGGCAGGCGATGGAGGCTGGGAGGATCCGGATACTTTAGGAGGTTAATATCTGCCCAGCCCCATGTAAAATAAGGCTTATCTAAAAATCTATCTGGGACCTGGGTCTTTTATTGATTTGATAGCAAGTTAAATGAAACTGCTGCAGTAATTATAGGTTTTAATAATAAATATTATTAGCTATTTTTTATTTACTACAAAAGGGGAAGGGCTAGAGATTGGGAGAGGTTGGTTTTGTTGTTGTTGTTGATTTGGTTTGGTTTGGTCTGGTTTGGTTTTTCAAGGCAGGGTTTCTCTATGTAGCCCTGGCTGTCCTGGAACTCAATCTGTAGACCAGGCTGGCCTTAAACTTGAAAGACTCCCTCTAGAGCCTCTCTAGACGGGGAGACCCCGCTTCCCAAGGAACAGCGAGACCAGCCTTCGGATGCAAGCCGCAAGAGGTTTATTTCGATACACGGGTACCCGGGGAGACAAAGCCTTTCGGAAGACTTGCGCGCCTCTCGGTTGGGGTGACAGGTTTTTATAGGGCTCGGGAGCAAGAAGCACGGTTACAGAAGTGAGAAGCATAGTTACAGGGATCTGATTGGGCGGTTTGAACAAAGCCATAGTTAGGTCACGTACCCGGAACAGGGAAGGCGGGAAGGCAGATGTTTCAGGCGCCCAACCGCAGATATCCTGCTGTTGGGCATCTGTCCTGCCTTGCCTCTGACCCTGCACTGCTCCAGTCTTGCAAAATAGTGTTGCCAGCATTATGCTAGGGCTTTATTCTTTCAAAACTCACGGAGATATGCCTGCCTCTGCCTCCCCGAGTGCTGGGATTAAAGTCCACACTTGGCTACTTCTATGATTTTAACGTGTGTGTGTGTGTGTGTGTGTGTGTGTGTGTGTGTGTGTGTGTGTGTTCGTGCGCAAGCTCTTATGCTTCACTTGCATTCAGATTCCCACAGAAGCCAGAAGAGAGTTTCAGATGAGATCTCCTGGAACTGGAGTTCCAGGCAGCTGTGAGCCACCCAGTGCTTCCAGGTGCTGGGAACCAAACTTCAGTCCTCTGAAAGAGCAGCATACACTCTTAACCACCGTGCCTTCTCTCCAGCCTCAGCTTCTGCATTTAAGAAAAAAGAAAAGAAAATCAGTATACAGGTTACATAAGGCCATTGGCATGCAAGTATATAATGTACTTTGCACACATCACATTTTAAATTAAGCCAGCCCACCAGCATCTTTGACACACCAGAATCTCAAGCATTGAAAACACTGAGATTAACCTCAGTTCAAAGTAATTAAGCCAGGGACTTAGGACGAACATTAAGACTGAGGAAGCATTTTTCTTACACTCTGTCTCATGTAGCCGAGGCTGACCTTTAACTACTAAGCTTCCTACTTTTACCTCCTCAGTGCTGGGGTTACTGCCCTGTACCATGAGGTACTAAGGAGTGAATGGAAGGAGCTCTGAGCAATCACTCTACCCACCCACTGAGCGGAGTCCTTGGCCCCGGTTTTCACTTGTTGACTATTAGGAATAACATAGCTCAGTATCCAAGTGGGTTCCCTAGTAAGGGGGACAAGAATTGTTTCTGACATGAACTCATGAGCTTCCCCTCTCCCCTGAGAGAGGAGCAGCCTTGCTAGGCCACAGATAAGGACATTGCAACCATCCTGAAGATAGCTGATAAGCTAGGGCCAGACAGAAGGACAGGAGGACACCCCCTCTCAGTGGACTTGGAAGGGAGCAGGGAGGAGATGAGGGAGGGAGGGGAGGAATGGGAGGGAAAAAGGGAGTGGGCTACAGCTGGGATACAAGTGAATGTATAAAACTATTTAAAAATTAAAAAAAAATGAATAACATAGCTGTGAACCTCTATATGCAAATGTTTACGTATGTTTTTAATTCCTTTGGATATAACTCAGTCATATCATTTTCCAGAGCAAGGGAGTTGACATGAGACCAGCAGCTGAGCTTGGTCAGGCTGCCTAATCCGACCCAACTTCAAAGATCTAGATGCACAGCTTCTCACTGATATTGGCGAAGCTATCCTTCTTTCTTTTTTTATTATTACCGTTTAGCAATGGAAAAATGTAATTTATTTACACCAGCAGCCATATAGGCAGGGGGAACACAGAGTAAATTAGCTATTTGTGTAAGATGGGTTACTTATTAAAAAAAACAAAAAACAAAAAACTAGAATCTTCAAAACAAAGGACAGTGGTGAATTTCCCACTACCCTCCCCCAATTATCCCAGAACGAGATAACATCAAGCAGTGGCCCCTGGGCATGAGGTGGTGGAACTAATTAATGGAAGAAAAAAACCCGCAGACCACAGAAAATCTAAAGAACCCTTTTCCCCCATACACACACACAGTCAGATACATAACAGGATTACAAGGTGGTCAATACAATTAATTGAAGAAGAAGGATAGAATTCTGTTGTAACAGTGTGGCAAGATAGAGGAAGAGAGTACCTAACCAGTGTCAACACCCTGTGCACTGGTAAAGATGGAGGAGATTTTGTTGGCAAAGCCATCTTAACTTCCTGGTACTTTCTTTTCATTCACACACTCAGGTAGGTGGACAATATACCTTCATCCCACTTCTTCCCTGGCTTGCTCACCAGTGTGGCCACTGGCTGCCACAGGTTCTCATTTTTATCTCATTCTGTTCTTCCAATAACCCTCCAAGATGAATGATCTTGCTGCCATTCTGTGAGTGAGAGCAAATAAAATCTAGAGGTCAGGAGTCCCATTCAATTCCTGAGGTACATCAGTAATTTTATCCATGGAGAGCCTTCTATAACAGGAGGACAGCCACTCCATCTATTCTACAAATATAAATGAAATCAAGGAAGAGAGCCTAGGGAATCTCAGGGAGCAAGATTTGCTGACACACTTAAATGTCTGAAGTCCCTTTGTAAAATGGATGTATTTGATTTCCGAGTACTGCTCATACTGACCATGCAGGAGCAAATCCCAGCAAGCCAAACTTTCCTCAGGCTCACGGGGTAAAGCCCTTGCAGCACCGAGATCCCCAGAACCCACAGACAAAGCCTGCTGTGTCAGCAGGTACGCCTGTAACTCCAGCACTGGGGAAGCAGAGACAAGCAGAGTCCAGACAGCCTAGCAGACCAGTGAGAGACCCTGTCTCAAAAGATAAGGGAAGAGAGTGACGGAGGAAGATGCCAGTGCCAAGCTCTGGCCTCCACATGCATGAGCACACGTGTGCACACCAAGCGCATGTTCGCGGCGTGCGCGCACACACGCATACACACTCACACATTCACAAATGAGTACCAAAGGCTTGTCCACATATAAAACTCTTGATGCTTGCTCTGCAACTTATCCAAAAACCACACAGTCAGACCCCATGTTGAGTTCTCTCCTTCCTATTCAGTTTCACTGCTTCTCTTCCGTCTCACACTCTCTTCATCACCTGGATTCTTTCTCTGGTATTCTGGGACCTTGCCGACCCTGACAGCATTGTATTGAAAACTCTCTCTCTTAAAGTGAAAACCTGAGAGTTGGCCAAGCAGAGGTCTGTGTGAGCTGATGAAATCTGACGTGGAAGCTCGGGTGTCAGGGAGAATGAGGGGGTGACTCCAGCCCTCTGAAATTGAGAAACGAGTATGCCCATGTGCCTCTGCTCGCTGGCTTCCATGCTGGCCTCCATACTGGCTTCACACTTCTCCTTTCCCTTAGGAAATTACAAGAAAAATAGCCTGGTTTCGTTTTATAGGACAGTGACAAATATCACACTGGACTATGGGCTGTTAATCTGGCCGTGAAACTGTAATCAAAGGTTTATAAGGTTCAGAATGATTTTATCTTGCTCATGATGAATTGCCTTTTATTTAACACCTTATTTCTTCTTCTTCTTTTTTTTTTTTTTTCTTTCAGGCAGATCAGCTCAAAAGACTGCAGTGAGGTAAGTAGCTATTTTGTCTAATGAAAGGAGAATTTTGTGCATTATCTCTGTAAGAAGCAAGATTTTGATCTCCTCAGACAGCAAGGAGCAGCAGCAGGGCTCAGAAGGACTAAGGGGGACTGCCTATTTCCTTTGTACCTTTTTTTTTTTTTTTTTTTTTTTTTGGCTTCCTCTAGACCTAGACCTCGGTATCCTCCTATCAGCCAGATTCATACATTTCGCCAAGCTCTTTGCCCACTATTATGTGGGCTGCAACTGGAGAGCATTCCTCCAGCATGAAAAATGCCCTCTGGAAAGGGCACAGGCCATGCTTGTAGGCGCACTACGCCCCTGCTTGATTGGGTAGTGCCAAGAAGGAACCATTCCAGCAGAAACTTAGGGCTACCTGGTCAGACTCAAGCTCACATACAACTTCCTGTTCTTCAAGTCAGTGCAGACTGAATCCCATGTGATCTTCACAAAGTCCTAAGCAAAGAAAGCCTGGGGAGCAGCTTCCTGTCAGAACTTTCCCAGCTGGCAGAAAAGGGAGCCATGCCCTGAGATACCACCATCTTGATCTGCTCCCTACTGCTGAGACTCTGTCAGAAAAATTAGAGACATTGAAAATAAGCTTTTAAAGGTTATATAGGAAAAGAAGGAGGGAAAAGGGAGAGGACAAAGGAAATACTTCTATCTCATTCGAATATGTTTGCTAACAGGGAAAAAAAAAGCTTTATTAGAACTAGAGAGATCTCATTGTGGTTTTCCAATTGTGTATGACTTGGAATTTGGAACCCTCAAGCAAAACAACCAACAAGGCCCCAAGAAAAGAAAACAACTGCCTGCCGGAAGCAGGCTTCTCTGGTGTTTACAGGTCTCCTTCCCTCTCCTTTGACAAGCCTGAGAATTCCTGCTGCCTCAGACTGAACACTTTGAACTGCTAAGGAATCCTCGGTGGGGAGACTTCAAACCCCTCATTTAGAATGCATTCATTACCCTTTATACCTGGCCTGTGGATTAGCTTTGATTTGCTATCCATAATACACATAGCCTCATTCCAGAATCCTGGGGATGCTGAGGTCTTTAAAACAAAAGGGCTTTCGCTCGCTCGGTTAGGTTAGCTTCAGAAGACACAGGATTCCTCTCTAAGCAAATTGCTGCTAAGGGTTCCTTGCCTCCAAAGCCAACATGAATCAAGAGAGCTGGGCTCAAGGTCAGCTTACTCTCAGGCTGACTCAGGGAACCAGGTCAGAGAGCCCCACTTCTTTGTAAGTTACCCATAAAACAATGATTTCTAGTATTTCTAGATATCACAGCCATTTAAATTTTTATAAAAGGTATAATAAACCCTTCTAACACCCACAAAAAAGTACGATTTATTCATAATCAGAATAGGTTCCTAAGCCATAACACAACTTTTCCATTCCCTTGTTCATGAATTTCTTGTCTGATTCCTGGGTGCTTCCCAAAAGAGGAGGTGTCTGGAATAGTCCAAGGAAAACTTTCTATGCGAAGTGCTAAACCCACTGTAAAGCTCTCTGCCTCTGCAGAGTTTGTGGGTAGATCCAGGCATGGACGTACCCACATTCAATCTCATCACATAGGAGGCTGAGACAGAAGGATTATCTGTTTAAGGTGCAACTCAAAATACATGCTGGGACCCTGTCTCTAACAACAACAACAACAAAACACACACACATATATATGCACATACATGTATATATATATATATATATATATGTATGTATGTATGTATATGTGTGTGTATATATATATATAAATACATATATATATGTGTGTGTGTGTGTGTATGTGTATGAACAGACTTCAAACCCAATAAACATGTAGATTCTTCATTCCATTCAGGAAGTTTACAGTAAGAGAAGGGAAATGTCTGAAAAGAAGAATAGCTGTGTCTAAGAAAAATAACATTTTTCTGTTCGTTTTTTTTTTTAAGATGAAAATGTCAAAAAGTAAAGAAATCACAGCCTCATACTCAAACATGACCTCTATTTCTTTACAGTCTTTCTTCAACCCCACATGCATATGTACACTTAAACTTCCAAGCAACCTATGGATAGTGTATTCTTACTCCATTCTTTACATGGACATCTGCTGTGCCTGCATAACCAAGTATGACACCAAATTGAGCAATTCCTGTGTGTGTGTGTGTGTGTGTGTGTGTGTGTATGTGTAATATTTGTGTGCTTGCAGGTGTGTGGGTGGGTGAGCAAGCCCATGTGAAGGCCTGAGGAAGATGTCAAGCATCTGTTGCTGTCTGTCTTTGTCCCTTAAGACGTCTCACAAGCTCTGAAGTTTGGCGAGGCGGGCTTGCTAGAAGGCTCTCGGGATCCGCCTACCTTGGCTCTCTTCTCCTGCATCGCTGCACTTACAGGCACATGCAGCCATGCCACACGTACAGGAGGGATGGGGATCGGAACTCAGGTCCTCACACTTGCACAGTATATACTCTTAGCCACCAAGCCATCTCCTGGAGGAGCACTTCTCACTTATCTGGGCCTGCAGACTATTTCCAGTGCTCTGGCATATAAGGAACAATGCCATCAACATCCTTGCACCTTGGCAAGATTTGGTTTCTCAGAAAATGAGCCTCACCAAGACAGTTGTTTGAGTAAGAATATTTTTTAAACTTTTGATAACCATGAATAAGTAGTTCTCTAGTAGTAAAATCAGCTTTTCTCTTTTTTGTTTGTTTGTTTGTATGTTTGTCTTCGAGACAGTGTTTTCCCATGTAGCCTTGGCTATCTTGAACTCACTTTGTAGACCAGGCTGACCTTGAACTCACAGCGATCCGCCAGCCTCTGCCTCTAAGAATGCTGGGATTAAAGGCATGGACTGCCATGCCTGGCTAGTCAAATCAACTTTTAACACTATTGGCCTATATATTTGTTACATGATACACAGAAGGTAAAAGCTTGGTTTTTATGTAGTCTTTTAGAAAACTATTTTTGGATCTCCTTAAAAGTCTGTACCTACAAAAATTTTCCCCAAACTCTACTAACAAAGTTCCCTATATACCTGATGTTAGGTTAAATTTTCCGTTACCTGAAGCCATTCACCATTATCTTTTTTAATTCAACATAGGTATTCGGCGCAGGAGAAGGTAACTATTTACATTGGTTGTATTTTTTCCCCCGATATTATCACACTAGGTTCTGTGTCTAGTAATGTAGTGTTAGCCTTGTGTGGGAAGTGAGTGTTCGAAGCCTGGGATTAATTGGGGCGGGGGGGGGACAAGTGTGATGATGTCACCCAGATGAATGTAAGCCTTTGTAGGCTATCCGAACATCCTCTGTTGTAAGGAGAATAATTAAAACCCAGAGCAGGATATGCTCTAATCAAAAGAAGCCACGCAGTAACCTCCTGCCACCTGGGAGATGCTTTGCTGTCTACTGTCATTGAGAGGACCTGTGTGTGTCTAAGAGGCCATTGTCACCCATGCACATGCCCTCATACACACACATGTGCATGCTGTTGGTGTTACTGATGTAGACATGTGCAATCCAAAGCTTGTTAAACCACGGGACACTGAGCAGGTAACATATCTTCATGCCCTCCTTTGAAATCATGTTTCCCATTAGCTTGAAGTGATAAATTATCATTCAAAAGGCCAGCCCCATGGCCCAGAGAGTTAGCAAAACACAATATTGGTCAATGAAGGAGCAATGAATTGGGATTCTGAGATCTGTTTTCAAGTTACTATGTGTCTTAGTTAGGTTTTCTATGGCTGTGAAAAAAAAAAAAAAACCAATAGCATGACTATAAACATCTTGGGGAGGAAAGGGTTTATTTTGGGTTAAAACTCTTAGTCCACACTCTATTCCTAAGGGAAGTCAGAGGAGGAACTCAAACAAGGTAGGAACCTGGAGGCAGGAGTTGATGTAGAGGCCATGGAGGGGAACTGCTTATTGGTTTGCTCCTAATGGTTTGCTCAGCCTGCTTTCCTGTGGCACCCAGGACCACCATTCCAGGAGTGACACTTCCCACAGTGAGCTGCTCCCTCCTACATCAACCATTAATCAAGAAAATGGTCCAAAGGTCAATCTTGTGGGGCGGGGGAGGAGGGAAAGGGGTGCAGGTCACTTTCTCAACTGAGGTTCCCTCTAGCTTGTATCTAGTTGAAACGAAACTAAGTGGGTCTGAGTTGTATTTCCTGTGTGGCTCTCACATCAGCTCCGCCTTATGCTCTGAAGAAGTTAGAACACTTGGAAGAGGAGCCTACACGGGTATATGAATTCCAAGGGACCTGATGGAAAACTAGGGATTTGTTAGTCACTGAAAGTAATTGTAAAACCAAATGAAATCTTAGATGAATCCTGGTGTACTAAGACATCCAGGTAATCTTGCATGTCAGTAATGTAACAGTCTGTCATCGTCAAGCCACAGATGAGCAGATGCTCCAAGAAGCTGTTGATGACAAGAAGTGATTTTTTTTTTTATGGGTATGTGATTAATGGACCTATCACTGACTCAAATGTCATTTCAAGTAATCACAGTCCCTTCAATCAGTCTAGGGTCAGCCTTTGGCACAGTGAAGAGTAACAACCCAAATTAAAACAGGACAGTCAGGGTATGCATGCTTGCACAGCTTTATGGCTCACCATCACAAATGGGAAAGTACTTTATGAGACTCACATCACAGTATATTTAATGTCTCTCATAAGTATCGATGGCTGCTTAAAATCCATCCATGATGAAAAGCATGGCATGCTAAGCAAGTAACTCCAGCATGGAGACATGGCTGAACTTGGTGATTTTTCTAGTGACTTCTGTTGCTGTGCTTAAACATTCTGGCCAAAAGCAATTTGTGTGTGTTGAAGTGTGGGAGGAGGGAGTTACTGAGCTCACACTTTAAGGTCATTGTCACTCACTGAGGGAAATCAGGGCAGGAAAACAAAGCAGAAACCTAGAGGCAAGAACCATTGAGGAATGCTGCTTGCTTCCCCCCCCCCCCAGGCTTATGTTTAGCTGGCTTTTTCGTGTAGCCCAGGCCCACCTTCCTGGTGAGGGTGCTGCCTCCAGTGGGCTGGGTCCACCTGCATTAATTAACTATCAAGATAATTCCCCTAAAGACATGAATATTGGCTAGTCTGATCTAAGCAGTTCCTCAATGGAAGCTGTTCCTTCAGATGATGGAAGGATGTGTGAAACTGACAGCTAAACTTACCTAGGACAGTGATCAAGGGGGAAACGCTGAGAAAATGTATCCCTGTTTGTAACCAGCTGGTACCCACTGCCTACCACTGTCAGAACCTTGAAAGTTCACCTGCCCTATCATAGGATGGGAATGAGAACACAAGTGGCTTGTGCAGGCAGTGGGCATCCCTAGACCCTACAGCCCCCACAAGAGTCTTGGCCTAACACTCTCCTCATTAGGATGTCACCGACCAGACCACTCTAGGAAGACCCTCATTAGCCACCCAAGGTCAACCGTACATCCTAAAGCATACTTTATTTTCTTTATGACACTCATTCTGTCAAAAATTTTCTTCCTGCTCTGCTTGTTTCATGTCTCCTTTTATTTAAGAACAGCATCTGTCTTCCCCATCATTCTAGTCAAGAACCTGTTCTGTAAATGTTCAGCAAAGACTCGTTGAATGGTATGAATGAACCAACAAATGAATTAATGAATGCACAATAAAGTCAGAGTCTTTTAAAACTAATTCATCTATAAAACCCCTAAAATGCCTTCTGATGTAATATTCTGTATTTCTGGGAAAATCCAGTTATGTTTGTGCTAGATTGTAAACAATCCATGCAATTTTTATAGCTTCTAGAAGGTGGCAATCCTGGGGCAGGGGAGTGCCGTAGACTATATGAGTTCATAGTTTCCAAAAGCCCCCTAATAATAATGGGATTATTGTTATCTATAATGGGATTATTATTATTATATAGCCATCCTAGTGAACTCCTGAAAGCCCTCAATTGTAGTCACTGTGCGATCTGACCCTAGCATTTTATACGTTCCAGGATCTCATCGTCAGGCAAAGCCAGAACATTTTTGCTCACCACCAAACCAGAACACTCAGAAGGACCCACCTGCCATTGCCAGGTAAGGAGGCAGGAACTCCTATTAGGTCAGATCAGCAGACATAGGCCCTTTAGATTGCAGACAGTGACACACGAGACTTCTGAGGAACAGTAAATGTTTGACCTTGTACTCTAAAGCTATACATAAAATAGCATTTATAAATGTATAAACAGTCTTTCTGCTTATTAATAAACGAATGGATGCTACAGGCAAATAAGGGGTGTAAAAACTTGGATATTAACTGAATGGGATGAATGTCAAACAATCCTGCAGAAAAAGTGGGTCATCTCTAGCTGTTCTCAGTCCCTGGCTGCATCAAAGCTCACAGACACACGTGAACAGTATGCTGCAGGCGAGCAGGTATTGACATAGTTACTTCTGATGACGTAATCATCCGATCAGTTGATTGTGACACCATCACCTTCACTGAGGAAGAAGCAAAGGTGATTCCTTGACCAAGGTCCCTCTATATAAATTAGCAGTGGCTTTCCCCCACAAAGCTAGGACTATGAGGAGCTGCTATGCAGCTCTAGCTAATGCCTGTGACCTTGGTTCCAAACTCTCCCCGTTACACACCTCATGACATGCCCTCCAGCCACTTCACTATCCCTCTCAGAAGTGTATTTGCACATCTATTCTTCTGTCTACTTTCCCCGGTTAAAAAAAGAAAAACAAAAACATAAAAAAACAAACAAATAAAACAAGCTTTATTTTTATCCCAGGACGTCACTTCACTCATTCCTCAGGTGGTAAAAATGAGGTCCAGAGAGAGAGAGTCCTTCACCACTGAAGTTAAGGGCAACTCCGAAGCCAGAGGCCCTGCTGTGAGAACAGCATGATTCTAACAATGCTGCCCAACAGTCAGGGCTCTCATGGTACAGCCCTATAATTGACATGGTGCCTTGATTTATAATAAATATGTACTAGGAGTGTCCATGTTAGTGGTGGAAGAGAAAGGCTGTGAGGTGGGAGCTACTAGACTCAGACTGACAGATGTCACACTGATGAGCAACGTGATTTGGACGGTGTTAGTGTCCAAGCTTAAAACAGAACCAGGAACATCACAAGAGCCTAGCAAACATATGCTCTCTTAATAAGGTTGCCAGGTTGTGAACCTTGGAGCATCGCAAACCCCATTCCCTTTTCCTGCCACAGTTTTTTTTTTTTTTTGATGTCCTCAGCACAACTGAATCTGTGACAATTTTATTGAGAGCAATCAAATTGTTATACGTTTATCAGAAACAGAATATAACACTGCCAGTATCAATACAGTACTTGTCAGGATACAGTGATTTTTTTGTAAATTTTTATTATTAGTTACATTTTATTAACTCTGTATCCCAGCTGTATACCACTCCCTCATTCCCTCCCAATCCCACCCTCCCTCCCTCATCTCCTCCCTGCCCCTTTCCAAGTCCACTGATTGGGGAGGACCTTCTCCCCTTTCATCTGACCCTGTTTTATCAGGTATCTTCAGGACTCCTGCCACCATTTTTTAATGTGTCCTCTTTTGTCCCTTTAGTAACTTCTCATTCCTCAGCCTTCAGAGATTAGAACCATTGTTCTGTAGATCTTAGGAAGCTATTTGCTACATAAATCCCAATCTGACTCAATAGTTTTCTTACTGCAATTTTCTAACAGGGGGGAAAGTCACATTTGGGTGAAAAGATACTGCACTTTTCCATTTGCCCTGTACCTATGGTAGCTATTTCATGTGGCTTCAGCTTATTTGTTTGTTTGATTTATTATACAAAGTTTAGTTTTAATTGTTCTCTTAATCAGCTACCTCTCCTAACTCTCCTTCTTGGATGTATCTCCCAGTACAATCCTAAATTCTGGTAGTACTTCTGAGCTCATCTTATAACTCCTCTCTGTTACTGAAGGCCTGAATCCCATTCTTTCAATATCAAATGCCTCCCAACCCACCACCCACCCCCGCCACATCAGTGGTTCCCAAGTCTCCATCTCCTAACCAAGCCCCATTGCTTGGCTCCAGACCTGTGCATTCAATTATTCAATAGGCCATTTCCCTTACAGAAGTTCTTCACTCTCTCTCTCTCTCTCTCTCTCTCTCTCTCTCTCTCTCTCTCATCAAATGCTTTTCTAATTCAAAATTCTATCTCCAAAAATGTCTTGAATACGCCCACTTCTCCTCCCAGCTCTCCACATAGAGTAGGGCCCATCAACTCTTGCCAGGACTACTGCAACACCCTTCTATTGGCACAGAGAGCATCATCCCATCCCATTCATGTGGGAATTCCTTCCTAGGCTCTTGCAGAATAGACCATGGTTTCCCCTCTCTGGCCTTCCCACAGGGCTATCCTACCTTCCTGAAACATGCTTCCCCATCTTTTGCAGTCTGAGCAATTCCACCTGTGTGACCGCTCACCCCCACAGGTGCTGACGCTCTCCACCTTTCCTAAGACATCTGTTGGGTCCATTAGGATTCTCCACAGTCAGCTCTTCCCTCCAGAAACTATGTCTCCTTCATTTTATGTTCCCCCAAAAGCAGGCTCTTTAAAAGTGCTCGCCTTGTTTGCTAGATGAGCCATCACTTTTATGGCAGCTTTAGTTGTTTTAGGGGGTCATGTCTATCCTTATGAACTATGTGCTTGGTACCTAAAACATTTTGAAAGGACACTCCACCTCTTTTTTTTTTTTTTCTTTTTAGTTACATTTTGTTAACTCTGTGTCCCAGCTGTATCCCGCTCCCTCATTCCCTCCCCAACCCCACACTCCCTCCCTGGTCTCCTCCCTGCCCCTTTCCAAGTCCACTGATAGGGGAGGACCTCCTCCCCTTTCATTTGACCCTGTTTTATCAGGTATCTTCAGGGCTGGCTGCAAAGTCCTCCTCTGTGGCCTAACAGACTGCTCCTCCCCTGGGGGGGGATCAAACAGCCTGCCCTTGAGATCCTGTTAGAAATAGTCCGTGTTCCCCTTACTTTGGAAAACTACTTGGTTACTGAGCTACCACGGGCCACATCCGAGCAGAAGTTCTAGGTTATATCCATAGATGGTCCTTGGTTGAGTGTCAGTCTCAGAAAAGACCCTGTGCCCGGATATATTTGGTCCTTGTAGAGCTCCTATCCTTTCCATATCATACTAACTTCCCTTCTTTCATATGATTCCCTGCACTCTGCCGAGGGTTTGGTTATGAGTCTTAGTGTCTGCTTTGAAACACTGCTAGGTAGAGTCTTTCAGATGCCTTTTGTGGTAGACTCCTGTCATATGTTCAATGCACATCCCATTTGTCTTTCTAAATGAGGATTAATCACCTTTGCCTGTGTCCACTTTCTTGATTATCTTCTTTAGGTGTGTAGATTTCATGATGTTTATCATATCTTGTAGGTCTATATAAGCGAGTATATACCAAGTTTGTCTTTCTCCTTCTGGGATACTTCACTCAGAATGATCTTTTCTAGATCCCTCCACTTGCCTGCAAATTTCATGATTTCCTCCTTTTTGATTGCTGAGTAGTATTCCATTGTGTAAAAATACCACAATTTCTGTATCCATTCCTCCGTTGATGGACATCTACTCCACCTCTCTTAACATTTTTTTTACAAATTCTTTAAAATCAGAGAGAAATTCTGTGGCTCTTTTTTTGTTCTCCCTCAGACATTTAACAGAAATGATGCATTGGCTCGTAAGGGAATGTGAGCTTTGGTAGTTAAGAGCATGATGTCAGACATGTAACCAGCGATGGTGGCACTGTCTGGTCCCCAGATAACTTGCTAGTATTTTTTCAATTATTATGCCCACTGTAAGGTCCTTGGGCTTGTGTGGGAACAACAAAAAGCAGACACATTCTCAGTCAAAAAAAAAAAAAAAAAAAAGGTCAAGTTGTTTTTAATTAGCCAGAGGCTCCTGTCAATAGCACAATCCTTGGGATACAAGCATGGCTCATGTAATTAGATGAAATTCTATTAGCACCCGGAGCTTACATCGATGCTGATTGTAACACAAAGTGAACTAGAAAATTAGAGTAAGGTACAGAGAGCATAGACATGGGTGAGCAGCCCTGGCTGCACTAGTTTTGTAATTAGAAAGGCATGTTGCTGTTTTGATTGCCTTCTGTTACATATTCATACTCTCCGTTTTGCATGTGGAGTTCCTTATGATCCCATGCATTATTTTCTCATCCAGCTCACAAAAGATGTAGACATCTATGCTTCTCTTCCTAGCCATAGCTGGCTCTCCACTGCTAGATGTTCTATAGAATATGAGTACTAGACAGATGTTACTGTTTACAAAGCAAGACCACACTCAGCTCAACAAAGCAGAGAGCTATGACATGTCCTCACAGAAATTACAAAGGGAAACACTATGCCCACCAGTCCCTTAATTCCATGTGTAATACTTGCCAGACCTGAGAGAGGAGAGGAAAAGCCAATCTCTCGCTATCTAGAAAACTAACAATTCATTCTTTATAAATGTCACCTTTAGATGTTGCCATGAACTTTGCCCCTAAATGGGATTTTTGTCTGTCACAGGGATGCTAACATACCAATTCTGACATTTTCTTTAGCTCGTCCTACATGCCAGGAAAGCACAGTGTACAAGGCAGAGGTAAGGGTTTCACTGTATGAACCGTGATATAAACAGGTAAGCCAGCCCCACACGGTGACTTGACATTTGTGAACTGGAAACACTGAGCTGATGTGTAGAGATGTGACTGTCTCACTTTCACTGATTATTGGTATTCCATGTGTGTTAACATGGTACAACTTTTATTTTAACTTATAATGAATTAATTCTCTTCTAAGCATTGTTGTTATAAACCATAGTATTGATACCTTTCCAGAAGTACAATAGGAAGAGAATTATCTGGGTCTTGAGCCATGTGTCTCTTTAGCTCTTTAGCTGTGCATCTCTTTAGATGTATTTGAAAAGTATATGAAGCAGTTAGTTACTAAACTGATAAGAACACACTACAGCTGGTCTTCACCAGAAGGGAGGTGGGTTCATCCATTAGTCACCAACAGTTCGTGAGTACTGTGTGCTCTCCACCTTCTCCAACAGTTGGAGACTAT
Source organism: Psammomys obesus (assembly GCF_907164565.1). Lineage (NCBI taxonomy): Eukaryota > Metazoa > Chordata > Mammalia > Rodentia > Muridae > Psammomys > Psammomys obesus. The sequence continues at coordinate 21,765,960 of NW_026596051.1, read as the reverse complement.
TTTCTCCAACACACTAGGGGTAACACAGATTTATCTCAAGGAAAGAAATCTGTAAAATGAAAAAAAAAATAACCTTAATAGCTTAAATGATCCCTTTTACCCATCGTGACATAAAACTCAGAAGGCTGACATAACCGCATGAAGCTGAACAGAGAGGCAGAGAGAGCCTAGTGCCTGCCCAAAGGCTCTTGGCAATATCAATGTCATTTGTCTCAGCGACTTATTCCATGTGTGTTTTTCTTCTTGATTACTCTGCGCACCAGGAAGATGCTCTGTTTCTGCTGAGACAGGAAAGAGTGTTTGGGGCTAAGACAGCAGACTCCACAGGGTCCAGTGGAGAAGTTGAAAGCTCCCCTCACTGCCCCGGTCCCAACTCTGCCTCTCTCTCTTCAGTAGGGCCACAGAGTCCAGTTAATCCATTAAGCCTCACTCTCCCACTGACAGACTGTAAATAAAAACTCATATGTTAGTATCAGTACAATATATCACACAGGCACACTCAGCCTTCATCTTGACACACCCCTATTTTAATAGCCTTCCTTCTTTTCTTTGTTCCCCCTTTTCTCTTCCCTAAATGACATCAGTGAGCTTCAGAGCTACCTGCCTGCTTCCCATCATTCGTCATTTCATTTTTGCCCTACACTGAAACGGCTAAGGCTCAGGTGATAACTTTCTTTTTTTTCCAACACATACATTGATAATGGGACTTTCCCCCAAAGAGATTTTTCTCTCCCTCTTCTTCCTCCTCCTCCTTCTTTTACAAGGTAGGGTTCCATGTAGTTCAGAGTGATCTTGAACTCACTGTGCAGCTTAAGCTGTCCTTGAACTCCTGATCCTCCTTTCTCTACCTCTCAAATATTGCGGTTACAGTTATACTACACACCTAGCTTAAGTGGTCAAAGAGAGTTGTGATTAATTCATGGGCTTCTTCCATTCCTAGAACTCAAATATCAGCAACAGAAGTGCTGAAGCTCAGATTTAAGCATGTGAAGATGAGAAGGTTTTGGGTGTCCAAATCCTTGGGATGGACAGGGCCAGAAAGGGTCTGACTTACAGGTTTTGAAAGTATGCTTCCGGGTCAGAGAGAATCATAACTCAGAGCAGATTAGAGAACCTTAATCTTAAATATTAAAGCATTCATGGATGCAAAGCAAATGCAAGGTGAAACCACAGTGTTGAGCAAATGGCCATCATCACCAAGAGTCCAAGACATCATTTGTGTGCACAGACATAGAAGCCGACAAAACATCGATACACACAAATGAAATAATACTAAGAAAAACATCTCAGAAAGAATGCATTTGACATTCTCCCCACTGCCTCACTTTTATAGTGCCAGGTGGTGCTATGAGGGCTGCTGGCGGAGCCTGCAAAAAAAAAGACACCACAGAGGAAGCTAGGCTATTTAAGAATAGCACTTCCTCAAGATCCAGCTATACCCCTCCCAGGCATATATCCAAAAGATGCTCAAGTATACAACAAGGACATTTGCTCAATCATTTTTGTAGCAGCTTTATTTGTAATAGCCAGAAGCTGGAAACAACCCAGATGCCCCTCAGTTGAGGAATGGATACAGAAATTGTGGTACTTCTACACAATGGAATACTACTCAGCAATAAAAAAAATAAAAAAAAAAAACAAGGAAATCATGAAATTTGCAGGCAAATGGTGGGAACTGGAAAAGATCATCCTGAGTGAGGTATTCCAGAAGCAGAAAGACACACATGGTGTATACTCACTCATAAATTGATATTAGATATATAATATAGGATAAACATACCAAAATTTGTACACCTAAAATAACTAATCATGGCTAAGATGCTTAATCCCCATTCAGAAAGGCAAAGAGGATGGACATCAGAAGAAGGAGAAAACAGGGAACAGGACAGGAGCCTATCACAGAGGGCCTCTGAAAGGCTCTACCCTGCAGGGTATCAGAGCAGATGTTGAGACTTATAGCCAAACTTTGGGCGGAGTTTAGGGAATCTTATGAAAGAAGCCAGAGATAGTAAGATCTGGAGAGGACAGGAGCTCCACAAGGAGAGCAACAGAACCAAAAAATCTGGGCACAGGGGTCTTTTCTGAGACTGATACTACAACCAAAGACCATTCATGGAGATAACCTAGGACCCCTGAACAGATGCAGCCCATGGCAGTTCAGTGTCCAGGTGGGCTCCATAGTGATGGGAACAGGGACTGTCTCTGATGTGAACTGATTGGCCTGCTCTTTGATCACCTCCCTCTGAGGGAGGAGTAGCCTTACCAGGCCACAGAGGAAGACAATGCAGCCACTCCTGATGAGACTTGATAGACTAGGATCAGAAGGAAGGGGAGGAGGACCTCCCTTATCAGTGGACTTGGGGAGAGACACGAGTGGAGAAGGGGGAGGGAGGATGGGATACGGAGAGGAGGGGGAAGGGAGCTACAGGGGGATACAAAGTGAATAAACTGTAATTAATAAAAACTAAAAAAATAAAAATAAAAATAAGCTTATAGGGGACAGGGAACATGATTTGCCTCCATTATTTTATCTTTCCACCAACTAACACATGATCAGTACTCAGAATTTGATCACTCCCTAAAGATACAGAGCAGAGACATCCTTGTCCTTCCACTGACCTTCCGATGCTTCCCCATCACCTTACTGAGCAAATATTCATTCTGGTGAGTGGAAGTTCATCTCTGATTCATCAGACTTTGCAGAGTGACATGTGCAGAAGACAATGTGTCATCTGCACTCATAGATTCTCAGTTTAGTGGGCTTCATCCCCACACTCATACAGATGCCTTCAGGGTGAGCATTCATACACAATAGTGAGGCCTACATCTCTGGAAATGCTGACATCATTATTCTTATCTTACAAGTGGAAAAAGAATCTTGGATATGTTTCGTTTGTTTCTGGGTAGTTCACTTACAGATAAACACAATTGGCCCCATGTACTGATCAGTCAACTCAAGCTAAACTTTAAAGAATCCAGGTAAATAGATTATATGCAGTTATGTGTATGTACTAGAAGAGGGTTTTATTATACGCCAAGATGCTAACAAACCTGATCTTTAGATTTGCAAGTGGGAATGGTATTTCGTCTGCTTTTAGTTTTGTTTTGTTTTGTTTTGAAAATATACATATGGATTTCATTCCTACTAAGTTAAGTTTTAATTGTATATGAATGTAAGTTAAAATCTTTTAATAGGTACTGACACAATGCCTGATTTTTTTTCTTTCTTAATTACACTTTATTCACTTTGTATAGCCCCTGTGGTTCTCTCCCTCCTCCTGTCCCAATCCCTCCCTTCCTCCACCCTCTGCATGCATGCCCCTCCCAAAGTCCACTGATAGGAGAGGACTTCTTTTCCTTCCTTCTGATCCTAGCCAATTAGGTCTCATCAGGAGTGGCTGCATTGTCTTCTTCTATGGCCTGGTAATGCTGCTCCCCCCTCAGAGGGAGGTAATTAAAGAGCAGGCCAATCAGTTCATGTCAGAGACACTCCCTGTTCCTAGTACAGTGGAACCCACTTGGATACTGAACTGCCATGGGCTACATCTGTGCAGGGGTCTTAGGTTATCTCCATGCAATGTCCTTGGTTGGAATATCAGTCGCCTGATTTTTTTAAACGCTGTACTATATGTGACAATAGAGGGGTGTGCGGCTATCTCTAGGGTAAAATTTACAGCATTCATAAGTTAGCAACCTCGAGCTGAAGAGTCAAGAGTTCATACCAAGTCGTGTAGTTACATAAGATGTTGTTGTGGTTGTTGTTTTTAGAGACAGGGTCTTTCTGTGTAGCCTTGGCTATCATGGATTCTCTTTGTAGACCAGGCTGGCCTTGAACTCACAGTGATCCGCCTGTCTCTCGCCTCCCTGAGAGCTGGGATAAAGGTGTGTGCCACAATGCCCAGCTGCTACATAAGAGTTTTAAAGCATCAGAAACTGTTGGCAGCAGTGCAGCTTTACCACAACCCTTTTTGCTCAGGCTGTTCTGCCTCTCGGGGTAGCAACCACCCGTCCTCTCACCAGTCTCTTCATTACTGTCACCCTCCCTTTTCCAGGCTTTGTGGAACGATCAACCTCAAATGCAATGTCTCCTATAGGAAGGACTTTGGAAGCTTAACTGCTCTCATTCTGAGGGGGTAAAATCGATGACTCCTTGTGGTGGGATACAGATACAGTCTTAGAATTGTTCCTTCATTTATTCATCGTCTGACGCAGGGCCAAACCGGCGTCATTCAGGAGAAAATCGTGTGGCACATTCATTTGCTGCTGTTTCATTTAACTAGTTCTGTGAACAGACTACAGATGCATAATTATTGCCAAACGCTCTTTTTAAAAATAAGACTTTTTAAATATTTAAGCAAGGCATATGGGGTTGAACGATAATGAATCAATTGCCATAATATCATGAAAAATTCATAATCACTGAGTTCTGTTGGGCACAAAGCACTAACTGAGTAACAGAAAATGCTGAGAGTGCTGATTTCTCCTCTCAACTTGGTGCTCTGAGCCACAATGGAAAGATAGTCACTGCTGTTTCAATAATACACACCTGTATTCTGCTCTAGCATAACTTACACGAAAGTTTTTAAGCTAAGAGTTCTTGCTAGCAAAGGTCTGGAGGCTTTCTTTTAGGACTATACAGTGCATGATGCCCATCTTTGACATGTGATGTCTCTGTGTCCTTAGATTCTGTGTATGTGATCAGCACACCCTTAGGACTTGAAGCCAACTTTGGTCTGACTTTCAAGGGCTCTGCTTCCAGCTTTGATGTTTGTTGTTACTACTGGTATTTGGGTCTACTTTTGTATCATTTTGTGCCTCTTGAATACTTAACTTCTCAAGAACTTTTCGATGTTTTTCCTGCTCTGTGTTGGATCCATCTCTTCTTTATTCCTCATATTTTCTCATTGTCTGGAAAGTATACTTCTCAAAATTATCCTCTTGTTTACTTCACGTTTTAAATAAAGAGGTGCTTAAAATAGCTGAAAGTCACATTCTCTTTCCAAACAGTTCCAAAAATTAAAATTAGTTTAGCAGTATAGATTCTTTACCATTTCAAGGACAAGTTGAAATTTTGGAAGAGAAATCTCAGGCTTTCTTCTTGTTCTTAAAATCACAACTTGGAGGGTGAAATTAACTCATTTTTATAAAAGCAGATCAGAGTCTACATAATCAGTCTTCTGCTTAGGCCTTGGTTTTCCCAGCTTCTCAGCAGGAGAGCTGCAAATGCAAGGCTTGCCTGGAATACAGAAGGTGTTCATGACCTTCATGAACATATCTCCTTCAAAAGCACATCCCCACTGACCGAATTTTCTCCAACTAGGGTTTATCACCTAAAATATTCACACTTCTCAAGAGTATCCCAAACTGGGGATCAAATCTTCATCTCACATACTTTGGGGATCCAGTTACCATCCCAACCACAATAATTTGTCATTATATAATATATTCTCAATAGCACTACCCATCTCATGAGAAATGACTATCAGGATGCTTTTGTGTCAGATGCAAAGTTTTCCAGCTTCTAATTTGCTCCTTCCTGGTTTAAATTTATGATTAGCAACAAATGCTTCACCGGTGTGTTCCATGAAATGGCTTTAAATGCATTCATTTTAAATAAAATATCTGCTAAATACCCAAGTATGAATTACCATAGTTTCCCTATCAGTTTAAAAAAAAATGGTATTTCAAAATCTTTTCTAAGCTAATGCTTGAAGTTTCTTAATGGTACTTCCTGAGTTAGAAATGATCATGGTAGCTTAAGGAACTGGGCAAAGTTCATTACGGCCAGGATGGAGAGGGTGATGTGGGAAGAATTAAGCTAAGATGAAGAAAAAAGAAGAGATGAAATTTGGAGCCTTGAAGACAGAGGAGAGACAATTTTTATTTGGGGGGGGGGGGAGAAAGGTAAACATGGAAGAATTTTTAGCAAAGATGAGTAACTAAATCACAGTTACCATCCCCCCCCCCGTGTGTGTGTGTGTGTGTGTGTGTGTGTGTGTGTGTGTGTGTGTGTGCGCGTGCGTGCGTGCTCGTAGGCCTACACAGAAGTTAAAGGATAATCTTGGGTGTTCCGCCTTATTCAAGGCAGGGCTTTCGAGGTTTTTTTCACCAAGTTGGCTAACCTGTAAGCTTCTGGGGATTCTCCTCTCTCTGCCTACCGTATTCCAGTAGGAATTACAGCTGAAATTATAGCTGCCCAGTAGCGTCTGGTTTTTACATGAACTCTGCGGATTCGGACTCAGTTCATCACACTTGTAAAGCAAGCCTTTTTTAACTTACTGAGCTATCTCCCAGCCACACAATTATAGTTTTGAAAGATTACTCTAGATTCCCTGTGGCGAAAGAGCAGGGAAGGTGAACGTGGAAGGGGGGGAGCACCATAGTCCCTGGGGAGAGGGTGTTGTCTAGACCACAAAGATGTTCACAGACAGGCAGTGGTGGTCCCAGCTGTGTAATGAAAGCAGTGCGATTTCATTTAACTGTCATCTTTTTCCAGACCATACAGGCATCATGCAACACTGCGCTCCTCAGAGATGTCAAGCTGCAGCCAGCCGTCACCTTCACTATCGAGTGCTGCCCTTTGAAAACACAAACATAGGGAAACCTGTTCCCACAAAGCCTGACGAGAAGGTGAGGTGGGAGCTTCTCTGAAAGCCCTTCTGGCTGTTCGGGGAATCCAGGGAGAGCTTGCTGAGAACACCCAAAGCAGATCACTGTGGTTGCCATTAATTATTTTCCCACAAAATGACAAATGTTTGGGTTTTCATGTTTCGAAAAAGTTTTGTTGTCTCATACTTCATTACCCTTTCACCAGATTTTCAACTTGCGTCTTTTCCAGATTCTCAGAATGTTCTGTTCATTAACTCCCGGGGGTAGGGCTATAGTTGAGAGAAATTTAGACTTGTATTTATTAAGTTTCATGGATGATTAACTGGAATTTTAATATTAGTTTATTTCCCATCGAAAGATTCACATGTCACATTTCAACTTCAGTTGAGCCTGTCAGCTATTTCTTGAGCATTGATTATATGTGTCAGCCAGTGTGAGCAGTCAAGAACCCTGATACAGAAGAGAGCTAAAATACCCAATAGGTGCCAGCTTTATTTGTCCTTGGTGTGTTTCATGATCTCTCCCTAAAATCGGCTCCATTTGCACAATGGCTTCTCAGTTCAACAGTGAGTTTTCTGTGTCTTATCTGCCCCTCCCTCCATTATCTGTAACATTACTAAAGACATCACCAAAGAAGATAGTGCTGCCCTCATTGCATAGCCTCAGCTTAGGAGTGTCCAAGCTTCTCAGAGGATTGTAAGTGAAGCATCCGGGATCTCTGAGTAATTCCTTGTCATTTCCACAGTATCTCAAATGTCTATAATTAATCCCTAACTCACTCTCGAATGTCCTCCCCCTGTTCTTCCTATGGGCTCTGGAATCTTCTTTGATTTCTCCTTCACATGCACCTGAATGTTTTTCCATTCTGCCCCTCTCAAAAGCCTTAGGATTCTTGAGCTCTAACTCAACATCTACATAAGACCAAAGTCTTCCCAGAGCCTGACTTCTTCAGGGGCATGAGAAAAGCTTGGACTAGATCAGGATTGTCCCATTTTCAACAGTTCAGCAAGTCTTATGACTTATGGCAGATATAAACACTCCCAATAATGATGTCCATGTAACATTATGTAAATGGACTGCTTTCACTTTGCACTGTTACATTAATTTTTTTTTTGGGGGGGGGGAGGTTGAGATAGGGTTTCTCCTGTGCAGCCTTGAACTCACTTTGTAAGCCAGGCTGGCCTCAAACTCACCGAGCTCCACCCGCCTCTGACTCTGCCTCTGCCTCCCCGAGTGCTGGGATTACAGGTATGTGTGTGCCACCATGTCTGCCAAGTTGATAATTTTATAAAAGCAATATTCCAGATAGACATAAAAAGTAAGGTAGAAATCAATATGATAATATTATACTAACGGGCATATCCCCAAGAGAACTGAAAGAAGAGCCCAGCAGGATATGACATTATTTATGATAGTCAAAAAGTAAGAAGAACACAGGTGTCCATTCACAGATAGGTAAACAAAATATCACACACAAATTAAAATTTGGCATGTTCTACATGGGTAACTTCAAAACTATGATCCAAGGTGAAGTAAGACAAGTAAGGCACTAAAGGACAAACAAATGCCTTCTACCATTCATGGTTCCTAGAACTTCCAAGTCTTCAGAGACATCAGGTAGCAAAGTGGCTTCCCAAGACTGGAAAGGAGAAGACAGTAAGGGAGAGCTGTCATTTAGTGGGCACAGAGTTTCAGTTTGAGAGGATGGTTTTAAAGCAATATAAATGCACTTAACGCAATGAGTTACATGTTCAAAAGTGGCTAAAATGGTGACTTTACACCATATGCATATATAAAAATCTAAGGCAGTGGTTCTCAATCTGTGGGTCCAGACCCCTTTGGGGATCACATATCAAATATTTACATTATAATTCACAACAGTAGCAAAATTACAGTTATTAAGTAACAATGTTATAATTTCATAATTAGGGGTCACCACAACGTGAGGAACTATACTAAAGGATCACAGCATCAGGAAGGTTGAGAACCACTGCTCTAAAGCATCTTCCCAGCTTGACTGGCCACATGAGTGAGTAAATAACTCACCATGGCTGAGTCCTCCCAAGCCCTGAGACTAGCCAGGAGCCCCCCGAGCCACTACCACAGTGACCACAGTGACCAGCAGGCTAACACCCTGGCAGGGAGGTGAGGTCTCAGACATTTTCTTACTGGAAGCTTGACTGAGTAATGCTTAAGGGCAAGGTCTGGACCCTCCCAGAACTGTAAAACTCTTATCTTGTTTGAAGCCTCCTTTGTAATAAGTTCCTCTACTTGAGGGAATAAAGAAGATGAACTAATACAGAGGAGGCTTCAAACAAGATAAGAGTTTTAGGCTCAATTTTGTCTGTGTTTACAAAACCAAAGAACTACTTAAGATATTCTTCACATGCAATAAATATCAGAAATTGCAAGTATCCTGTACAGTCCCGTGGCTTTTGACAAATGAAAATACCAGACTTAGCCACTGACCTGGTTCAAGAAACATATTTCCTTCCTGCTCCTGTGACGTTTTCCTCTGGCTCCAGACAGCAGCAGCTCTCTCATTTCCACCACTGCCCTGTGTCCTTCCTACAACCCTATCTAAACAGGAGAGTGACTCCTTTGTTCCTGGCTTTGATTCACTGAGCACAATGCTTGTGAGAGTCACCCCTGTGGTTTCCTGCCTTGTGCTTTCCCTTAATTTTGTGTTGAAACTTATGTGGAACACAGTGCCTGAGCTGAATGGCGGAGACCAGAGGATTGGTTATAAGAAGTGCCAGCCCAAGGTAGCTGGTGTGTTTGTGTTGGAGCAGTAGATAGGCCTGACTGGCCAGGCCCATGATATGAGATGAAAGGAGGGAGGCTGTAGTTAGGTACGAGTTAGTGCATCCTGGACAGATTGTGTTCACCTGTGCCCATCACTGGATGGATCATGTTGGTACTGGGAAGACCAGAGACTGCAATGAGAAACCAGAGACGTGATGTCATGTCCCTGATTCTTGCCAATCACGTGGCAGATTTTTGACTCCCTGAGTCTCTGCTACTCATGTATAACTAGGATAAGTTATAATTGTCCATTATGCATAGTCCAGGGAAATTGTGTGGGAAGGTTTGAGATATTGGATAAGGAAGGGTCTTGAGTGGTGTGAGTCAACATTGTGACCCGGGATACTCAATGAAGAGATTGCAGGACCATGCTGTCATGGGGACACAACACAATGCCGGGAGCATAGATGAACACACTCGCACCTTTCTGCAATGTCAGAATTCACTGAGTATTAAGCTCTCAAGTTATATCAGTTTCATTGGCTGTGATTCAAGTGGTCCTGATTTTCCCTTGATAGCTGCTCATTAGCACCTCCAAGTTCTTTTATTCCAATGTGAATGAACTACTGATCTTAACTCTTAAACTATAATTATACCATAAACTAGAAGGTGGGGGTGACAATTGATTAAAGAGGCCACAGAGTTTAAAGAATTCCTAGTGGAGGCCAAGAATTGATAGGTGCAGGGAGTCACTGCAGGAGTTTAGACATCAAGGAGAGCTGCCAGAGACCCAAGAGTTCAGCTTAGCACTGAGCAGCAGAGACAAGCCACCTGCCTAGGACACCAAGAAGAGCTTTAGGTCCAAGTTCTGACACGCAGACCATGGCAATTGAGTGAAGAGAAAGTAGTGGAGACTGAGTTGAACTGGAGCACTGGGAGAGTTGGCAGTCCCCTGTCTGTTGTCTCTTGGACCACAGTTGTCACCTGTGGTCAGATGGTAGACCGTTGGGGTCTCCTTTGTGGGGGTCCAGGTAAGAGCACCATACCCTTTCTTGGTCTGCTATTCTCTCTCAATCACTTCAGTAAGTTTACAGATATAAACAAGCTGTCTATGCCTCATGGTAGATGGGGGACAGGTGGTGGCATCCATGTGCACAGCAAGGGACAGAGTCATCCTTTCTCAAAAGAGACCCAACTGCGGCTTTGTAAAGACATCCAGGGAGTGAGAGTCTGAAAGCCACTTGTCCACATGCTATGGAGTATGTCAGAGCAGCAGAGCACAGTCTGTTCTCCACACACCACACAGCTCTCTGTTGCCCTCCCTTCCCCACCTCAGGGAACCTTTAGAAGCAAAATAATTAAAACCACTTGTTGAACATTTGGGCAAGTCAGCGAGCCAAGTTACAGTTCAGTCTCGATTTTACCTCACAGCCCCAGGAAGGAGACACACACAGCCAGGGCTGCAGCAGCCTACTCTGACCACTATTTTTACAGTGACCAGCACAGCACAGTGTCACAGTCTACACACATCCTCAAGAAACCTCACCAGATGCAGAGTCAGATGTCCCTGAGAGCTGAGTGTAATCCCAGCACTTAGGAGGAACAAGAGCTCTGGGTCATCCCCAGATATATCGTGAATTCAAGGCAGCCTGTGATACATGACACCCCATCTAAGAGAAAATCAAATAAAATCATTGACAGATTAAGGGTTTATGCTTCCTGAAACTCAATGGTGGACTTTTCCCAACTGCTTGGCAGTTTCTGGCCACTCCCAATAACCACTGTCTTTCTACCCTGTCAACCCTGGAATCTCCAGCTGCATTTGCTTTTTCTGTGTCCATCTTCTCTCAACATCAGTGGGCATCTCCGGGTCCCAGAACAAACTGATCTGCGCTGAATATCTATCCATTAGTCTGTGATTGGACACGGGTGGAACAAAAGTCGAATTCAAATTCATTATTCCATAATGAATACCTCCCTTTGATTCTAAACTATTCCTCATTGAACTTGTACCCTAGGGTGTCCAACGGAATGAATGGTACGTTGGAGAATACAGTCGCCAGGCAGTGGAGGAGGTGTTAATGAGAGAGAAAAAGGTAATGTTCTACAGTGTTCCTGTGGCTATTCTGTGTGTTTCTGTATGCAGATATATACATAAGGAGACTTGGGAAGAAGGGGTTATATGGGAGAGAATAAGAAAAGATAATGGGGTACAGTTTTTATAATGAAAGAACACTAAATACACAGATGAATGGTTTTCTCTTTTAATTAATTTATTTTTTATTAATTACCGTTTATTCACTTTGTATCCCAGCTGTAGCCCCCTCCCTCTTACACTCCCAATCCCACCTTTTCTCCCTCTTCTCCTCCCATGCCCCTCCCCCAGTCTAACAATAGGGGAGGTACTCTACCCCTTCCCTCTCACCCTAGCTTATCAGGTCTCATCAGGACTGGCTGCATTATCTTCCTCTGTGGCCTGGTAAGGCTGCTCCCCCTTCAGTGGGAGGTGATCAAAGAGCCATGGAGTATATTACAGCAGCAGACCACAGTCCATTCTCCACACACCACACAGCTCTCTGTTGCCCTCCCTTTCCCATCTCAGGGGAATTTTAGAAGCAAAATAATTAAAACCACTTGTCAAACATTTAGGCAAGTCAGTGTGGTACAGGATAAAGTGAGCCAAGTTACAGTTCCTGTCTCGATTTTAAAGCATGGTAAAATGTCACTGTTCCCCTTACTAGGAAACCCACATGGAGACTGAGCTGCGATGGGCTACATCAGTGCAGGAATAGTTTTCTTAAAACGCAGAGATATGTAAAAATGGCTTCAGACCTAACACTTGGTTTTGTCATTTATTAGATATGCAGCTTTCTCAAGTTCCTAAACAAGGTTACTTTTTGATTCTTTATTCATAAAGTAGAAAAATTTTTAAAGTATTGGTGCTCGGGGAGCCACTGGAAAATCACATGTGGTCACAATGGGCAGCACCTCCTTCTGCTCTCTTCAAATTCCATCTCCTTATTAAAAGTGCAACCATGGTACAATTGGGTGCTTATGCCTCACTTCTTCAGGAACGGAGCAGGGGTCATGAATGCTGCAACCCAGCATTTGATAGGTCATGTGACGGTAACAGCTATCCCCAAGATTTCTGTCATTTAACCCAAGATAACTATTTCTTCATTGCACATCAGATTCAAGATAGATTTGTTTGGGCTTTGTGAGGCCCTGTGTGCATGCTGTGCTTCTGCCTTCACATCCTGGCTCTTCACACATCTCCCCCGGGAGTAACATACTTTACCTCTCCCTTGACCAAATTCCACAACCAAAGCTAACTTCAAACGGGAGGTTTCAACATGCTATGAGAACTTGAGTGCTTGCAACCAGGTCGACTACCACAGCCTTCATGGCAAAGCAAGTGACTCTCAGGTGACTACTCTGCTAGGCACAGAACTACAGTGAGTTGCTAAGAAATAACAGAAAGCTTCTATGGCTTAAGGACTACTAAATCCTCCACCAGGCTGCTGCTGAATGTGACAGCACAGTATGAATGAGTCACTTAATTCATGAATAAATGATAGGTCTCCAACACATTTAAGAAAACTCAGAATTGATGTAAAAATTAAATTATTCCATCAGTTGCTATGATAAACAGAATCATGGCCATTCCCCCCTCACACCAATATGTCCATGTCTTAATCCTAGAACCTGTGAATGAATCACTTTATATAGGAAAGGGGGCTTAGCAGATTGGTTAAATTGGGGTCTTGCCATGGGGAGGGTATCCTGAGCTGGGTTTCCTCTTGTGCTCTCTGATATGAGGGAAGCAGGAATGTCAAAGAACAGATGTGATTGTGGAAGTAAGGTCATAATGGTGGAGGCACCACCAGCCAGGATTCTAGTGACCCCTAGGGACTAGCAGAGTCACAGACACAGACTCCATCCTCTCATGCTAGTTCTAGCCCAGAGAGATTCACTGTGGACTTCTGACCTTCCAAACCATACAAGAATGACTTTATTTTTATTTATTTACTAATTTCATGTTACCTTGTTAACACTAGCACTAGAGACTAAGGAGATTGCTAACAAACCATATGACTCTATCAGGAATAACTGGAACTACCTCATTCCCTAGAACAGGGCCCTGAGGCCAGGGTCTCAGTCACAATAACGAGATTAATACTCACTTCACCGAATCTCAGCTGCTTCCAGCTACCATGACAGTCCTCTACAATGGGGTGGTTTTGAGAGGGGTTAGCTGGTCCCTGTCCCAGGATCTCTGTTCCCTTCCTCTGTCAGGGCTTCAGACGTGGCTGGCCTCTGCTGTCATACGATGCGGCGTGGTGACAGTATACCCCAGCCAAAGTGCCTCTTCTTGGGTAATCAGTACCCAATGGGCTTTCATCAGCAAGACCTTAGAGGACCCAGAGGCAGAAGCCCACATGTGAGCTGTGCTATGGCAGGGCTTGGTGCTCCTTACATCCCCCCTTGCTCCCCTTGTGCCTGTGCTGCACCCCCCCCAGACACAGAGTAACACTGTCTAAGCTGAACGGCCATATTTTCCTTTTCTGTTTGCATCAGTTTTGTCAGAACGTTTCCCATTTATAAGAGATAATTTAACTTCAATGGAAGATTTCCCAGATTTATTTTGACAAGTGCTTTGCAGAGTTTAAGATAATAAACCCCGAGTTTGGCCCTAATTCTTGGCCTCCATTCCCCTTCCTGATCTCTAGTAATGTTCTGTGCTGGAGTCGTAAGACTATGCTTCTGAACAAATGTGTTACGCAGAGAAAGTTGCAAACAGTTCCTCATCACCCTTAGTGAAGGCAGAGGTCACCGTGCTTAAAGAGTTAGACTTGCTGCTTGGTTTTCAGGTTTGTCATTTGCTAACTGTCCAACGAGTAGGGCATGTGACCAAGAACAGATATGAATGCAGGCCAACATAAAACTGTTAATTTACTCAAAACATTATAAGACAATTTTTGCAATTAATAAAAGATTTATTATATTATTTTTATTTAAATGTGTGTGTGTGGGCACACATACATGTGTGGTTGCCCACAGAGGCCAGAAGAGGCTGTTGGATCCATCAGAGCTGCCTGACATGGATGTTGGGAAATGAACTTGGCTCTCACGATAGGGTGGCAAGAGTTCTTAATGGCTGAGTCATCTTTCCAGCCTTTGTTTTCCCAGTTTGACTGTTCATTTCTCAAACATGAACTTTGTAGATGACAACCACACATCCAGTGCCAATGTTAGACCCACGTGCTAAGCCTGGGAGATTTGTTTGGGCTGCAAAGCCTTAATTCCTTGTAAATGGGAGTAAAAGTCTTTCCTCCAGACTTATGTAAAGATCAAATGAAATAATGTATGTGAAGGCTGGTCACCTTAAGGGCAGCTCTTAGTAAACTTCTATTGCTCACATCATGACATATACACAAAAAAAAGTAATAATGTTATCCTTAAATTTAGTGTTTGTTAAAGAATCATATTGTATGACATAGTATTTTATATATTGATATCGTATTATAGGTTATATTATAGATTAGTTATTACTAGCCCATGCAATATGTATAGATAACCATATAAGAATGAGAATTATAAATCATCATACATAGCCTCTACATCTATGCTATTTATGACACTTATCACACATTTATAGTTTTCACACATTTATAGTTACAGCATATGGATGACACAACATAATCCTGAGGCCAAACCTTACAGTGTGATCAGGGAAAGTCTGCCTCTCAGCCTCACACCCTCGTCTTGAGAGATTCCCTCCAGTGTGTCTGCTTATTTCTGGCTCATGCCCTATTCTCCACCCTGACGCTTTAGTCCTGTTGATCTTTTGCATACCTTTTCTGTCCAACCCTTGGCCTTGGATACTGACACTTCTGGCACCTTTCCCATGTCCTTTTCCTTGCCTTGACCTAACTTCAGGCTACTCCATCTCTCTACTCATTTTGGCATCATTCTGTGCAAAGCCCCATTCCTCTTTTGGAAACCCTGATCCTGCACTAAAATCTCCCCACACAGGAGTCTGATTTCTTGGGCTAAGATCTTTGTATGGTCTGTGATGGCTTCCAGTCCTCTCTAGAAGAAGATTTGATCTCCAGGGCCAACATGTGAACAGTGACAGGCTTAGAGGAACACACCAGAGAGGGATGAAGGGGGACTCGCCTGTGCAGAAAGAAGACAATATGCAACAAAAACCCAGAGGAGGAGTCCATTCAGGAAATGGTAGCCTGGCTGGAGCCAGGAGCTGGGGACAGGAGATCAAATAAAGGACTGGTTGATGAATCTACTATGAACATGTCATTAAGTTTGTAAGAAATATGCAGAGAGTAGAAGAAGGTTTGAACAAAGGAAGCCATTGTGCATCTGGTGTGTTCTCAGCAGGCAGTAAAAATTGTATCCATACAGACACCGTGTTGGCCACTGCTGTCACAAAAGACTGGAGAAAAACTTCAGGAAGGAAGGTTTCTTTGAGCTACTGATTTCAGTCCTTGGTAGGTTGATCCCATTAATTTTAGGTCTGTGGCAAAGTAGAAGCATCACAGATGAAGGGTTGCCCACCTCACAGTATCCAGAGAGCAGAAAGAAGATTAAGAACAAGATACATCTTTCCAAGGCACCCATCTTGACAATCTACTTCCTATGAGTAGTCTCCACCTCCAAATAGCCCATTCAGCTTTAAACTCACCAATATGTTAATCTCATGTTGTTAGTACCTTCATGAACCAATTGCGTCCCTGTATCAGCACCAGCGAATACATAAGCCTCTTGAGGAGACACTTTATATCCAAACCCCAACAGGCAATCAGCAAAAGCTCAGAGTTAAATAGAATGTATAGCTAGGTTGCCAAAAACTAAATCCATTTAGGAATCTCACAAAAGCATCATTGTCAATATCACCTTAAGGCCAGGGTCCTGCACATCTGAGAAGATAACCATAATTCCTTTTGCTTCAGGATGGAACCTTTTTGGTCCGAGATTGTTCCACAAAATCCAAGGCAGAACCGTATGTTTTGGTGGTGTTTTATGGGAACAAAGTCTACAATGTGAAAATCCGTTTCCTGGAGAGCAACCAGCAGTTTGCCCTGGGCACAGGACTCAGGGGAAATGAGGTAGGTGCAATCCAACCAATTCCCTCTCTGAGGCTAGAAATAAAAAAGGAACATGGAGTTTGGGAGATCCTCCATTATGTCCACACAGTCCAGTGAACACAGGACAGGAGGAAAGACACTGCAGTGATCCCCTGATAGCTCCTTTCATGAACATCCTAGCACATGTCTTGCCATGTTCAGCTCACCAAGCCAGAAGTCCACCATGCCACAGAATGTCCCTCAGCCTCTCAAGCCTCTTAGAGAAACCTGTTCAGAAAGAAGCATTTGCATTCTGCCTTGTGGAGAGCTTCTCCCAGCCCAAGCTGACATTCTAGTCTCCTAACTCCCCATGTTCATTGCAGGTATGTGTCATTCATTTATCCACAGGATTGCGTCCTCAGAATGAATGTGTGTTCAGCAGTACCTTTGGGTGCTAAGCTGAGATCCTATCCTCAGTACGGGTGTGCTGATGGGAGGCCAGTGAGAGAACTTGTCTCAAAAAATAATAAAGTGAACAGCACTTGAAAAATGACACATAACTTGTTCTCTGCCCTTCTAGTACACATGTGTATAGACATCTAAGCACTCACAAACATACATACACATGCACACACATATAAAGAGAGAAGCACTCAGAAGTCACAGGGTCGGAGAATGCAGGAAAGGTCAGCAGCTTTCATCAGTGCTCTTGGAGTGTGGTCCGTCCATGCTTCATCTCTCCTGGAATGGAGAGAGCTTTCTGTGTCTGCTACAGTCCAAGCCTGAAGTTGCAAGGATTTTTCTCAAACACCCGTGCTGAGACTCAGATGTTGGCCTCAGCTCTTAAGCCAAATTCAGCAGAACGGCCCATGGAAACTCCTGTATTGAGACTAGGGAAGGGATCTGTCAGGAAATAATTCATACCTATTATACAATGAGCCTGGAAGCAAGGAAAATGCAGCAAAGAAGAAAGCTTGCCATCTGAAAACCAGGCATGAAGTTGATGGAGAAACTAAAGGCCTGGTGTAGAGAGTGATGTACCAGTCCAGCTCAGTCTGGAAATGCTATTAAGAATAAAACAACAGCTTGGTAGGAGCCAAAGATCTGCATACACAGAGGAAGATGGTTCATTATCAAAACCAAACAAAACGAACACTGGGGCCATGGTTCAGTGGGTAGAGTACTTACCTGGTATATACAAAGCTCTGGGGTCCACCCACATGAAACATGGGTGGTGGTGCACACCTGTAACTCCAGGTAGAGGAAGGAGGATCGAGGAAGGAGGACCAAGTTATACAGTAACTTCCAGGCCAGCATGAGCTACGTGAGACCCTATCTCAAGAAAGAAAAACAGAAAGGGGCTGGGTCAATGGCTTCATGGCAGACATACTGAACTGGGGGAGAACAAACACTTTCCAAATGACCAAGATTGGAACTGCAACTTGTCATGACCTCAGCCAGAACTACACCAGAAAAAAAAAAATAGTAAGCCACTATCACCAAGTG
This sequence comes from Psammomys obesus, assembly GCF_907164565.1. Lineage (NCBI taxonomy): Eukaryota > Metazoa > Chordata > Mammalia > Rodentia > Muridae > Psammomys > Psammomys obesus. The sequence goes on along the minus strand of NW_026596051.1, from coordinate 21,748,015 downwards.
TCTTTCCCAAGTCACCTGGTTTCCACTCTCTTTAATCCTTAAAACACATAAATAATGGCACTTAGCTACTTGAAAGACAGGTCTAGCATGAAGTACTAACGTCTGCGTTTGCCTATGTTCACAAACAGAAGTCAATTGTTTTTGAACACATTCACTTGGGAGTTTACTGAGGAGACGTGTTAGCTGATGTGGCAATATAATCAGACCACAGCCCCTGGGTTTGATTTCTACCATGTGCCATGTGCACTGTAATGAGAGTTTTGGACTCACTTTCACAACTTGAGTGTAACTATTGTCTACTAAGCTTCAGTTAAATTTTAGTGTGTGTGTGTGTGTGTGTGTGTGTGTGTGTGTGTGTGTGTGTGTG
>NW_026596051.1:21746951-21747638 GCF_907164565.1 Psammomys obesus | reverse complement strand
GTGTGTGTGTGTGTGTGTGTGTGTGTGTGTGTGTGTGTGTGTGTGTGCCTGAGTACATGCAAGTGTACAACATGCATGAAGCTGCACACAGAAGGCGGAAGAGGGCATTGGGTCACCTGGAACTGGATTTTGTGAGCCATCAGATGTGGGTAATGGGAAGAGAACCCAGGGCCTCTACAAGATAGCAAGGGCTCTTACCCACTGAGCCATCTCTCCGGCCCCTGAGTATCTTTTAAATGATCCCATTTCAGTTTAGATTGGGGGAAGGGTAAAGGACTCAACTTTTTGTAATATCTATTAAAAGAAAATAAGAGTCGCGGATCCTCAGATTTGCTGGTAAGAAATTAGATTATAAGCACCCAGCTGAAATATGCCAGGCCCCAAAACAAGGCGAACATTTTGACAGTTAAAAATGTTTGGGAACACCCAAGCTAACACCATAATGTATACCAAAAGGACGTGTAACTTGTTCTTAATGAATAGCTGTATCTTATTAAGTCACACAGTGAAGAACTGTGACAGCACATGGGCTTACAAGAATGGGGTACAATAATGAAAACCAGTGGCCTTATTTCTTAAACGCAGTAAATAGGCATCTGCCAAAAGCTATACTAAAAGCCTTCTCAAATATTAATTTTAAGTGTGTGTGTGTGTGTGTGTGTGTGTGTGTGTGTGTGTGTGTGTGTG
>NW_026596051.1:21696600-21746941 GCF_907164565.1 Psammomys obesus | reverse complement strand
GTGTGTGTGTGTGTGTGTGTGTGTGTGTGTGTGTGTGTGTGTGTGTGCATATAAGCACAGGTGTCCAGGGAGGCCAGTAGAGGACCTGGCCCCAGGAGCTGTAGTTATGGGCATTTGTGAGCCACCATGTGAGTGTTGGGAACAGAACTCAGGTCCTCTGCAAAATCAGTCAGTACTCTTAACCACTGATCCATCTTTCCAGCCCCCGCCCACTCCCATTTTTTTAAAAACTAAAATAAATCATTGAAGAGCTTTCAGAAAGCATTTCTGAGATCTACCACCTACCAGCTATTTGGATAGTGATCTGGCCAAGTGACATTCCTGCAAAGCCTGCTTAGAGTAGACAGGTGAGTGAGGAGAAAGGTGTAAGTATCTACAGAAGAGGGAGCCATATTAGTACAGGCAATTAGTACGGTGACGCACGTGGACTTTATCCTGAAAATTAAAATAAGCCAGGCTATTTTAGTATAAATGTTCTGATTGTAGGAACACAGACTGTTTTTTACACTGTGGTCTCATTTAAAATGTCCCGTTTGTCTGATAAGTTTGTCCTTGGACTAGAGTGCCGTGTATGCATGTTATAAATGACTTGGTTGTAAACTGCATTTCAGAGTAAATCCTGGCATGATCTTTTTAAGATAAAATAAAAGCTAACACAGAGTGGGCAGAGCATATGAGTAAGGACATGGAAATAAAGTCAGCTTTATGCTACCCAAGGAGAAAGGCTGCAGGAAGAGTCAACCATGTAGACGCTTGAGACCCCTGGACTGCTTGAACTGTTGGGAAATAAGGTTTTTGTTGTTTCTTCCAGTCTGTTAAAATGGATGATGCTTCTTCCACTGTTATGATAGCCCTTGCTGACTTACACAGTGTAAACCCAGAACTTCCGTAGACACCGTCTGCTTCTCAGTAGATGTTGAAATAAAGTCACCAGGGCTTAGAGAGTGCTTCCTGTGGGCACAGGTGTGACAATTCTGTCATCTGGTTACATGAAGAGTCCTGCTTACAGGGTCCTTTTCTGAGATTCATATCTGGCCTGTGGAGAGGTAGCCAGCACTTGGGAAGAGCCAGTAAGATGGCTAATGCTGTCAACTTTGATATATCTAGAATCTCTAGGAAACAAACCCCCAAGAATTAATTTAATTCCATTAATTGAGACCCACCTTAAAAGCTCCATTCCCTGGGCTTGGTTTCTGAACCACAAGAAGGATGCTGAGTCTCGTAAGTCTTCACTTCCTGACTACGGGTAGAGTATGGCCAGTGGCCTCAGGCTCCTGCTGCCAGGACTTCCGGGCTTTCATGGACTGTACCATGAACCTTAATCCAGTGCCAGATTAAACCCTTTCTCACTCAAGTTGGGTTTGGGGGGTGGGGGAGGGGCGAGAGGTTGGTATTTTATCAGGGCAATGAGACTGCAGCTAAGATAAACAGTGAGATCAGCTCTCCAGCCTTTCCTCAGCCCAGGATGTGTGAACTGAATGTGTAAGTAGGTTAACATAAAAATGGCCAAACACAGCCATGTTCTGAGGGTATTGTATAAAAACTAAAGAGGCAAGTGGCCAGTTCATTTGTATGAGGACACCTGCCAATGAACAGACCTGAGACAGACAGGGACAGATTCTGCCATAATTATTAGTTAAGGGTTATGTTTTGTTTTGTTTTGTTTTGTTTTGTTTTGTTTTGTTTAAGTATGCGGTTATTAGTAACTTCTCTCATTAACTAGGTGACAGCCCCATGTAGATAGAAACCTATGCTAAAGGAAATAGCCCAGCTCAAGTTCACTGTATTCTTCAACACCTTCTTCCAGCTCATAGAATTTTTCATCCTAAAAAACAAATAAACAACAACAAAAGCCACTGTATAATTTTTAAATGCTTAGGCTTAGTGATTTCTTTTCCTTATAGATCTGGGAAATGGCTAGTCCGGGGCCTTCCTTCTTCCAGGTGATTTGTAATTTTCTCTCTCACGTGGTCTTTGAAACACCTCTAGGAAGGACATATTATGGAGTACCGTTTACTGAGGAGGAACAGAGCCCTTACTAACATGCCACACTTTGGCCTGCTAATGAAAGAGAGACTGCATAGTAACTCATAATTATATCCTAATAACATCTTATCAGACAGTGAGCCATCCGTGGCTGCCTTGGAAGTAAAGAGCTGTCAGCTGAGGCCACCTATACACCCCCACCATCAGAATCTGCACAAGCTCTTGCAATTAATTATATACCGATGCCTGTTTTCAAAAACCCCTTTCTGGGGAACCCTCCTCCACTGCTGGTGGGAATGTAAACTTGTACAACCACTCTGGAAATCAATCTGGCGCTTTCTCAAACAACTAGGAATAGCACTTCCTCAAGATCCAGCCATACCACTCCTAGACATATATCCAAAAGAGGCTCAACTACATAATAAGGACATTTGCTCAACCATGTTTGTAGCAGCTTTATTTGTAATAGCCAGAAGCTGGAAACAGCCGAGATGCCCCTCCACTGAAGAATGGATGCAGAAATTGTGGTACATCTATACAATGGAGTATTACTCAGCAATGAAAAATAAGGAAATCATGAAATTTGCAGGTAAATGGTGGGACCTGGAAAGGATCATCCTGAGTGAGTTGTCCCAGAAGCAAAAAGACACGCATGGTATATACTCACTCATATAGACATATAACATAGGATAAACCTACTGAAATCTGTACATCTAAAGAAACTAATCAAGAGAGAGGATCCTGACTAAAACGCTCAATCCCCATCCTGAAAGGCAAAGAGGATGGACATCAGAAGAAGAAGAAAACAGGAAACAAGCTAGAAACCCGACACAGAGGGCCTCTGAAAGGCTCTGCCCTGCAGACTATCAAAGCAGATGCTGAGACTTATGGCCAACTGTTGGGCAATGTGCATGGAATCTTAAGAAGTGGAAAATAGTAAGATCTGGAGAGGACAGGAACTCCACAAGGAGAGCAACAGAACCAGAAATTTGAACACAGGGATCTTCCCAGAGACTCATACTCCAACCAAGTACCAGGCATGGAGATAACCTAGAACCCCTGCACAGATGTAGCCCATGGCAATTTAGTGTCCAAGTGGGTTACATAGTAATGGGAAGAGGGACTGCCTCTGACATAACCTGATTGGCCTGTTCTTTGATTACCTCCCCCTGAGGGGAGAGCAGCCTTACCAGACCACAGAAGATGACAATGCAGCCACTCTTGATGAGATCTGATAGACTAAGATCAGAAAGAAGGAGAGGAGGACCCCTCCTATCAGTGGACTTGGGGAGGGGCATGTGTGAAGAAGGGGGAGGGAGGGTGAGATCAGGAGGGGAGGAGGGAGGGGTTTTGAGGGGATACAAAGTGAATAAAGTGTAATTATTAAAAAAAACCCTTTCTGGGTTAGTCCATAATTCCCCATTCTTTGCACCCTCCATACATGAGTTTTTCTTTCTGTACATCTGTTGAATGTTTATATGCATGCCCTACGCATAGGCACCATGGGTACACTGAGTTCTCGGGCACCCCATGAGGCAGGTGCTGCTCTCATCTCCATTTTATAGATGGCAAAAGTGAAGCACAGAAATGTTAAGCAAAGGTCAGTACTGGGATTTACTTTCCTTTGCAAACATCTTGGCTTTTGCATTCAATCTATCCTGCCTGGTGACAGCTGCCAAGCACTGCAGGTTGAGAATAGGCAACATCTAATAGAAGCTTACCATGTGCCAGACATCTTGCGAGAAACTGCAACCTACAGAGATTCTTCCCACTGTTATTGGAAGGCGCTGAGCCCTGCAGTAAGTGTGAGGTGGCCCCCATGGGCCTTCCACAGCCTGACCCCTCTGCCATACTGAAGAACTGTACATCATTAAGGGAATCAGAAGAGTCAGAGTCAGAAATCTGTGCTACAATGCAAGCCGAGTCCCAGCTCTTCCACCTGCGCTCAGACAGCATCATTGGCAACTTCATCAGGAAACACATGATAAGAAAGAGGGCTTCTGGGGACAATGTTCACTTTGTCTTGTTTTCATCTATCTTGTGGGCTCCGCAGTGATACGGGAAGACAGTAGCTCCTAATTCACAGATGCTATCTGAATGTGAGATGACATGATACAAATACCATGGCAGGGACACAGTGACAGGTGCTTATGAAGTTTCTAATCTCATCTGAACTGATGCTGAAAAGCCTTCTCCTTGAGGCCATGTACTTCAGGCAAAGGTGAGGACCGTACCCCAAAGGCCATAAGAAGCACCTGGGCCAGATCCAGGTCATGCTCTACCTATCTGCCATTCTCACCAGCACAAAGGGCAAACAAAGCCATGTGTCCCCAAAACAAAAACCTGAGAGGTCATTCGACTGGTCATTCTGCCTCATGGGAAACACAGGCTTCTCTCTGATTAGACTCTCTCACTGCCACATGAATACATCAACGACCCATCCCCCTCCCGAGGATAACCTGGGAAGAACTCCTTCCTTCAAGAGTATATTCAACCAAATAAAATGTCTTCGACACTTTCAACACATAGGGCGATGGGCATAGATTCTAGGTCACAAACATGAATATACTGAAGGTACAACATTTAGCTCAGGATGCCTGGTCACTCACTGAGTGGACCAGCAATGGGGGGAGGATCTTTCTCACCTTCCCTGTCTTCTTCCTCATCCTTTTCTTTTCCTTCCTCCCTCTCTCCCTCCCTCTTCCCTCTGCTTTTCTAACAAGAAAAAAATAAATAAAAGGGAAACGCTGTCTACAGTTTTCACATAGGACAGACACAAAAGATTTAAACAGACTTTAGTATCTAATATTAGGACGTTTGACATTCGCTGTTCTCCTGGGGGAAATCTACGATAAAAATAGGAGCTTAATTACAGGCTTTTCTCCTGGCCTTTTCAGGCGGCTTTGCAGCTGTGGGTACATCAGTAGGGCTGCAAAGAATAGGGAGGGAGTGTGGTTTATTGCACCTGCCTTGCTTCCTAATGCTTTGGTTTCTTAGAAACTACCCACGTAGTAGACCAGTAAGGCTACTGGTACCAGACTGATGTACTCTTGCCAGGGAAGAGATCTCCCCCTTAGCTGTCCCATTCAGTGGACAAGCTCTGCACAGAAAGATTCTCTGCATTGGCTGCTTTGTTGAGTGTGAACAAAAAGAAAGAAAACCCCATCCTTGCTTTGAAATTGGAAGCAAAATTTGAAACCCCCCCCCTTTCTTCTTATGGCTTACGAAGATAGTCTAGGCTGCATCCCGTGGTTTCACATCTATTGACCATTGCTATGCTGGAATATAGGGAAGGTTTTCTTCCAAATGCTGTCCATGATTAAACTCCATTGTCACCACCACTGTCTGTAGACAGAGAAACCTAGTCCAAGAAGTTGACCTCAGGTAACACAGCTAGTAGATGGCAGGACAGCCAGGCTTTAAACTCATGACCTTCATTGCAGTGACCTCATAAGTAATCCATCTAAGTCATGGGGTGGCAAGGCAGTGATGGAGCAGGGAGGATCTTGAGCGAGGTGGCCTGACCTGGGCAAACTCTGAGAACAGGAAACTTAAGAGCTCATTTGTGGTCCGTAAGCACATTGATCCCCCTTGTCATCTCCTTATGCTTGTCATTCATCCTTCAATTTTTGTTGCATCCTCAAAAAAAAAAAAAAAAAAAAAAAAAAAAAAAAAAAAAAAAACAGCCAGATATGTTTGCTGACACCTATAATGTTAGCCTCCTGAGGAAGGCTGAGGATCGTTGCAAGTTCAAGGCCCATCTGGGCTACAGAGCAGGTAGCAGGCCAAGCTGAGCCACAGGATAAGACTCAATCTCAAGACAGCAACATCAGTATCACCTTCTAGCACATCTCTCTACATTGTCTAAGTTATGAAAGTGGTCCATGGTCCCTGAGTAACGTAGAGCAGCTTAGCCATACCTTACGGCTCCAGATGTGTTCAAAAGCATTCACTCCTTTTCCTGTGTTTCAGATGTTTGATTCTGTGGAAGACATCATTGAACACTACAAGTATTTTCCCATTACACTGATAGATGGGAAAGACAAGGCAGGTGTGCAGAGGAGACAGTGCTACCTCACCCAGACACTGCCTCTCACCAGGCGCTTCTGGACTCAGTATGAGTAAGTAGCCCAGCCAGATGTTTCCACATCAGCAGCCTGGCCCATCCTCAGCTCAGTGGACTCAGTGCTTCTTTCATCTGGGTTTCGCTTATCTCAAATTATTATTTTCTTTGTCTTCAATGGATGACTTTTTTTACTCTGTAAAAAAAAAAAGAAAATACTCTGTAACAGAACATGAGAGCTTAATTATGACTGGAAAGCTTAAGTCATAGAAAAAAATATTTGTAACCTTCAAAAATCAAACCTAGGTTTTAAGAAGTATTTTCTAAACAAAAACTACAGCCATGGCTGTCCTATGTTAGCAACGAGTAGCTAATGTGACAAGATATAAAAACTTCAGTGTTTTCAGCAGATGTGAGATCCTTATACTGCTGTTCATAACCTCTTGGCCTAAGATGCTAATTTTCGGATGGTCCTATATGCTGAAGATGATGGTGAATATTAGCTCTATTTATCTGTAATCCTAGAAATTCACTTACAGAAATGAGGTGTGGTGTGTGGAACAAGAGCCATTATGAATACCAGCTTGAAGACAGAGAACAGAAACAGATGGACTGTGACATGAAGTGGCCACAGGCCCAGACTTTGGCCTGCTCTGTGAACAGTGACTTCAGTGGAACTAGCAGGGACACGGAGAATCCTGACTCATCCTAACCGTAAAACAACCGCTCATTTGAGTAACAAGGAAAACATTTTGAATATTTTAATGATACATTGCCATTCAAGGGAGGAAAAAAGCTGTCCCCAAATGAGTAGTGATGCTTACAGTGGCAGGGAACATCATGATATTATCTCTTCTCAGGCAAAGAGGGCCTGCATATACTTCTGCTTCACAACACAGACAAGGCAGTAGACATTCAAAAAAGTTACTGATCTCATTTAGTGTAAGAAGCAAGCCTGGACTGCAACCCATTCTGCCTGCTCTATGTCACTGCATCATCCCAGATACATTCTCCACTCTAGGATGTTTAAATTGAGCTAGGGAGGGGAGGGAGGAAGGTAGGAGAGAAAGGTTGGATGGAGAAGAGGCTTTAAAAATGTGTATTTATCCACATTTAAGTTCTTATAGTACAGTAAATTCACCAAAATGAGGTGCCATTGAAATAGATATACTGTATGACATGACTTCAATTATTACCAAATACCGAATGTAAAATTCATGGAGCATTTATGCAATTTGAGTTTCCATGAAGAACTAAAACCAATAAGAGGACAAGAAATGTAGTTAAGTTGGTAGAATGAATACCTAGTCCTAGGTTACATCCCCAGCCCCGTATAAAGCCTATAAATTATATGTGGTGATACACACCCATAATCTCAGCACATGGGAGGTAAAGGCAGGAGAATCAGCCTCTCAAGGTCATCCATGGTTATATAGCAAGGCCAGCCTGGACTATATAAGCCCATGCTGAGAGAGAAAGAGAAACAGAGACAGACAGACACAGAGACACAGAAACACAGAGAGAGACAGAGAAAGAGACACAGAGAAAGACAGAGAGAGAGAGAGAGAGAGAGAGAGAAAGAGAAAGAGAATCAAATGAAAACAAATCAAGCAATTCCCAGGATTATCTCTTTCTGTAAAATGGCAAAGTGCTCTTTGGGAAGGGCTCTTGGTATCTACCCATGGACAACTACTTGGTGTGCTTTTTTACAAGGCCAAGGGGAAGGAAATACATCAGAAAGACAGGAGCTGATGGCAAAGCACCACCTAAAGCTAGACAAAGGGGAATGAGCAGAGGCGATGGGAATATGTTACCACTGTGAGAAGAGAGAAAGGGACAGCAGAAACCATGTAAGCCTGAGCCACATCTCTGGAGAGTCGCATCCATTCTGTAGTAAGATCCAGACCAGAGTATGCCGATAGACTAGAGCCTCGTGCTGAGCAGATAAGGCCAGAATCTGGTGCCTCTCCATGCCAACTCACTGACTGCAGATCTGAGCCTTGAGTTCAGGAGCAGACACAGAAAGTACTCGTCAGGGACTTTTTTTTACTGAAGTGCTGGTCAACATCTCTGTGTTTATTACTCTTCAGGTTCTGTTACAATAGGGGTCCTTTGCTTACACTAGATGACTGAAAAAGAGCATATGAAAAATTGAATGTATCTCATTCTTACAATGGATTCTTTTAACACTTTGGCTAGATCTTATGACATATTTGGGACTAAGTCAGGGGATGGAAGTCTAGTTCTTCTGTTATCAGCTTACTGGTTTTATTAGATCCCTAGATGAAAATTCAGTGATTGGTAGTTGCTAGAGTGTTTTGATCTTTCCAACTATGATCTCGTTTTCCATTTTTAAAATGTCACTTGATGCCCAGCCTCAGTAGGACAGTGGAATTTCAGCTTCATCTGATTATGGCATCTGTGTATTCCAGACATCTTTTTTGGACCACATTTCCATACAGAGTCTGAATCTGTGTCTCATCCAGATATTATGCACATTGTCATAGTCCTTGCTGCAGGCTGTGTGTGCCCTAGTTACTAGGTGCTTCTGTAGATGTTGGAAACATTGGCGTGAGTGAGGCAGACAAGTAAGTGCCCAAATAAATAGATAATCCAAGTTGGTTTCCCATTACTCTTTTGAATCTCTATGTTAATATATCATTGAGATCTTTGGGGTGAGGATAATGTTATATATTTTAAGAAAACTCCTTTAACATGCCATCAAAAAGTCCTGAAACCAGAAAATAGTTCACAAACATAGTTGAGAGGAGACTTTTCTTCCAGGAGAGGAAGGTTGGGGTTGGGGAAGAAGAAAGCGTCTGATTAACTACATCATATCTATAAGAAATTCAGTCCATTCTACTTACAATGAAAAAGCCAAACTTAACTCATTGTCAGATCCAGTTACTATCATGTATGTGAACACAGACAGTTTGTAACCATAGCCTGTACTATGTATTATTTACATTATGCTCATACATCTCTTGTTTTAGCCTTTGTAATGTGTGTTCCAGCTAAGCACATCTGCATTTTAATATTTGAAGTTTACAGATTGCTAACTTAAATGAAAGCATATATGTAACTCAATGTTTTTACATTTTATAAAACTGAGCATTGAAGAGTGGAATTCAAAGCATAGTTTATTTTTGTTTGTTTGTTTGTTTGTTTGTTTGTTTGTTTCATGGGTTACTGCCCCTAAAGCACTTTGGAAATCATACTTAGGGCAAAGTTAAAAAATATTTCTAGAACAATTATTGGCATGTGAGTACCATGTTAGATTCTAAGAATAAAGATGAGAAAGACACAAGCCATGTGACTCACAGCTCAGAGCCAGGTAAATTGTCAAATTACACCCCCCCCCAAAAAAAAGGAAAAAATAAAAACACAAGAATTAGCGGGGGGGGGGGAGAGGTAAGCTGGGAACTTCACCTGCTGACAGGCAGATCAAATGGTACAATCACTATCATAGTAAAGTCTCCTCAAAAACTAAAAAAAGACATACTACTGGATTCACCAGGCCAGCTCCTGGGAGTACTGAAGGAAGGACCTTGAAGAACTGTCCGAATTTCTGGGTTGTAGAATTCTCCACAACAGCCATATTTTTAAAAATCAGACTAAAGTTCATTCCTGTATAAAAGCATACATCAGAAGGGAGTGTCCTAAGTCCTCACAAGGAAGTGCTCTGCTGCCGCAATAAAGAAACTTGGCTGTAGGCGACAGCAAGGTTTGAAATGGGTGGACAATCTACACAGTACTGCGTATAAACCTTGAGTTATGGTGATGAATAACTGCAGAGATGTCCTGCACGACACCATCCCTGCAGTCAACAGTAATGTGTTGCACAGCTGGAATCAGATTAAGAATGAATGGGTCTAATGAGGTTGAGCATTTCTTTAAGTGTTTCTCTGCCATTCGATATTCCTCTGTCGAGAATTCTCTGTTTAGCTCTGTTCCCCATTTTTTAAGTGGATTACTTGGTTTGCTGCTTTTCAGCTTCTTTAGTTCTTTGTATATACTGGATATTAGTCCTCTGTCAGATAAAGGGTTAGTGAAGATTCTTTCCCAATCTGTAGGCAGTCGTTTTGTTTTGATGACAGTGTCCTTTGCTTTACAGAAGCTTTTCAATTTCATGAGGTCCCATTTATTGATTGTTGCTCTTAGAGCCTGTGCTGTTGGTGTTCTGTTTAGGAAGTTGTCTCCTGTGCCAATGAGTTCTAGGCTGTTCCCCACTTTTTCTTCTAACAGATTTAGACTATCTGGTTTTATGTTGAGGTCTTTGATCCACTTGGACTTTAGTTTTGTGCAGGGTGATAAATATGGATCTATTTTCATTTTTCTGCATGTAGACATCCAGTTGGACCAGCACCATTTGTTGAAGATGCTGTCTTTTTTCCATTGAATGGTTTTGGCTTCTTTGTCAAAAATTGAGTATTCATAGGTGTGTGGGTTTATTTCTGGGTCTTCTATGCAGTTCCATTGATCCTCCTTTCTGTTTTTATGCCAATACCATGCAGTTTTTATTACTATTGCTCTGCAGTACAACTTGAGATCGGGGATGGAGATACCTCCAGATGATTTGTTCTTGTACAGGATTGTTTTGGAGATTCTGGGTTTTTTGTTTCTCCATATGAAGCTGAGAATCTTTTTTTTTTTTTCATTAGCCATCAGGGAAATGCAAATCAAAACAACCCTGAGATTTCACCTTACACCCATCAGAATGGCCAAGATGAAAAACTCAAGTGACAACACATGCTGGAGAGGTTGTGGAGAAAGAGGAACCCTCCTCCACTGCTGGTGGGAATGTAAACTGATACAACCACTCTGGAAATCTATCTGGCGCTTTCTAAGACAATTAGGAATAGTGCTTCCTCAAGACCCAGCTATACCACTGCTAGGTATATACCCAAACTTTGCTCAAGTACACAAAAGGGATACTTGCTCAACCATGTTTATAGCAGCTTTATTTGTAATAGCCAGAACCTGGAAACAACCCAGATGTCCATCAACGGAGGAATGGGTACAGAAATTGTGGTATTTTTACACAATGGAATACTACTCAGCAATCAAAAAGGAGGAAATCATGAAATTTGCAGGCAAATGGTGGGATCTAGAAAAGATCATTCTGAGTGAAATATCCCAGAAGGAGAAAGACAAACATGGTATATACTCACTTATATAGACCTATAAGATATGACAAACATAATGAAATCTATACACCTAAAAAAGATTATCAAGAGAGCGGACATGGGGTAAGATGATCAATCCTCTCTTAGAAAGACAGATGGGATGTGCATTGAACGTATGACAGGAGTCTACTGAGCACATCTGAAAGACTCTAACTAGCAGTGTTTTCAAAGCAGATACAAAGACTCATGACCAAACCTTCGGCAGAGTACAGGGAATCATAGGAAAGAAGGGGAGTTAGTATGATGAGGAAAGGATAGGAGCTCCACAAGGACCAAATATATCTGGGCACAGGGTCTTCTGAGAGACTGTCATTCAACCAAGGACCATGTATGGATATAACCTAGAACCTCTGCTCAGATGCAGCCTGTGGTAGCTCAGTAATCAATTGGTTTCCCATAGTGAGGGGAACAAGGACTATTTCTAACAGGAACTCAATGACTGGCTCTTTGACCTCCCCACCCCCAAGGGAGGAGCAGTCCTGTTAGGCCACAGAGGAGGGCTTTGCAACCAGTCCTGAAGATACCTGATAAAACAGGATTGGATGAATGGGGAGGAGGTCCCCCTCCTATCAGTGGACTTGGAAAGGGGCACTGTGGAGATGAGGGAGGGAGGGTGGGATTGGGAGGGAATGAGGGAGCGGGACAAGGCTGGGATACAGAGTTAATAAAATGTAACTGATAAGAAAAAAATAAAATTAAAAAAAAAAGAATGAATGGGTCTTGTGCTAAATAGTCTTACCTCGAATGGAAGGAGGCATTGATATGCTTATGACCTTGATTGTGGTCATGGTTGCGGAAATGTATGGCTGTTGTCAAGTAAATCCAGACGTGCACATCAAATGTGCCCTTGTGTGTTTGCTCCTCTTCCCCCACATCAGCTATACTTCCACAAAGCAATCTTTTAAAAAGAGGTATTCAAACTAACAAATTCATGCAAGACAGAAAAATAGATCTGTAAGTCCCTTCCTTGTCTGTCCCTGCACTAGTTGGAGGGCACAGACTCATGGGGACGTGTGGCCAGGGAAGGGTTTGCAGAGCTGTTCAGGCAGGGACTTGAAGGGTACCCCTAGAACTGAGAAAGTACTTAGTCCACGTGGGGACCTTATATCCTAAGGAAACTAGTCTAGGCTTTGGGCAGTCAAGCAATGACCACATGTTGGAGAGTGGGGTAGGTTAGATGGAGACAACAGAGGCAGCATCTTCAGGGAACGGACAAGTGAGTTCTAGAGAACCCGGCTCTCTGACCAGAATTTAACAAAAAAAACTGTAATTATGTCTCTCCTTCAAGTCATAACAAAAATGTGTTGTATATAAATCAAATAGCTGCAAGCAAAGTCAGAATTGAGTCCTGTATTCTCATCTAATAATTTTTATGACTTTGGGATAGAGAAGGTGCTCTTAAGCCAGATGAAAACATAAATCATAAACGGAAAGATTGATAGCTTCATTACATCAAAATTGCAAATGTTTGCAAAAGTCAGGCAAAGCCAAAAGGCAATTAAACAACACGACATGGGTATACAAAGGGCACAAACAACTCAGAGAAAAAAAAAAAAAATACTCCAAGCCTGGAAGTTAAGCCATGCAGCCTTGCTGGGTGTGAGGTTATCAGAACTGGGTGGATGGAGTTGTCAGTGTTAGCCTCACCTGGTGATTCTCAGCCTTCCTAATGCTGTGACCCTTTAATACAGTTTCTCACACTGTGGTGACCCCCAACCATAAAATTATTTCATTGCTACTTCATAACTGTAATTTTGCTACTGTTAGGAATCATAATGTACATATCTGATATGCAGAATACTCGAACCCTGTGAAAAAGAGTCATTAGGCCTTCTGAGGGATCACAACCCACAGGTTGAGAATCCCTGGTCAATAAAGAGTAAATGCAAGAAAAACATGAGCTGACTTTCAAAATAAAAATCTGGAAAGACTGGGGAGTTCAACATAATGACTTGCCATTAAATGCGGGTGAAAGGGTAAGGGTAAAAAGATTTTTATCTACAGTCCTAACAGCCCATATGACCAATACTTTCTTAACCAGGGTCAGAGTTTAACTCAACCAGCCTAGCTGTGGTAGCCACTGAAAGAAATCACCTTCAGGGAATGCTTGAAATTAGGCCTGTAATAATCAGCCCCAACTGTGGGGTGAATGCTGTGAGGGATAGTGGGAGTCAGTAAAAGTTCTCTTCTCTGTGTCTGTGACCCTAACCCCTAATAAACACTGGGCAACCAGGAAGACTAAAAGAATTCCAACCGTGACCCAAGAGAACACAATTCTGCTGCAAGTCGTCACACAGCTGGTCAAGGCAGCAGAACCAGATCCCTCTCCCTAGGCTCCAGAGCAACCCCACCCATACACACATGCCTCCATCTACTTTCCTGTGCTTTGTTCTTTAAATATGAAGGGCCACACACTTGGGAGAAAACTGCCACCATGAAAGGAACACTGTAAACCAGAAAAAAAAAAAAGAAAATTAAGAGAAATCCAAGATGGTGGAGAAGAGGACATAGAGAACTATACTGAATATCCCCAGAGAAGAAAGACATTCCACCGAAAGTCAGAATGCTGCAAAAGTCAACAGATATTTAGAATGAAAGCCTGACAACACTGAAAGGAAAAAAAAAAAAAAAAAAAAAACGCAAAATCTAATGAGAGTTGGAAATCTTTTTTTATATTAATTACAGTTTATTCACTTTGTATTCCAGCTGTAGCACAATCCTTCATTCCCTCCCAATCTAACCCTTCCTCCCTCATCTCCTCCCATGCCCCTCTCCAAGTCCACTGATAGAAAAGGTCCTCCTCCCCTTCCATCTGACCCTAACCTATCAGGTCTCATCAGGACAGGCTGCATGTCTTCCTTTGTGGCCTGGTAAGGCTGCTCCCCCTCAGGGGGAGGTGATCAAAGAGTCAGCTACTGAGTTCATGTCAGAGATAGTTCCTGTTCCCCTTACTAGGAAACCCACTTGGATACTGAGATGCCATGGGCTACATCTGTGCAGGGGTTTTAGGTTATCTCCATGCATGGTCCTTGATTGGAGTATTAGTCTCAGAAGAGACCCCTGTGCCCAGAATTTTTGGTTCTGTTGCTCTCCTTGTGGAGCTCCTGTCCCCTCCACGTCTTTCTATCACCTCCTTCTTTCATAAGATTCCCTGCACTCTGCCCAAAGTTTGGTTATGAGCCTCAGCATCTGCTTTGATACCCTGCTGGGTCTTTTGAGTCTTTCAAAGGCCCTTCATCCTGTTTCAGAGGCTCCTGTCCTGTTTCCTGTTTAATTCTTCTTCTGGTGTCCATCCCTTTTGTCTTTCTGAGTGAGGATTGATCATCTTACCCAGGGTCTTCCTTTTTGTTTAGCTTCTTTAGGTGTACAGATTTTATTATGTTTATCCTATATTATATGTCTAATATCCACTTATAAGTGAGTATGTACTATGTGTGTCTTTCTGCTTCTGGGGCACCTCACTTAGGATGACCATTTCTAGTTCCCACCTTTTGCCTGCAAATTTCATGATTTCCTTGTTTTTAATTGCTGAGTAGTATTCCGTTGTGTAAATGTACCACATTTTGTGTAACCATTTCTCAGTTGAGGGACATCTAGGTTGTTTCCAGGTTCTGTCTATTAAGAATAAAGCTGCTACGAACATGGTTAAGCAAATGTCCTTGGTGTATGCTTGAGCATATTTTGGATATATGCCTAGGATTAGTATAGCTGGATCTTGAGATAGCACTATTCCTAATTGTCTGAGAAAGCACCAGATTGATTTCCATGTGGTTGTACAAGTTTACATTCCCACCAGCAATGGAGGAGGGTTCCCCTTTCTCCACATCCTCTCCAGCATGTATCGTCACTTGAGTTTTTTATCTTAGCCATTCTGATGGGTGTAAGGTGAAATCTCAGGGTCATTTTGAATTGCATTTCCCTATGACTAAGGATGTTGAGCTTTTCTTTAAGTGTTTCTCTGCCATTTGATATTCCTCTGTAGAGAATTCTCTATTTAGCTCTGTACCCCATTTTTTAATTGGATTACTTGATTTGTTATTTTTTAACTTCTTTAGTTCTTTATATATTCTGGATATTAGCCCTCTGTCAGATATAGGGTTGGTGAAGATCCTTTCCCAGTCTGTAGGCTGTCGTTTTGTTTTGAAGACAGTGTCTTTTGCTTTACAGAAGCTTTTCAGTTTCATAAGGTTCCATTTATTGATTGTTGATCTTAGAGCCTGTGCTATTCAGGAAGTTGTCTCCTGTGCCAATGAGTTCAAGGCTCTTCCCCACTTTTTCTTCTAACAGATTTAGTGTGTCTGGTTTTGTGTTAAGAAAATTACACTCTTTACAATAGTCACAAACAACATAAAGTACCTTGATTTGACTCTAACCAAGCAAGTGAAAGACCTATTTGAAAAAAATTTTCAAATCTCTGAAGAAATTGAAGATATCAAAAATGGAAAGATCTCCCATGCTCATGGATCAGTAGGATTAACATAGTAAAAATGGCCATCCTGCCAAAAGCAATCTATAGATTCAATGCAATTTCCATCAAAATAACAACACAATTATTAAGAGACCTTGGAAGAAAAATTCTCAACTTCATATGGAGAAACAAAAAACCCAGAATTGCCAAAACGATCCTGTACAACAACAGATCGTCTGGAGGTATCTCCATCCCTGATCTCAAGCTGTACTACAGAGCAATAGTAATAAAAACTGCATGGTACTGGCATAGAAACAGAATGGTGAATCAATGGAATCAAGTAGAAGACCCAGAAGTAAACCCACACACCTACGGATACTTGATTTTTGACAAAGAAGCCAACCATACAATGGAAAAAAGACAGCATCTTCAAAAAATGGTGCTGGTCTAACTGGATGTCTACATGTAGAAAAATGCAAAGAGATCCATACTTATCACCCTGCACAAAACTAAAGTCCAAGTGGATCAAAGAGAGTTGGAAATCTTAATGCACAAGATAATTAGGTGAGAAAATGAGTAAAGGCAGACACACACACACATACACACACCCTGCCATGTGAGCCCCACTGCCTCATGGGCCTGAACTCTGCTCAGAGCCCATGGGCTACCATCTGTCTGTCTGTCTATCACACTAGTAACTCTTCTACTAATCTCTTACCCAACATGACAACCTGCCTCAGTGCAGCGCACACACACACACACACACACACACACACACACACACACACCCATTGAACTCCAAACCTGAGAGCTTCCCCCAGGCACATAAGAAGAAGCCATCTAACAGCTGCAAAGCATGTGCTCTCCCCTCAGGCACATGTGAGGTCTATCAACCACTATCAACCAGTGAGGTCTAGTTGTCATTTTCCAACTCATTCAGGAGACAGGTACAGAGTACATATATTTCCCTAGTCCATATAGACCAGTCACCCACAGGATCATTTCCTGAGACCTAAAACAACCTCAGTAAATTTTAAAATACTTCAAAAGAAAACCCAAAAATTATTTTCTCTGGGGGGGGGGGGAACTTAATTAGAAGCCAGTAACAATGTATGTGGAAAATTAAACTGTTTATAAATAAAGCAATACGTTTCTTCATTATTCATAGGCAAAGGGAAATAAAAAAAGAACATTAAAAATATGTCAAACCATAGCAAATGTTGCACTCCAAAATTTAAGGATGTGACAACCTTTTACACAAGATTTAATGTAAGAATTTGTAGCTGTGTTCTCTTTGGAAGTACACAGGCCAAAATTAGAATGAGACAGAAAAGATTAGCATGGACCCTGAGCAAGGATGATATGAAAATTTGTGAAGAATTCCATATTTTGAAAAAAATGAAAAGAAAAGAATTTATAGCTTTAACTGCACACATTAGCAAAGAGCACCCCACCATTAAGCATTATACCTTCTACCACAAACTAGGAAGAAAGCATAAAGTAAGCCGAAAGGATAAAAATAGTAAGGGACAGAATTAAATAAATTTTAAAATAATGAAGCCAGTAGAGTTTTATTACCCTAAATGTTGACAGTCCTTTCAAAACAAATAAGCAACCAAACACACAAACTACTAACAGAACAAGAGAATAAACAACACAACAGAGTCCATAGATGCTGATGACATAAGACAGGAGTATCAGAAACTCAGTTAAATGAACGAGGTGGGAAGCTGTAGCTTCACCCACAGAACAAACAGAAAAAGAAATGTAGACACTTAAAGAGGAATAAAAAAATAGAAGCTTTGCCACAAAAAGCTGTACTCTAGACCAAGAAGATCCTATCAATTAAAGAAACAATACCAAAGAGAAAAAGAAAGTGACTCTTTTTATGAGTCTAGTAATAATCATAACTGGATGAGCAAATAAGTAAACAAGAGCCCCTCCATTGTCTCCAGGAGTCAGGGACAGCCTGGACTATCCATCAACCACCTGGCATAAAACCTTCCCCAGAGACCTATAAGAAAAAAACTCACCCTCCCCACTCCCCATCCCCTGCCTCATAGACCTGAACCTGCTCAGGGCCCATGGCCTACCATCTGTCTGTCTATTGCATTCATAACTCTTCTACTAATCTCTTACCCAACATGACAACCTGCTTCAGTGCAGCACCCCCCACTGAACTCCAAACCTCAAGCTTCCCCCAGGCACATAAGAACAAGCCATCTAACAGCTGCAAAGCATGGGCTCTCTTTTCAAACGCATGTGAAGTGTCCTCTAGGCTGGATCACACATGAGGCCACAAGACAATTTTAAACAAAGTTAAGATTTAAATCATGTGGAATTTCCTCTCTGGCTGCAATGGAACCCATCTAGGAATCTATGACAAAAGAGAAAAAAAAAAAAAAAGGGACTCACAGACATGTGACAATTAAGCAACTTGCTTTTTTTTTTTTTTTTTTTTTTAGCAAGTTTAGATCATTTTAAATTTATTTGTTTTTATTTTCTTACAGGTATTGTGTACTGAGCACATCCCACCCAACCCTGTTCCTCCATTCTCCCCTTTCCACCCTGCTGCCTCCAGTTAGCACCCTCCATCTAGACAGTTTCTTTCCCACTTTCATTAATATAAAAAGAAAAAAAGGTGATTTTTATGTTACCATTCACAAGTAAGAGGGAACTTAATGGCTTTTGTCTTTCTGAGACTGGCTTGCTTTGCTTAATACAGTTGTCCCCAGTTGAATCAATTTTCCTGTAAATGATGTCAGTTCATTCTTCTTGTGACAGAAAAGACTCTTACTGTGTGCATGTACCACATTTCCCTAATCCGTTCCTCTACCAGACACCTAGATTGGCTCAGTGGCCTAGCTATAGGTCAAAGAAGCGAATCATAAGAGAACTGGAATACTAATCTGAAAGCAGATGAGAACAAAGATGCACATACCCAAATTATAGATTGTGCCAAACGCAGTATTAAGAAGAAAGAATGTAGAAAGAAATGCTAGCATTCAAAGGAAAATCAAAACTGAACAACTCACAAAGCTAGGAAGAGGACAGACTTAACCAAAGACAATAGAAGACTTGATCAGAAATTGAAACCACACACACACACAAAAAAAAAAAAAAAGACAGAAAAAGTCATAAAACCAACAGTTGTTTCTCTTAACAAAATTGATGAACTATTAGCTATGTAAATGAAGACAATGGAAGAGCATTGAACTTAAAGCAGAAAAGAAATGGAGTCTACGACAGTAGTGTTACAGAAACAGGGATCTTGAGAGGGCTCACATTTTGATTTCTCTCCCCCTTATGAAGCCATCAGGATGCAGTCATGGTGGACACACCTATATTAGTTAGGGTCCTCTAGAACAGTGGTTCTCTACCTTCTTAATGCCGCAAGTCTTTAATACAGTTCCCCATGTCATGAGGACCCCCAACCATACAATTATTTTGTTGCTATTTCATAATTGTAATTTTGCTACTATTATGAATCATGATGTGATATGCAGGATATCTGTGAAACAATCCTGTGAAAGGGTTGTTGAACTCCCCAAAAGGGTTGCAACCCACAGATTGATAACTGCTGCTCTAGAAGAACATAGCTAATAGAACATATGTGTGTATGTATGTATGTGTATATATATATATATAAAGGAGACTCATTAGAATGACTTATGGGCTGTCATCCAGCTAGTCCAACAATGGCTGTCTACAAATGAAAAGAATCCAGTAGGTTTTCAGGCTGCGTGTCTCAGCTGGTCTAGATCACACACTAGAATCCTGAAGAAGTAGGTTCAAAGGATGCCCTTGCTAACAAGAGTGAGAGGCAAGCAGACAAAGAGAGAGAGCTTCCTCTTTCCATGTCCTTCATATAGGCTGCCAGTAGAAGGTGTGTCCCGATTAAAGGTGACTTTTCCTAACTCAAAAGATCCATACTAAAGGTAGGTCTTCCCACTTCAAATTATTTAATCAAGGAAAAAGAACACATCAGAGGTGTACCTAGCTGCTTCAGTTTTAGTTAATTCCAGATGTAGTTGAGTTGACAACCAAGAACAGCCATAACAACACCCCAACACCTTGTTAAGTTTAATCACCTCCCAGAATTGCCACTTTTAAGCACCATATTTAAGTGTCTAATGTCTTAATACCTCACAATGAGTATTAAATTTCAACACACAGCTGCTGCATGTCATACTCAAACCACACCCAGCTACAGCAGGGACATTTCTAGAGACTTGAAGGTAGGGCAGACATCAAACATGTACATTCTGGGAGCAAGAGCAGCTCAGTCAGAGAGAACAGCCAATGTGAATACCCTGAGGCAGATACATGCTAAGGAAACTTACACACCAACCTAGAGAACAGGACACAAGCCTTCTCTCACCAATCCAAGTGCTCTGTCCGTATGTCTTTCTCTCTCCCAAACACATGCACACACGCATACAAGCATGCACACACACATGCACACACAAACACATACACACATTTGCATATAGTCTGTACAGTCCTATTCCCTTCTCTCATTTTTCTTTCTCAGTGACATTTATCCCTTTTCTAGGATGACTGACTTATCCCAGCTTGCCTAAGATTTCCCCACTTTCAGCACTGAAGTCTAGTGTATGAGAAGTCTCTGAATCACAGGCGGCCAGAGGCAGTGGTCCCCAAATTTCAACACTATTAATGATTTGTCTATTGTATATTTCCTGGCTTTCCTGTGCAAAACACAAGTGGGGGGGGTAACAATGATTGATTATTTTATCCAAGTGTCTCAATGGGGCCTTGGCACATAGTAGGCACTCTATAATATTTATTGAATGAATGAACAGTGGGTAGGAGAATAAAAGATCAGAAAGGTGACATGAACCAGGTCATGTGGAGTTTTGCTGGCACTGTGAAGACCTTGAACCTGATTTGAGTAGGGTGGGAGACTCCTAGGGAGATGCAGACATAAGCACATTTCAGCCTTTCAGAAATGACTCTCAAGGGAAGTCACTGAGGAGACCCCAAATAAGCTGGCAGGTGATGTTGTCTCTGGCTAGGGTTCACCAGCAAAGGGGAGAAGAGGCCACACATTTCCAAAGCGAGGTCTACTAAGAGCAGCACCAAAAACATTGCTAAGGGTGGATATGGGATTTATTCTCAGAGGGGGAGTGTGTAGGTAGCTTTGACTCAGGCACAGGGTTGCTGGGAGATGAAAGAACTAGAGCTGGGCGTGTCACACCTTATAGTTTGGAGACAAATGGATTCTCTGCTGCCTTGCAGCTCCCTTTACCTAACACTGTGCCCAGCACTGGAACAACCTGCCCATCTTTAGCAGCTCATGGTGGTCTCTCTCCCGCCTTGCTGAGAATTATAAGTCACTGATAAAGAGAACACAGCAGTAATTTTAAAAGATGCCAGATCAAATCAGCAGTCTCTTAGGCCCTGGCTTGAGAAGTTAAAAACATGTTTCCTATAAAGAATTAATGTCAAAGAATCTCCAAGAAAAAGTGGTGGAATAAAAGAGGCTTTTGGCAAGTGGGGTACAAGCCAACGCTGTCTTAGAACATTTCCTTTGAGACAGGGTCTCATTATGTAGCTCTGGATATTCTGAAACTTACTATATAAATTAGTCAGGCCTTGACCCCACAGAGATCCACCTGCTTCTGCCTCATAAGTGCTGGGATTAAAGGCATGTGCTACTATGCCCAGCTTAGAAAAAAAATTTAAAATACAAAGCCACTGTAAGTAAAATGTAGTAGAAAATCCACAAACAAAGAAACTGAGTATGTGATAGAGTACTACATGTCAGAGGGAGAAGAGGTTTAATCTAAATAAACATGTCTGGAATGACTGACTATCAATGATGGGGAAGAGAAGACAGCTTTCCTTTCATCTATATAAAAAGTAGCCTTGTGGCAACTACATATACACTGATTAAAATGTAGCAATAGGAAGTGGGGTACAGCTGAATGATGGAGCACTAACAACCTAGGTTTGATCCCCAGAACCAGGAGAAAAAGTGAAGGGAGGCGGGCGGCAGGGGAAGGAGAGATGAATGGCAGGTGAAAAAAAACCTGAGAAAATACTACTTTCCTGGAAAATGCCTCTGGCATTTGTATTAGTGTGTGTGCTTTGAGGAGACTTATCAAGCAAGACAGGAAACTCAAAAAGCAGAGCCTAGGAAAGAAACATTTGACTAAGCAGTGAATGTTTGAAATTCAACGTAAGAGACAATAAGCATAGTCAGAAGACAGAACAGTGATATGAGATGAGCAAAGCAGCTCTTGTATCACCCCTTCTCTCTCTCTCTCTCTCTCTCTCTCTCACACACACACACACACACACACACACACACACACACACACACACACACACACAGAGCTTCTATAAAGAAGCCCTGATAAAAGCTAGTCAAAGTGTAAGACTCACCAGAAAAGGGAAGCCTGCTGTTCCCGGACAGATGCAGCAAGCACAGGTTCAGGATAAACAGGGATGTGCCTGTTAAATCAGGAATGGCTCTCACTGTGTTGACCCAACAAGTATCAAGAAGTTCAGAAGATGTGTTGGGAGTGACAGGTGGGTAAGATGGTATGCTGTATAAGTTTGTCCTAACAGTGGACATTAGAATTATTGCAATTAAAAAAAAAAGAATTATTGCAATTATTTGGAAATTAATCTGACAAACTCACTAAAATTAAAATATATGTTTCCTCTTACAATTTCTGCTTCCGAAAAGTTAGTCCATAAAATTAGAGATGTATAAAATTAAAATCGTAGTTACTGAGGTAGGAAGAATACAGAGTGATGTTTACCGAGGTAGGAAGACTACCAAGAGTGGTTACTTTCTTCATCACAGAGATCACATAGGTGTATGACAAAAAGCGACTTCCCAGGAGAAAGGTTTGGGCTTGTGGTTCAAGGAATAAAGTCCACCTCATGACAGAGAAAGCATGGGGAAAGGGGACATGAGCTGGCTGGTCACACTGTGTCCAATCAGGAAACAGAGAGACCTGAAGGCAGTGCTCCTCTGTCTTTCTCTCTTTTCCACATTATTCATTCTGGTCTCCAGCCCTTGGGATGATGCCCCACACATCATCCAAGGGACCTTCGCTCCTATGTCAAACCACTCTGGAAATACCCTCACAGAAGTACCTAGAGACATGTCTCCCAGATGATTCTAAATGCAATCAGGTTGACAATGAAGATAGGCCATCACATGTGTTCATTAAAGTGTTATCTGCCCATAGAAATACATAAATAAAAAACTTAGGAAAAGTTTTATTAAGGTGTGGTGGTGCTTTAGTCTTATCACTCAGGAAGCAGAGGCAGGTTAAACCTATAAATTCAAGACTAGCCTGGTTTACATAAGGAGTTCCATGACAGCCAAAACTATGTAAAGAGACACTGTCTCAAAAAGCAAACAAACAATAACAAAAGAGTGGTTAAATTAACTGGAATGTACCCATGCTTCGAAACCATGGGGCTATTTAATAGGATTTGGGGGATTATATCCCTTTTCCTAGACCTGTAATAGTACGTTAAATAATGAAAGCATCTTGTAGAAGTATATCAAGTTATCCTATGCTTATAGAAGAACAATGTTCTGGAATGTATATCTATATTTTTTAATTTTTATATTAGAGCAACATAGGAATACACTAGATTATTATACACAAAAATGATTTCAAAATGGGTATCCTATGAATTGGAAAAAATATTCTAAAACATATGCCTGAGATAGAGTTAATATCTAAGATTATAAAAAGCCCTCACAAGTCAGCAGTGTAAACAAATAAACCAACTGAAAAATGAGCTAAAGATCCAGAAGTTTCTCAAATGAAGATAAACAACTGGCCATGGATAGATACACAAAAAGGTACTCAGTACTGCTGGTTACGGGGAAACATACATCAAACCAAATGCCACTCCATACTCCCTAGGAAGACTATTAGCAAAAGGACAACAAATAATAAATGTTTTTCCTTCTTTATGGCTGATGGGAATGTAGGCTGCCATAGCCACAATGGAAAACAGTATAGTGATTTCTAAAGAAATAAAAAGTAGAATTCACATGATTCAGCAGTGTTTCTTCTGAGTATATAACTAATGGAGATGACAATGCCATCATATAAAGGTTTTTTTTATTCCATGTTTATCTGCTAATAGCCAGAATATGGAAGCCACAGTTCTTCATCAATGTGGGTGGAGAGGAAAGGATCAAGAAATGCATATACATTTGGTGGTCCACTTTGTAATATATCAACTTGACACAAGCTGAGAAGAGAGTCTCAGTGATGGACTCTCTGCATTGAGTTGGCCTATAGGCATTTCTATGGGGAATTGTCTTAATTAAGTTATTGTGAAAAGACCCAGCCCAACATATGTGGCACCAGTCACTAGGCAGCTTAGAGGAGAGAGTGTATATTTTAGTTCAGTAGGCTCTGAACTGTGTGAGAGTGAAGAGAAATCAAGCTGAGTGCAAGCAAGCAAGCAAGCATTCAAGTGAGCATGCATTCATGTCTCTCTGTTTCCAAATATCGATGTGATGTGACCAGCCGTTTTAAATTTTGTCACCTTGACATCCCTGCTTTCATGGAATATAATCTGGAATTGTGAACTGAAATAAATCCTTTCTCCTCTAAGCTGCTGAAGGTCGGACATTTTATCATAGCAACAGAAATAAAATTAGAATAATAGCTAGCACACAATATATTTTAAGGAGACCCTGCCAATTGACACTGCATAGGTGAAGCTGTGGTTCATGCTAACGGTAATGCTAACTGTGCACAAATGCAAAATGTATGCTAACAGTAGTGAGCCTCACAGAGGAAAAAGTCCAAAACTACTGAAAAAGTCTAAAACTATTGTGTAATATCACCCATGGGAGTAGTGAAATAGAAGAGATGGAGAAAAATCAGAGCAGAGATGAAAGGGTAACAAGTTGTCATTATCTGAGCGTGGAGATGAAAGAAATAGATAAATGTAACCAAATAAATAATCAGATCTGGAAAAGAACAAATTTAGAGACGTGGTGTTCAACATAAAAGCTATAGTTAAATTACATTGTACTAGAAAATTTTGATAAGCAAGTAGGTTTGAGCTGCTCTTGTCACAAAAAGTAACTGTGAGCTCATAAACGTTAAGATATATAAACTAAACGGCATACACTGTATCTCAACTCAGCACCAAGGGTCAGAGACAAGAAGATCCCAGAGCTCACCCACCAGCCAACCTAGCCAAACAGTTCTCTTCTGGCTCAGTGGGAGACCCATCTCAAAAATATAAGACAGAAAAAATGACTGAGGAAAGACCTCTGGATATCAACCCCTGGATTCCAAATGCACCTGTGTGAGTGAGCAATTGGCCCCACATGTGTATGCTCACACATTACCACCGCAAAACACACAACTATGTACACAGAAACCTAAACTCGTAGTTCATTTTTTTTCTGTCTTTTGATAATATCTAGCATTTTTGCTGTTTCCTTGAGACAGGGTCTCCTGTAGTCCAGGCTGGCCTTGAATTCCTAATCCCCCTGTATCCTCATGAGTGCTAAGATCGCAAACATACAGACATGTGCCACAGTGGCCAGTGAGTGTGTGTGTGTGTGTGTGTGTGTGTGTGTGTGTGTGTGTGTGTGTTACCAGGGATCAAACTAGGGCCTGGAATAGGCTTTCTACTACTGATCCCCAGTTCTAGACATCTCGAAGTTTTAAGAAGCCATCAATAAAATTTGGAGAAACTCGACTTCATCTTGAAACTGAAGTCTAAAGCCATATCCAAATTCCTTATGATGAGATTCAGAATTTTTAAAGTAAAAGCTGAAATTGAAGCATTCGTGTAGAAAAACAAGAATTCCTCCTATCTAATAAATTTAAATAGCACACAAAGGAAGCCTGTTGTGTAAGAATTGCCTTATTATCTCTTTAAATCAGTACCATTTTTCGTCACCTGAACAACATGGTTCAGGTTTTATTATTTCTGACTCGGATCTTTTGACAGTAGCTTTTTATCTGCTTATGGCCCCTGGGTGAACAATTACAAGAATTTCATCTTTAATGCTGCCATTCTCTAGCTAGACCTCCTCAGTTCACAAGGGAGGTATCTCCCGGGAATTTCACTGGCCCGGAGAGTAGAGCATCTCATGTGGATTTTGGTGGCTCACAGCCTGATGATGACATGAAAGCTGTGACTAAACGGAGCCCCCAGGAGCCCCTTCTGGAAATTTGCAACCCCTCTGATCTCTCCATCCTGCTTATTTGAGAGCTAATTCCTTTTGAGAGCTCTACAGGGGTGTTTCCTGTGGGGTCTGATGAATCCTTGCAGTTTGTCAGTGCTGCTGTGGCAGCAAATCTCTTTGAAACTTGCCCTTTGAGTCAGTTTTTCTTGACGCCATCCAATCTCCTACACTCATAAAAGCTGTACGAAACTCTTATCACCGTGGTCAAGTATCCACTTTTTCTCGTGTTCTTCAAAGGTGTCCCCATCTTCAGTCTAAGGCAGGTCCCAATGAGAGTTGGCTTCAAAATCTGCAGGCTCCAGTGCAAAACAAGAACAGAGCCCCATGGTCCAAAAGTATTGAGAATGTCGTGACAGTGACAGGAGAGCACGGAAGCTCATGGGATACACCAGGCTCCAGCACATGATGCCCACTCTGACCCTATCTGCCAACTCTGACCCTAACTGAAGCAAGTCACACCATCTGTTCAGTGACCTTGGAGGTGAAAGCATTTAGATATCTAGCAAATTTCCCTCACTACCAAGAGCTATATGCACAAGGGAAGAGTAGACCTCTGATCTTTGGGCTGGAAGGGATGGTAGGGCTGCTATCACTGGCCTGAGGACAGTATTGCTATATCAAAGACAGTAGAACCTGTAACTGGGGTTATGGCCTCAAATCTCTGGCTAGCCACTGCCTGGTTCCCCTGTCATCAGGCTCCTTCCAGGTGGGATCATTCATTAGATAATTTGATTTGCTGTTTTCTCTGTACTGTTAGTGGCACCTTCTTAGCTGATGCCACAACTGTGCAGAACAGCAATGCTGTTAAGGAACGAGATGGTAAAATCCAGACAGGGGCTTCATTCTAAGAGACCATAAAACTGGGATTTAGTCCTTGCTCCAGCAGTTCACCCCTCATTCTGTGTGAGTGGTGTCTACCGCATCTGGGTTGTGGTAGCACCCCTGGACCTTGAGATAGCAGGCTTGCACTCCCAACCTTTTCCAGTGTAAATGCAGAGGCAATGTCCCCTATCAGTAGCTGAGAAAGGTGATATTTTCAGTTATGAAGTGCCCTGGAATTATCAGACTTCTCATTTGGTGTAGAAAATCTTAATGAGGAAAAAAATTCAGTCCATGCCCAAAATATATCTTCAGTAAGCAGCATCTCTCCATGGCCTCTGCATCAGCTCTTACCTCCAGGTTCTTGCCATGACTTCCTTCAATGATGAACAGTCCTGTGAAAGTATAGCCAAATAAACCCATTTCTCCAAAGTTGCTTTGGTCATGGTGTTTCATCACAGCAATAGTAATCCTAAGACATTGTTTTTTAGGGGTTTCCAATAAATGGAAAAGATAAATTCTAGCACCATAAAAGATATTTGCAGGATAATCCACAAAAGGTTCAGTAAATAACATGCCAGCCGCTGTGTAAGAAGTTTGGCATAAGAAAGTTGAGCAAGATAAATGTGATGTTTGGTCTTGAGGCTCCTGCTATCTAGTACTATACAGCACCATTCAGATACTACTTGGACAGAACAAGGAAGCACGAAAGGACCCGTTCACCAACACACACATTCTGCAGTCACAGGGCAGAAGAACTGGCCTACACCTAAGAGCAAGGAAAAAACTCCAGGCCAGAAAATTCCAGGCCAGGTATCTGTGCACACTCAGCTTCCATGAGCTTTTCACCAGCTCATGCACCTCACAGTATTCACAGAAAGACACAGTGATAATGCTCACTTGAGGAGCTAAAACTCTTCATCCCTTACAGATTAGTGGTCATGTGACTGGCTATGGTTAACTGAACATGAGAAGGCATTTATACTTTGGGATTGAAGGTTTTCAAATCAATACTCAGTTAAGGCAAATTCTTCCCTCTGGCCCAGCAGCAGGCCGCATATCAACCAGTGGCTGCTTTGTCAGCCCCGTTGCTAAATGAAAGATTAACAAGTAGGATCTTCAGTCAATTCATGGTGAGCAAGGAGTGTAAGTGGAAAAATAAACCGTTGGCTTTTTAAACAACCAAGATCTGGGGAATGTTGGCTCCTGTGGTCTGGCAATATTGAGACCATGTTCATCTGTCAGTATGAGCTCCCTTACTAGTTTTCTACAGAAGTTTCCCCTCTCATCCTCATGGCAACCTGATGCAGAAAATGCTATCGTTTTCCCTTCCATTTCTTCAGACAAGAAACTCTGGAGATGACAGAATCAGCAATCAGCTTGGTGTTGGGGTTCTGACTGGAAACTCCAAATACCGGCGTGCTTTGGTGTCTCAAACTGCATTCGTTTGTTTGTTTGCTTGCTTGTTTGCTTGCTTTCAATTTATAAAAGGTAAACCAACTTTTGGGGATCCCTATCTTATGAAGTTCCAGGCCTTTCTATTGAGGACCTCTAAGGGTAAACAAGGTTCATGGTGACTTACTTTGTGCAAGAGGAGAAGGAACAGGAAAGCAGGCAGTTATAATCATGAATAAGAGAGAACACAGGATGCGATGGCGGGGACGGCACAGGATGAAGTTTTAGAAAAGCCTTTGGGAAGGTGACGTTAGGATTGGAAGGACAAAGGTGAAGCATGTCACCTTTGGGCTGAGGGAGCAGGTAACAGGTATGTAAGTTTGGTGCCCAATAGTGTAGAGAGGAGCCAGCAGGAAAAAGATCCTAGAGGGTGAGGAGGGGAAGGGTAAGAACTGACTTGAGGCTCGTGTGGGCCCATTCCTAAAACTGCAGGGTCCTGGAAAGACTGGCAGGCAGAACACTGACCTAGCTCATTAGCTCTGTAGAAGGACGGATGATGGGTGAAAGGAAGCCTGGTGATGAGCCTAGATCTTCCTGAAGCCAAGGCTCGGAGCTTCCCCAGCTCCTGCATCTAGCCACAAGTTGACTGTGCTGACTATCTAAAGAACATGGCGTGGACAGATTTCACTGAGTTTCTATAAACACCACGACCACCACCATCCCTGAGCGCACTTTTCTTGCCTTCTGGACCTACACCCTTCAGCACCTATCCAAGAAGAGTTCCTATCACCAACCACATACCCTTGGTCTAAGGAATGCTGATGGTCCTGGCATTCCTGCCTTGGAAATCACTGTGTCAGTCACTGTGGTAGATCCTGGGGCTTCTGGGGACAAAAAGGACCTAATCTTCGAAGAGCTGACAGCTCAGAGGCGTCGGCTCAGGTCTGAGAGAAACCGGCATTGAGAACTCATCCCCGTGCTCTTTGCATGCCAACCTAGGTCTGGAGAGAGCCAAGGGAGCTTCTCCAAGGAGAATCCTGGGTTATCCCCAAACGAAGCATGCTCAGCTCCAAGGACGTTGGAAAAACTAAAGCCACGAGGCTCATCCCCAGCTCCGACTTGGGAGAAAAGACAGGGATCCCTAGATGGGTTCTACGCAGCAGGTGGCAGAGGATCAGCGGAGTGCGCGGCGAGCGGATGGAGCTCTACAGCTCCCAACCCGGAGCTCCTGCTCCGCAGCGACGCTCCAGTCCGCTGACTGCCTGCAAGGCGCTGCGCCACCTCTCGGCCGGCCGCGCATGCCCGGTGCGACTGTCACTGCATGCTCCAGCAGCTCCAGGAGTTGCGCGTTTGGAAGCACCGGGAGAGACTGGAGCACCACCGCCCAGTCGGGGAGGGAAGCAGGAAGGTGATCCACACACACCCAGCGCCTGAACATCCCCAAGGGAAGTCTGCTCCTAGGAACAGCATCTCAGAGACTTGAGGTAACTTGTCCTGGTCACACAGTTGGGAACAAAGCCTACAACTTCCATTGCCCTGTCTTGTGACTAGGTCTGTAGTGTGCCAACTTGAGGACCCCGGGTGAAAAATCCTTTGCATCTCTTTCACGGGTAGACAGTGTAGGACTGGAAGAAGCTGCTAGAAATGTGTGAAATGTTTGAAAAATGTGGAGCCGGCTGTTTCTGTGAGTCTTTGGTTCATGCAGTCTTAAAGTAGCTGAGATTTACAGTGTCTGCATGAGAACACTAGTGTGAAAACTGGGGCCTGTGTGCAAGAGTTTGGCCCTTTTCTAAGGGACACTGGCAGAGTTAGTCATGTTGTATTCGGGATTGTTAGAGACCACTAGAGACATTAAACCAGCTGGCATGGTGTGCGGTAAAGAAATGTAGAGTTAGGGCAAGGCTGGCAGGACACTAAGGCTGGTGCATGCCCTCTTTTGGTCCAAGTGTTCTTGGCAGAGTTCAAAAAAGAACTCCTGAAGGCACAGTTTTCAAGTGTCGGCAAGATCTAAATCCTCACTGTTCTTCCTTCTCTTCCCCAAACATCCCAACTCCTGCCCTCTTTTTTAGAGCATGCTCCTCCCACTGCTAAGGACTCTTCATCTGCAGACCACCAGAAATGCACCAGGGAGCCTTCCACGGTCCCACCGCCATCCCTTCTCTTGCTTTGCACTCTTTCAAATATGATTACCCAGTTTCGTTTCCCCTTGGCCTACAGCACTACTACAGGTTTGTGTGGCCAGAACCCCGCCCAAAGGGAAGTCCAACCTCTTCCGGCTGACGTACTCAGCTCTTAACATCCAAAGACTAGTTCATTCACAGCTCTCCTACAGCCAGGGCAGACACAACAGGGAGAATGGTTGTTTCTGAAGGCTGTGTGACAGAAATCTGGTTAGCATTTCTGGAGGTTAGAAGTAGAAGGGTACGGTGGCGTTCATCTCTAATCCCAGCACGTGAAAGGCAGAGGCAAGTGGGGTTCCTCTGAGCCAGAGGCCAGCCTGGTCAACACATTGAATTCCAGGCTAGCTAGGGCTACATAGAGACCTTGTCAAACAAAACAAACAAATCTGATCGGCCACGCTGCCAGAAGGGTGGTGTTTCCTCATAAGCTTTCAAGAGAAATGGATTCTTCATGGCTTTTGCAGAATCTGATCAGCCCTAATGGTTTTGATTGACTGTGTAACCATAACTCCAGTCTCTGCCTCTTTTCAATGCTGTCCTCTATGTACCTACACCATTCCTGGCATCTCATTTCTTTTGTCCTCTTCTTCCAAGGACACCTACCATATTGGTCAAGGGCCCACCCCAATGACCTCAACTCTTAATATTGTTTCATGCCTAAAGACTACTTGCCAGGAAGGCTACAGTCATAGGAACAATGGCAGTAGGCTTTGGTATCTTTCTGTAGAGCATAATTCAGTCCATATCAGAAGGGATCTTGGATGAAAAAGATCTTGGGAAGATTACTCTACAGGGTGGAGAAGACAGTGAGTGGCAGCTAAGAGTTTCTGATTACCTCATCCGTGCTCCCCATCTAAAGGGCCTGGAGGAGCAGCACTTCAACCTTCATTGTTTCCTGAAGCCTACTCTATATCCCTGCCTTGCCCTTTCCCAGGCTGCAAATGTCCCTTCTCCAGACCCTCCGAAAACCATTTTACCTCACATTGGGGCTTCAAAGAATTGTGAGAGTTTTCAGCCCCTTCTCAACTGCCAGGGACTGTGACAGTCTAGACCAGTGGTTCTCAACCTTCATAATGTTGCGACCATAAAATTATTTCATTACTACTTCATAACTATAATTTTGCTAATACTGTTGTGAATTGTAATGTCAATATCCGATATGCAGGCCATGACCCACAGGTTGAAAACTGCTAGCCTAGAATGTCTTGTAAAACACAGACAGCTGAGGGGGGGTTTCTAATGTTGACTGATTTTGTTGTTTGTTTGTTTGTTTTTCAAGACAGGATTTCTCTGTGTAGCCTTGGCTGTCCTGGACTCACTTGTAAACCAACCTGGCCTTGAACTCACAGAGATCTCTGCCTGCCTCAGCCTCCCTGAGTGCTAGGATTACAGGAATGTGCCTTGGTACCAGACTTTGTTGGCTGAATTTTACATGAGAAATCAAGGCTCAGGCAGGCTAGAGAGCAGGCCTATAGTAACTCAGGGAAGATTCTAAACAACCGCAGGGCAACCTTTTGTTGACTGAATTTTAAATGAGAAATCAAGGTGCTGGCAGGCTTGGGAGCAGGCCTATAGTAACTCGGAGAAGCTTCCAAACAACCCAAAGGCAATCTTCTATCTATCCTCTTTGATTAAAGAAGGTGGAGCTGTATTGTTTGGGTGGGAATGCCCTGGGGACACAACACTTGGCCTTCTGATTCTCCAATGCATAACTGATTTTCCTGAGTGTGGTTTCTTGTGTCACTAGAGGTTCTCAGGCATGACCAAGAACATGGCCTACTCTTGAGGGAGACTTTGAACTCTGAACCCATTTTTTTCCCCTGAGAGTAAATCCTTTAGCTTACTTAGCAGGAGGGAGATGAGAGAGAGAAAGATAGACAGACAGGAGTAGATCAGGGTGTAGTCAAAGGCATTGCCACATAGAGAAGGGCAAAGCCTTGCTCTCTGCCCAGATTTTCTATGCCCAGCATCTGTTCTTTTGGGGAATGGGGGGACTTGCACTTAAGCAGGCATTGTGACCGTCTGCTCTTCCCAAACTCCATTCATCCAGGTTGGATTTTACCAAAGCCCTGAATCTCCTCCCAGCCTACCCCTATCTAGGAGCTGACCTCCTCCGACCTCCAGAAGAAGGAACTGAAAACCAGTCTTGGCCTCTTTTCTTTCTAGAGCTGTGAGGGTAACTTCTGCCCGTTGTCTATGGAGGATGTGTACTCCACAGTGACGATGCCCCATGCCACCATCTGTCCTTGCTGGAGGGGCAATTATTTTGTGAGGAGCAGCATCAGAGTCACTTATTGTGGGGTCCCTGGCCATATGATTCCCTTCTTCCCTCAGAGAGGGACTATTTAGGGCTGTCTTTTATCCAGTAGACTGCAGGTGTGCGCCTGTGTTACCTGTGGACATTATCGAAACTCAGGAGGAAGACACAAACACCCACAATAAATGAACTCTGCTGACTCCCTCCACCAACCCTTCCCCTGCTCTGACTGTGACAACGTACACTAGACGAGGCCTTAGACTTCGAATAAGGTCTTCCTTAGCTTTAGAAATGACTGGGTCGGAGCTTCGTTGTCTGAGGCCCAGCAGCTAGCTGTATCCAAACCTAGGGCTACAGGCCCATCTCCTACACTAGGACGCCCGAAGAAGCTGTGATAACCGAAGACTTGAGCCCCTTTGTTGTCGCTTCAGTTGCTTGCTGCAGAAATTCAAGCTCCTTGAGGGCAAGCACCAAATCCAACCTCAGCAGGAAGCAGTGCTGGCCAGGCGCCCCGTGCCTGGGTTCCACTGAACCCAAAGGGAAGAGGACTCAGTTCTTTGCAGAGGAGGCTGCGGAGCGTGCAGGACAGAGATGCAGCCGCTGCACCCAGTGGGTGCGACCAAGCCCCAAGCTCAGAGCCCACAGCCCAGGGGCAGTGAAGGGACAACCTCAGGCGCCCGCCTCTCCGCTGCAGTCTTGTCGCACTGCGCACGCGCGCCGCTGGCCCGGCTCCGCCCCCCCGGGTAGGGACCTACAGCGGGCGCGGTGTCGGCGGCGGTCTGCAGGCGGTAGCCGGCGGTGTAGATGCCTGTCCGTGCGCTGAGATCTGGGGCCGTGAGGTGCCGCGGCGTCCGGGTGAGTGGCGGGGCGAGGCGGGACGGTGCGGGACCCGGGAGGGCGCGGCCGGGTGTGGCTCCACGGTCCCGCGTGCGCGCCTCCGGGCTGGGGCGCCTCCCGCCGGGCTAGGCGGGTCGGATCGGAGACCCACGGCCCACCCTGCGGCCTTTGTGCAGCTCCGGCTCTGCCCAGCGACTCAGCGCGCCGGGCGGTTGAGCCGGCTTTTTAAATGATGCCTCGGCCCCGAGCAGGAAGTGTCGTCAGGAGGCCATTTTTAAAGCCTCTCGGCCTCCGAGGCCGGCTTGACGCGGCTCTGGCTCCCAGCGTTTGGAAGACACCCCATCTGCGACTGGCCGGCCCTCGGGAGACGCGACGGTGCGAGCTCTAGCACCCGCGCCACGCTCGGCGCCGTGCAGCGCCCTGGCCTCGCCCGGGAGAGCGTGCATCCCTTGTAGCGCGCCAACAATAAACTTGAGGACCACGCTGGCATTGTCTTTGGAGCGGCTGTCGGGGTGGGCCATATCCACGGAGGACCTAATCCTGGGTGGGATGAAGCTCATGTCACCTTTTGTGGGACGGCTCCATACCAGCCTTTCAGTTTGATCTTGTTGCCTGGAGTTGAGGGGTGGTGCGGATTAACACTAGGGAAAGGGTGCAGAAGAGGAGAGAGAACCAATGAAAAGTTTATGACCCGAAAAGAGAAAACCAAAAGATAAAAAATATCGACACCCCCCCCCCCATGTTTGTTAGGTATTTGACATACCCATTTAAATTACTAGTGCTATTAACAAATAGGATACCAAGGGTATTTATCATTTAAAAAAAAAAAGTGAAACCTAAAGCCCGTTGTTCTACTGAAAAAGAGCCTACCAACCCAAACTCGGTGTTGCGTTTGAGGCCTTAAAACATTACACCTTAAGTTTAGAGCTGAAATCACCTGAGAAGAAAATTCCCTGAGCGCCAGTAGCTTGCAACACTTGGCTACAGAAGAGCAACCAGGTAACTTGGGAAAGTGTCTCTGCCCCTCCAATTCGCACATACAAAATTAAGCCCAGTCCAGGGCCATACAGGAGGGCATGCCTGGAAGCCCAAAATGTATTTATATGCTTAAAGTGCCATATTCAGCTTTTTAAATTGAAGGCATTATCTTTATCCAAGACATGCATTTATTAAAAAGATTTTTTTTTTTTATCTTGGCTCTGATGTGTTAGCCCTGACATTTGATATACCCAGCCTTGTTATGCTGGAGTAAAGGAGAGCTTTGTCTTCTCTGTGCCTTCCTCCTGAATATCACTCATTTTAAAGCCCATTTAAAGAAACCTGTATTTTCTTTCTTGTCTGTTTGCCTTTAAGAAAGAGGGTCTGGGACAGTGTTTGTGCAAAAGGCAGAACAAAGAGCAGGTTAACAATTGTCACTGTGAAGGCTGCCATTTTCTTCACCCATTCCCTTATCCTCTGAGCCAATCCAATGGCGGGCCTTTCATCGCCATGTCTGCCATGATGGCTAAGCTGGGTCCTTTCCACTTTCCAGTGAGGACTCTCCCAGCCTCAACTGTTCCTAAACTGCCTTTGATCTCCACTGCATGCCACTGCTCCACTGCAAACCCGGCCACCTGCAGAAAAGTGACTGGAGACCATCTAATCCAGACCTTTGTGGGTGGGAGCAGGAGGCCCAGGATAGCCAGGAAGGATTTGAATCAGTCATGTGCCCCACCCCAAGAAAGAAGCCATCCATTTCGTTTAGGTCATAGGGTTCCTGGGAACCCTTCCTTTTTAAGCTTAGACTGGCTGCCATTGGGAAGCATTTTGAAGGTTTGTTTTGTCTTTTCTATAACAAACGTATCCAAGAGACCACAGCGTGCAGATCCCAGACTTATGCCAAAGTGTCTGACTCTGTTGCAGGCCTGTTGGCGCAGCACTGGCTTCTGAGCATAGATGTCTACACCACAGCTTGAAGTCCTGAGACCTGTGGTCCTCAGTGGTTAATAAGGGCTGAAAGAAGAGGAAGAGCCACAGAGACTTGCCACACTTTTGACTTCTGGGCCTGGAATAACAGTGCCCAAGAGGCCAGGAATCCTGGCTGTGACCTCAGCACACAGGACAGAGTTTTAACTGGATGCTGTCTGCCACCACTTTCCACCTCAGTATGACCTACAAAATCCACGTACCATCTCCAGGCCTATTGTTTTGAACAAAGCAGGTAACTGAAGTTTTGTTTCGAAGTTCGACCAGGAGCTTATGGGCATGCTCCGACAGGCACCCTTCCTGACTGTAGAGTCAAGGTGCTATAGCATCGGCAAGTGGCCAGCCACTGATAGTGCCCTGGTTGGCTTCCTGATAACAGGAATTCCATAATGAATTTGCCCATTTACTTCTGGCTCCAGTCAGACTCCTTAGGGACAGCATCCCATTCGGGGGTGGACTATCAAGAGTCCTCATCTGTGCTCTTTGTACTTGGCCATGCCCAAATGATGTGGCGGGAGAGCAGGAGCATGCGGATTTCAGAATGCTAAGATCTACACCTCACAGAGATGTCTTGTGTTCCTAGGGTTGTGCTGCTGGGCAGGAGCAAAGCCTTGACTCTTACATGTTTAGGCACATTTACTAGTCTAAAGGTGATGGCCTAGCCCCACCTCCAGTGTGAGGTCTACAGAGTAACAGAGTTTTTCTTGACATCCCCACACTGTCCTGCACCTGTCATTCAGATGCTTCCCAACCTGAGTTGCATATTAGACTCTTTTTTGAAGCCTTGTAGACTTGGGTCTGCATTCTGCCCTGCCCCTGCCACTACCTCAGTCAAATCCTAGTCTTTGAAGAATGGGAACCAGGCAGCAGCATTTTGAAAGCCCCCAAGTAACTTCCTTTAAACATTGTGGGCTTATCAAAGACCATATTAGCCTCAATGCAGGCAAAGCCAATGATTCCTCATGTAGATGGAAAGCTTTCTTCTCTTTTATTAAACTATCTATTCCACAAATTTTGGGGGGTTTTCTTTGAGGCCAAAAAGGGAATGAAGGAAATACAAAAATGTGTTCATACTAAATATCTTTAGAGACCTTGGAGCCCTTTGAACATTTCAAATACAAAATTTATACCTACTGTTTGTAATACTTCCCCACCACCACCACCTGTCCTGTGT
Source organism: Psammomys obesus (assembly GCF_907164565.1). NCBI lineage: Eukaryota > Metazoa > Chordata > Mammalia > Rodentia > Muridae > Psammomys > Psammomys obesus. Next base: position 21,710,452 of record NW_026596051.1, on the reverse strand, counting down.
GTGTGTGTGTGTGTGTGAATAGTCATATATGATGCTAGCAAGCATATTTGCTCATTAATGGTCATCTTTTTTACATTTAAACTACAAGCCTTGAACTTGAAGAACTCCAACCCCAGTCTTACTGTTTCTTTTCTCATAAACTGTTAGAAGTGGCCCATAAAATCCCTTCCTTTGTTTTCTGGTATGGAGGACACTGCTGTTCTCTGCAGAGCCAGATCCTCCTGCAGCCTTGCAGAGGAACACCTGGGAGCTTCTAACCTCTGAGCAAGTCCTCTGTATGCAGACCTTTCTTCTTTGTTTGATTTTTTTGTTTGTTTGTTTGTTTTATTGTTGCTGTTGTTTTTACATTATATGCTCCTCGGTGGAACTTTACTGGATGCTTACATTTAAAGGAGTCTCACCAAAATGTTGTCATTTCCTGACAAGACAGGCTCTTTGTTAATAGCCCCTTGCATTTAGTTTTGTTTGTTTGTTTTCATTCATCCTCACATCAGCCATGTGGTAAATTATCTCTTTTTACAACTACAGAAACTCGGGCTAAGCTAGGTTAAAAGTCTAAAATCACACGACTAGCTAGCTAACAAGCCAAAGACCTACCCCCCTTTGACCCTTGCCTTTAGTTTCCCAAGGTCCTGTGCTGTGCACTCTTAAATTGCCGTCACTGAGAAAGCAGACAGTCAGACTGTCACAGCTTCTGTTCTGTTGCCCTGGCAATAACCTGCTTTCAGAAGATAGTGAGATCCTGGGGACGATGTGTTTGTCAGTGGCATTTGGACATGCTTCTTGTCATTGAGGTAGAAGTCAGCCTTAATCATTCCTGAGTGCAAGGTGTTTCGTCCTGAAGAGTCTCCTGCATGATTGGCATTTCCTGTTTAGGCCTCCTTCTCCATCAGTTCTCATTTGTGGTCATTGAAGTACTTGCTCAGGCATTGTTTTATTTAAAGGTCTGGAAGATGATATGCTGTTTATAAGTCTACAGTGGCATCTTCCACATCCAGCCTTACATCTTCACGCCTCTTGCTGTTGTAGGGTCAAATGGTGTTTAAAGGGTTCGCTGAGAGGGGCAGATGAGACAAGTCATAAACAGAAGGAATGCATAGATAGAGCTTGTGACGGGTACACTGCCCCTTGCCTGGCAGTGAAAAGAAAAGAGAGAAATCACTTGCCAAGGGATTCAGCCAGTAAAGGCTGAAGAGTTAAACTTCCAGCAGCTTCCTTTGTTCTTCTTGGGTTCATAAGCAAAATCCCTACCCCAGTGATGGATGTGGGCAGAACCACACCAAAGGAGGAATCCTGGATCAGAATGCCCACAAAAAGCTATAGCCACTCATCTGTCATGTGCTTCAATGGGTGAGCTATCAGTGTCCAGCCTCGCTCTTTCCTCAATGGCATCCAGAGGGGACACTTACTACACTCCTGTTTCATGGTGTGAGCTTTCACTAAGGAAGGTGGGGAAAGCCTGGTTTAGTGCCTTTTGTCCCGTGGTGATTAATGCCATTACCACTGAAGCTGATGTGTAGTTTCTACCTGGGTCAGTCGCAATTATATGATCAGACAAATAGTGTTAAAATGCAAGGTGACACTCAGCTATATTCCAGAAAGACCCATGGTCAGTAGCTGAGAAACCTATGCTTGGCATAATTTCTTCATTAAAAATGGAAAGTAACATTTAATGAGACTTGGTGGGCCAACTGCTTTCCCAACCCCTTTCCCTTGCGTTATAATAGTTACCTGTACTGCCTACCCTGTGTTGGAAGCCAGGGAGCAGTGTGCCCCAGGTCACACACTAGCAAGTGTTGGCACTGCGGGTTAAAACCCTGCATTGTTTCTATAATGATAACGTGAGACCTAGTCTTACACACTTGGCCATTTCTGATTTGTTGAACTCTTACTATGCATTGGGAAGCCATAGGCTTCCTTCTTAGAAATGAATTCAAACTTTCATGTCCTTGACTAGCTTTCAGTGAACTGGATCTTCAAGTAAAATTTTTCCTCCTTGTGTTCCTGCAATAATTATCTAAGAAATTAATACAAGTGAGCTCAAAGAAAAAAAAAAATTTAAGCCTTACCCATAGTGCATGCAAGTAAACTCCCACTCCACCTCAGTGCTGAGAGCCAGTTTGTGGCACACAAAACCATTCCTATGCGACGGTACATGACAGTCATCTTTAGCTTTTGCTATAGATAATTCTGTTACTAAAAAGCTCTTTATATGCTGCTAAGTCATTTATTATGGAAACAGACAAGTTAATGTTAAATGGATCTCCTACTGGGCCATTACATTAACAGTACTGAGTCCTTCTAAGCTAACTGAAAGGCAGAAAAAAAAATGGTCCTGCCCTAGGAGCTGTGACTTTGGAGGTCAGTGAACTCTGCCACTAATGTCTTGAGTGCCCTCCACAGTAAGTGGGTCCATGTACAGCCCTCTGTCAACAGTGTCTTATGTCATCCTTCGCCTTCAATCCATTGATAGTATAACTGGGCACAGGAATTCAGCTTTACAGGTAATTGGGTATGAACCAAACGAAGGACTTGTATGCAAGAAAGGAGGCTCTCACTCAGGAGTGTTGGCTGTACCTGAATAGTGTTCTCACGTCCATCCCAGCTACTGCCCTTTTCCCATGCTGCTGCTTCTACTTACTGTTTCCTTGGGGCATTCACACTGCAGCTGTGTTCTGTCCTGCACCTGGCCACACAAACTACAAAGATCAGCTAGAACTTTAAAGAACCCCCCCTCCTCTTTCCACTATGAGGGGAAAGCAGAGTAATTGCACCAAAAACAGCTTAAAAGTGTAGAGGACACTGAAATCGTTTGCAGCCTAAATGTCTGCCTTCTCTCTACAAGGATAAGCTGATCAGTCTCAAATCTCACATTTAGACATATTTACTTAAGATACAAGTTGTCCCCAACTTATGACAGTTCCCCCTAGGACTCTGACTTCATGACCGTCTATATGTGGGGTGCATGCAGCAGGAACCATACTTCTGGGTTTGTTTTTTGGACCTTTTATTAGGCTGCCCATATGCAACAGAGCACTTTTGTGACGTCAGGCAGCAGCTGTGACCTGGAGCTCATGGGCAGCCATGCTGACACAGGCGTAAGCCATCAATACTGTGCCATGAACTGTATTCAAAAATGAAATGATGTGGGGGTTTTTTTTATTATAAACTACCTAGCTGTGTGCTAGGTAGCATTCTTAGTTGAAAATGGGCTCTGCTGTGTTTCGCGGTGCTGTAGGCCAGGTGTGTTAAGTTCGTGTTTCACTGAGGATATTTTCAGCTTGTGGCGGGTTATAACCCCCTTGGAAGTTGGGGAGTATATGGAACTGCCTAAATGGTTTTGCAGAGATGGTACCACAGCATCCTGGCTGTTCCTCAGCCAGTTGGTGCTGGCCAGATTGTCTAGAGACACTTCTTCAGGATGCTCTCTACTTCTTCCTGCTGGTCCTGGCCCTACTGGCTAAGTCTATTTAACATTTTAAAAGGATTGAGAGCCTCCAAGTGAAAGGATTGGGCAAGAATGTGGAAAATGTGTTTCCCTTCTTGAAAAGCTTTGCAGGTGGGGATCTTTGACAACTACTTAGAGTTAATGTACATGTAATGAGGTACTGCATTGAAACCATCAATAAGCTGTGGAGGACAAGTGCTTAAAATAACACACCACCAGTACTGCTGCTGTCCATGTTTTAAGGTTATGAGGCTGGTAGATAAGAGTAGACATTGCCATAGTGATTGGGTGTAGATCTTTGGGACAGTACTGAGAACCAAGAACTGCCTGGCTAAAAGTGCAGGTTAGTAGTTGGCCCAGCAAGAGTAAGTCATTTGTTTACCTGAAAGGTGAGTTACAAGAACCCATCTTCATCTTCATTACAGGGTGAGTTTTTGACAATGAAAACAAAATTATGATTGAGGAGGGAAGGATTTAGGAGCTTAGAGTAGCTAGTGTGTCAAAGGTGGGGATGTTCGAAGGACTTGAATAGCTCTGGAAGCTACCGATTTCATCTGCCTGCAGGCTTTCATCAGAGTTACCTGGTGCCTTCACTAATGCTGCTTTAACAGCTGCCTCTCTCCTGAGAGGGAATACATCCCAGGAATCTCTGTGTTTACATGGCTCTTGGGTTCCTCAAGCTTCAGGACCTCCGAACACGAGCCCTATGTCCTGATTTCAGCCTCTGCATTCTATGGCCCTGTGGTTTTCCAGACCCTACTTGCAGTTAATGGCATCTTCATGAAACTGCTGGGGAGAACATGTTGAAGATACTCGTGCTCTTGAATTATAAAGTCTGATTGCAGAGACCAGCAGTCTCGGGCTTAGAAACCTAGTCCAGGCTTGTGTCCTGCAGATGAGAAAACAAATGCACATAGGTCATTGCTTGAGGTCACTTCAGGTGTAGTTGAGTTCTAGTGGTTACCCTGTGTCCTTTCACATGTGCCTGTTTACAGATCTGAAAAGCAAAGAGTATGTCTGCTTCCTCTCCTGATGCCCCTGAAAAGCATCTTTACATCTACACCAGGGTTCAAAGTGTAGAAAGACTGGTCTCTGCTGTCAGTTGGAAGCATTCATATGTTCTGTGCAAAGCATGGTCCTCTGGCACACATATATGCTTGAACCTGGAGGGGTCAGACAGCACTTGCAGCCTTCAAGGCCTTTGTCTCCTTGATGCCTTGTCTGGTATCGGGACTTTGCTATGTGTTGGTAGCTGCTTTGGGTGAAGGTAACATCACTCACCAGAGTAGGACACAAAAGGGAGTACTGCAGATGACATCACAGCTTGTCCTTAAGTGTAGGGTCTCCGATGTTTCTCAGAGCTGCATTTCAAGGGTTTTATGCCACACTGAATGTGCAGCAGGGAGACCTGTGGCTGCCCTGAGCTGATCTTTCAGACAGCTTTGTGTAGTTCTTGGCTTGACCATTCTATGCCAGAAGAAGCTGTGGCTTCTCTCTCACTCTCCTGCCTTGTGGAGACAGTCATTCTTGCAGCTCTGTTGCTGTATGAAGTTTTCTTGGTCCTCATTGCCAGCAATTGAAGAAAATTGCTTAAATGATGACAGGCTTCTTAGTTTGTTTGTGATCATTAAAGACCAGTTTCCAGCCGACTCCAATCAAGAAGTATTGTTGGGTTCCTAGTTTGTATCTTCTGAGTAAAGTGTCTGTACACTATACTGTCAGCCACTGTGTAACATGTACAAGATCATGGAAGATCTTACTTGTTCTAGAAGATACATGTTTCCTCTCCTGGTCTAACCCAAGGCATCATGGCCCACAGCTGCCATGTAGTCCTTTGCATGCTCTAGTCCTCCCAGATCAGATGGATGCTGTTATGACAGAACCTGTCATTCTGCTGACCCCAGTCTCTTTCCCAGCTCTCTGTCACATGTACAGGAGAAGCTATTGTCCTGTGAGGCTGTGCCCCATTCTGGCCATTCTACAGCCCCGACCTCAACCCCTTGCTGATTCTCCAAGAGTTCCAGGCCTACTTCCTACCCATGGTGTCCTTCTCTCTGTTTGACACACCCTTTTCCTGGACCCCCACAGAACTCAGTCCCTGGCTGCCTCAGGTCTCGATGTCCTCTCTCCACCCAGCCGTGAAGCCTCCTCACCTTGCTTTTTGATATTTCTTTACCAGTTCAGTTGTGCGTGTGTGTGTTTAACTGCCATTTGACAACTGAAGGAAGGAACCACTACCCTTACGTAAGCTTCATAAGGGGAAGACAGTGTTTGCCCATTTTTAAGCATTTTTAAATCTATTGCTTGTGTACTCGTGCCAAAAAACATGTGTGGCAGTGAGGGAACCACTTTGTGGAATGGGTTTTCTCCTCCTACCATGTGGGCTCTAGGAGTAGAACCCAGGCCGCCAGTGTTGGTACTGGTTGTATTTACCCAGTGAACCATCTCTCGATCACTACCCTCCAGCTCACAGAGAGAGCACCTAGCACTATGATGGAGGCCCCTGAGATGATAAAGAAATCACTGTGTTTGAGTCAGTGTTGTTGGCTTCTACCACTTGTGGAAGCAGAGTGGGTGTGTGAATGAGAATTGGCATAAGCAGGTATGTGTGTGAACAACTAACTGTAAGCCCTGGCTCTAGCACTTGGTCACTCCCACTTGAAAACTGAGTTGGCAGTGCCTTTATGGTGTTTGGTGAGGCTCATGTGGCACTACCTACAAAACTGCTAGAATGTACTCACATCAACCAAGCAAAGCATTCCTGAGCTTTCCATAATTTGATCCTGAGCTCCTGCTGATGTCCTTCCTCCTGGTAGCTCAGGCTCACTGTTGGTCTAGAGTGGAGATTTCTGAGTGCCTGAGCTACAGAATCTTTTTTTAGTTTAGGCTTGCCAGCATGGTTGTGTTTGTGTTGCTGCACTGCAGTAGTTTAGTATACGTGGGGATTCTCTGGGAAGGAGCCATTACGATACAGTGGAAGTAAAGGTAGCTTAGCTAATCCTTGAGCCTCTGTACTAATCATACTTTGGTTTTTTTCCTGTAGTGTTGGCCTGGAAACAGAATTAAAAGCAGTCATATTGTGGCTCATGTGTTTCCTGTGAAAGGACACAAAATGGGATCGATTGTTAAGTATTCCCATAAGAGAAGTGCCTGCTGTTCTACCAGTCACGTGTGCGGAAGGATTCGTGCATCCTTCCGTGACAAAGATTCAGTGACATCTTTCTGACTTTAGTTTCCTCTGTTGGTATGCAGATAAAGAAGATGAAGGATATTGGAGAACAACTGTACTCCACACAAGTGAATGGTGGACCCAGTTCCTTGACCATGTCCCCCAAACAGCCTAATGCTTCTAGAGCCACTCGGCTGGATAGACAGGAAGCACAAACCCTATTGTACCAAGGCTCAGAGGCAGAGGCTGCCACAATGACCATTGCTACTTGTGTACAGTGCAAAAGTGTTCACAAGATTCCACCTCAAGACTTCAGGAAGGGCCCTGGGCAGAGCCAGAAGGAAGATGCTTATGTCTGTTTCAAATGTAGCCTTCAAGCAGTGCCTGCTCAGCTCCATTTTGTGAACAATAACCCCAGTGCTGCCCATGTTAGAAACGAGACGGAAACCATCTCGAGTCCTGTAAATAAATTTAAGGTTAGGAACTTCAAGCCAGGCAAATACTACTGTGATAAATGTCGGTTCTCCACAAAGGATCCGCTGCAGTACAGGAAGCACACGCTGCAGCACGAGGAGATCAAGTTCATCTGTTCTCACTGCAGCTATATCTCCTACACGAAAGGGGAGTTCCAGAGGCACCTGGTGAAGCACACGGGCATCTTCCCTTACCGATGTGAGTACTGTGACTATGGTGCTATTCGCAATGACTACATTGTCAAGCACAGGAGGAGGGTCCACGAGAGGGCAGGTGCCAAACGACCACTCAAAACCGTGGCCAAGCTGGAGCCCAAGAGAACCAGCATTTCAAAACAGGGCGTGGAACTATCAAAGGCTGCTAGTCCCAGGGCTGCCTTCCAAAATAAGTTGTCGGACCAGCTGTCTCGGTTCTCTCTCCATGCCAACAAAGACAAGACACACAATGTGATGTTGTTACCTGAGCTAAAGAAGTATCAAAAAGATGTAGTGTGTATTCCTGAGCCAAGTGAGGTGAGCCTGTTGGGGAATAAGAATGTTGAGGTGGAAGTGCTGTGCCCCTCAAAGGAGCCTGTGCAACCAGGTATGCCATTAACTGTTGTGGCACCCTCGGAGCTGGTGGTCCCCACCAACTGTCTAGCCCAGCTGATTGACGTGAAGGTCGTCAATGGCACACAGCAGCTTGTACTTAAGCTGTTTCCGTTGGAAGAAAACACCCGCCTTGAGACAGGCAGAGGAAATGGAGTTACTGCTGAGTGTATGACTACTGAGAAGGGCTCGGGCAGACAGGAAAAAATGCTCTCTCCAGAAGCAGCGGGGTCACAAGCAATGGAAGGGAATACTGGAGAGTTTGTGGGCCTTGATCGCCTGCACTCTTTGGTTCAGAAACAGCTTAAAAATGTGAAGTGGGTGAAGTCTTGCAATTTCTTCATGCCCAATTCTGGTCTACACAGTCATCAAGAATCTTTTCTAGGTTCTGATACAATTAAAGATTTGCAGAAAACTCACAATTTGTGTCCACCTAGAGCCCTTCCTTCTGTTGCCTTAAAAGGTCATTCTCCAAACTCTGTACAAAACAGTGTTCCCTGTGGTCCAGGAGCCACAGCAAACCCTTTCTTGAATAAAGTAGCTCTTTCTTTTGCTGAAGATGGTAGGGGTTCCCGAAGTGACTCCCAGCAGCTCCTTCCGCTTACCTTGTTGCCTGCGCAGGTTTCCTTCTCTGGAGAGAAGGGCATACTGCCTATAGGTGAAAATGACTTAGAATCCAGGAATAGGATTACTCGTCCTGAAACAATACTTTCCTCTGACAGGAAGCTGGAAGACAAGAAGGTAGAAAGCAAGGCAGTGGGAAATACAGGCCAGGTTTCCTCTGCACAGAAAAAAGAATATTTACGTATAAACATTACTGGGGAAGATAAACTGAGATCCCAGAAGCCTGGGGATCAGCCTGTGCAGAACCCTGAAAAGACAAGTAACACATTTGAAGGTCCGATCATCTCATCAGTATTTTCTCTGAGCTCTGGATCTGAAAATGTGCCAGAGGGCATTAAATGGAATAGTTCAACAACCAAAATAAAGTCCATTGAACTGCTGCGCAGAAAGATAGCACAGTTAATTGAGTCTTGTGGCAAGCCTTCCTCTTTGTCTGCCAACGGTGCTCAACGACGTTCCATAGAGCAGACACCCAAGCTAACTTCAAAAGCAACTCCCACAGCTGTTCAAGAAATGAGTGTGTCCATTTCTGGCCCTGGCCCTGGTCCTGGCCTTAATGTGTGTTCTTTCCAAAAACCTCAGAATGAGAGCAGTGTTACTGGCAGCGGGCACCTTGCTCAGCAGCAGATCTGTCCCCAGTTTGTCAGTGGTGATGATGAGAAAATGGAAAGCAGGGTGATCAGAAAGACTCCTGTTGCTGCGCCAGTGCTGATCCCCAAAGGGGCTGTGTTGAGGGTTCTTAACTCCTCTGAAGATGCTCACATCATCGAGGCTACCTGTGACACACCCGTCAGCATATCCTGCAGCGAAGCAAAACCACTTCCATTCTGCCCAGTGAAACAGACAGGCACAGGCTTCCAGCCCTTGGCATGCAAACGTGGGCCAGCAGACAGGTCTCCAAGTCTGGAGGCATCTCTTAGGCCCAAATCGAGAAAAGAGGACACTCTCTGTAGTACCACCCCTAAGAAGATTATCCCTGTGTACAGCACACAGCCAGGAAGCAGTGACTGCAGCAGGCAAGGAAGGCCAATTTCTAGAAACCTAACTGTAAGTAAGAACAAAACCAAGCAAGTAAGCTCAGCCAAGAAGAAAAACAAGATGCAGGCTGATCCCAGCCGCTATTTCAAAGACCCTTCCTTTTTTCAGGTTGCAAGGCAGCTGCGACTAATAGCTGTCAAACCAGATCAATTGATTAAATGTCCCCGTCGGAACCAGCCGGTCATCGTGTTAAACCATCCTGATGTGGACTCTCCCGAAGTGACCAATGTGATGAAGGTAATCAACAAGTACAAAGGCAATGTCCTCAAGGTTGTCCTGTCTGAAAGGACTAGGTGTCAGCTGGGTGTTCGGCGGCACCATATGAGGCTGACCTACCAGAATGCGGAGGAAGCAAACCACCTGAAGAGACAGATGATGCTGAAAATGAAACTGAAAAAGGTTCATAAAAACAACTACCAGGTGGTGGGCTCATTGCCAGATGACCCTGCTCAGTGTGTGTTTAAGTGCTGGTTCTGTGGGCGCCTCTATGAAGACCAGGAAGAATGGATGAGTCATGGCCAGCGGCATTTGATCGAGGCCACCAGAGACTGGGATGTTCTTTCTTCAAAGGGCAAATGAGTAAAAATTGGTCTTTGAAAATCGGTTTTCTTCTAGTTTTCCTGGCTTAGGGTTGCACCCTAGACCCTCAATGCAGTAGATGAAAGGGGGTTGCCAGAGTCACCATAGGAAAGTTGAGAGACCCTTTCTTATCTGAGCTCTGTGTCTGGACCAGGAGAGGTGTGAGGGCCTTGAAATTCTATTTGCTGTTGGAAGGATGTAATCTGAGGCCTTTCTTGCTTAGTGCTGATTTTTCTGGGTAGACACATGTTTCATAATCCATTTAGAAGGGCAGGTTTATGATTTACAGGCTTCTCAGATGAAAGCTAGTAAAGAGTTAAGCCTCTCTTAGTGCACACATCCACTTTGATTTTTGCATTGACTCTTCCAGAATATTAGGTACATAATAGAAATTACATATTTTTACTTGAAGGGTCATCTTAAATTTGGTTACATGTATGACCCCTCCCACTAGCAGTGTTCTGCGAAGCCATGAGCTTTGCTTTCACTGGTCTTGCATCAGCAACTGGTGTTAGGAAAAGAAGAGACAAATATTCAGTATTTAGCTTTTGCTTGCTTTTAAAATAACTTGATTGGTAATAGTTGGGTAGGAAATATGTAATTGGTTTTTTGTTTTTGTTTTAGGTAAAGAAGGAAAAATATATAAAATTAAGTCTGTTCTCTTATCGGATGCTCCACCAAACATAAATGGCCATTTTAAAATGTGAAGGAGCAGATTCATTAAAACAGATAAACCTTGGTAGTGCCACTCCATGTGGACTTGAAAGCCCGCTGTGAGGGTCTGCTGTGGCTGGCTTTTCACCTGGGGACCTATGCAAAGCCCCAGGGGATGCCACCACCGTCTTGAGCATAGGATCATAGGGTTATCCCCCAGGCCAGATGTTCTCCCTTTCCCCCTTTCTGGTAAGATCCTCCTGAGGAAGAACATGGTCTCTGTGAGCACTTTTCCTCCTGCACACTGGTGACTGCAGGAGTCAACAACATGGCAAGAGAACCCCACTCGTCTGTGGAGGCTTTAGGAACACTACCCCTGTTTTCAGTGCAAGGAGCAGGCCACTCATAGTCTTGCCACAGATGCTCGCGCTCTCTTGCTTACCTTTGCTGGGAGGATTTCCCCTCCACTAAGAGGTGTCAAGACCCAGCCATCTACAAGGCACCTTTTCACATTAGGAGAAAGCCTGTCTCCTGCATATGTAGGGCTTCCTGGCCACGGTCAGCTCAGCAGGCGCGAACCATGCCAAGCCCAGGAGGCTGAGTCACAGGCCAGCCCTCTCTGAGACTGTCCATTCTTAGGGGCTTAGTGCTGAATGCCGTGAATGGAACAGGGGAATGGATGGTTGGATCTGAAAATGGTACCAGTGACTTCTAATCTCCTGGGTATTCAGGCTTCCTGATTTTGCCTTTTCACATGGCAAGTCTTACCTTATCCTCTCACAGTTGGGATTGTACTCCTTTCAACTTTGTTTTCATTATAAATACTTGGCTTTTCTTAGGTACAAGTCAATACCTGATCATTTTGTTAATTGATAATTTTAATTTAAAAATTGCATTTTTATATATGTGTATATATGTGTACACATATAAATATTTTTTACCATGTGCAAATTGCAACAGCTAATTTTCTGATTTCCTATTTTATAATGATACATGAGCTGTGGAAATATAAAGCTTTTATATTCTAGAAATAATTTATTTTAAAAGAACATTTTTACAATGGTTTCATCTCATTTTTAGAAAATGAAAGCACAGTAAACGGTGGGACCTAATTCCTATGAGCAAACGGGAGTAGACAACCCTTGTGGGCCATTGTATTGTGGCATCTAGCCATGCCTGGTGCTGGGTGGCTCTGTAATGTGGAGCATTCTGAGGTCTGATCAGTGGTGCAGACTGGTGCCCTCCATGTCAAACTTGAGTCTCGTGTAATGTGGCAGGAGGGGCTGTGGGATCCACTCCTTCTCTACCTCACTGCTGCACAGTCCCATCCCTCCCAACCCCTAATGGCTGGGACGGGAGCTGCCACAGATCGTTGTCAACAGAATCTTTACACTCTGCAACAGCAGCAGTTTTCAAGTATTATCTAGAACAACTTGTACCTATGTGGAGCTGGAGTTAGTGAGCAGAATATGTAGGGAACCTTTGGGGGGATCTTCAGAACTACAGTCCTTGTTGAGGATCTCAGAGGGCTCCCAGAAGTCCTAAGCATGGGAAAGGTGAAAGTGACTGACTTTTCAAACAGAGCTTTAGTCATAGCGTATCATATAGGTAAGTGTGTGGAAGGACCCCGTTTCTAACAGATTGGAGGGAGAACAGGAACAAGGTACTTCCGTAGTCTTACCTTAACTTTGAAGGTTCTAATCACTACATTTTATTGATAGTACTTTTAAACTTATTTTTTAAGCTAGTTTTTTTTTTAAACTTTGGGGGACCAGGAATAAAAGGATCTTCTTTTATTTATGATATAGGCAAGTAGAATTTAAAAAAAAAAAAAAGCCTCTGATTCTTAAGTGTCCTCTCAATAGATTATATTTTATTCAAAATTTTATCTGCAGCCCAAACCATTTTGTGAGCCCCCATGATTGGACACATACTGTTGAACTAAACTAAACACCATGTATTGGCTCTCCAAAGTTCCATCCCCTTTCTTTAGAATATACATAAGCCACATGGTGAATTTACATAAGAAGATGAAGGTATGGTGTTGTTCAGCCTTCAGAATGACTTGAATCTGGAAATGTCTTTATGAGCCGAAAACAAAACTTTGTCTTAACATGTCAAGCGTTAACAGTTCCTGGTGAACAGTTTGTGTGTCTGCTGCTCTGGTTCTGAAACACGTTTGTATATAGATAGAAAAGTTGGCATCAATTTTGTTTAAATAAAGCAACTTTTAAGGTCTCTACTGCTCTGTCATTTCAGATAGTAAGCAGGGTGGCTCTAAAGTACTGCTGTTCTGAGTACATTGCACACAGTACAAGCATCAAATTCTACCAGAATATTAGACCCCTTGCTATAAATGCAAACCCTCATGTGAAGCCACATGGCCTTCTGTTTGGCTTCACTTCACAAGAGTGATTTGAACAGCATAGCAGGTTTCCTACCATGCCCAGTGGCCCATGCGTCCTCTCACAGAGGGAGATTCGAAATGAGAAAGTTCTGTTTGTCAGGCAGCTTCATGAGGTGGTGGCTGCACTGCATTACTGCTCTCTTTGGTCCAAATTAGCAGTGCTTGTACCTGATTTCCATATAAAACTGAGAAGGACTATGATTTTCTTAAAAGTATTCCTGATCTCATTGTTCCCTTGCCCCAGAGAGAATTGAGCTTGAAGTAAACATTGGCCAGGTGAGAAAACACGTGAGTTACTTCCATTCAACAATTTTGCTAATAGATTTCATTACCTAATTGAAATGAGTCATCCTCTGGAGGGTTCCTGTATTCACTCCATTCCCTTAGATGGTTCCCATCTCAGACATCTTAGGATGAGATGGCATGCCTGGGAAGCTAGGTTTCAGCCACCACAGCACTGTCCAGTAGAAATATGACAAGCCAGTGTGAGGCCACCTGTCAGTATTTTCAGTATACACAGATTATTATATGCTTTTTTTTTTTTATAATTTAAGAATCTGGTATGTTCCTATATTTCAACTTTGATACTAAAACTTTCAGTTGTAGCCAAAGACAGTTTTATCAAAGCACTTAACGAGTTTAATGGAAAGTTGTTTTCACAATGCTTCTATCTTAAATGGTTACCACAGCCACATTTCAAACTGAAGCTCCCAGGATCCTGTAACCCGGCACTTCCACACAGATGTCTATAATCTGACACATTGTCATTTATACTTACACACACTAATACGCATGCTAAACCTTTTTTTTTAAGACATGGAGAAGAGGGAACCTCAACATATTTAGCAGTACCAAAGTTGAGGATCTATATT
>NW_026596051.1:21672243-21696590 GCF_907164565.1 Psammomys obesus | reverse complement strand
CTATGCTATTTTAAAAATACTTCTCTACTTGAAGTCAAGAGTATTTAATATTAAATTATCAAAAATAAACTTCCAAACCACCATGGGCACATGTAGTATAAACCACCTATCAATCTTGAGGTTTGCATTAACCTTTTCCAGAAGAATGTGAGTGAGCCCAGATGATATGAAAAGTATTTTAATCCTAAAGAATGGAAATTCTTACAAGAGGTCATTCCAAGTGGATTTTCATCATTCCTTTAGCACCCCGCCCTAGCTGCAACATGAGCCGTCAACCCGTGTATGCAGTTCATATTGGTATTGATCTGTAATGGATCTGTGTGCCGAGCCCATTTCAAAGCTAAGAACAAGTCAGTTAATACTGACCAGGCGCACAGGAAATGGTGAGTCTTTCCATAGGCGACCCTATGAAGCATTGTGAGGCTGTATTTCAGTATCTCTAGGCTGTCTGATCTTCCCTAAGCATTTGTACACTGAAATTTTAATTGGAAGGCCATTGACATTGGACACATCAAAGGAAAATTGGCATTAATATGGACATGCCATCCCCATTTACTACTGTAATTTATTTGGAAATATAGTAGGGATTAGATACTGCCAGGCCAGTGACATTTTATAATTGATTTCCTTTGTTTTGACTATAATAAAAAAAAATGGTAGATTGCAAAATAAAAGCTGGAAAAGAAAAAAAAAAAAACATTTGCAAAAAGAAGGAATGTGCAGAAACACTGCCAAGTGCAAATGTAATACTTTTAAAAGTGAAATGAAATGGCTGTGGCAGCAATGTCCCTGTCAATGTCAATTCTTCCCAATAGATGTCTAATTTAATCTGAAATTAAAAATGAGCTCTTTATATTTATTCTAAAAGTACTTCGAAGATCTCTAATTGCACAAAGCAATAGCTTCATGACATTTTCACATATGTAGTATTGTGCTGTGCTCCCACTGACCGCCCCCATAGCTCCTCCAGCCCACACTCTTGCTAGTTCTGTCCCTCCCCCATAAATCCCGCCTTCATGTCATACATAGGCACACATACTCATACATTACTAGATTTCTCCTCTGATAGAAAACATAACATTTGGGTCTGGCCTGATTCACTTACTATGATGTCTAGTTTTGTTCATTTTTTTTGGGTGGCAGAATTTCAATTTTCAGGGCTGAATGAAACCTGGACTTTCTGAATGAAACCAAGACTTTCTTGGGCCACTCATCTGGTGGTTCCATGTCTTGGCTGTTGAGAATGCAGCAGAAAATATGCATATTTGTCTGTTGTGTCTGACTTAGATTCCATCAGGTATCCCAGGAGGGGATAGTTAGATTGCATGCTAGCTTTTTAAATATCTGAGGAACCTCTATCCCACATTGGCTGTATCGGTTTGTATAAGGGTTCCTCCATCTCCACTTGCATTCTTTGTTTTCTTAATGATTTCCATTCTGACAGGAGATGGAATCTCAATGTAGTTTTAATTTTTCATTTCCCTAATGGCTTGGGGTATTGAACATTATTTAAAATGTTCCTTGCCCTTTTGTATGTCTTCTGTGGAGAACTGTCTGAATCATTAGCCTGTTTATTGTTTGGATGGGTTGTTTTGTTTGCTTTTGGTTGGTTGGATTTTGGAGGGGGAGGTTAGATTGTTCATAGACTCTAATCTTAATCTCCTCTCAGATGGTGCAGATTTTAACTTCCATCTACTGCATGTTTCCTTTGCTGTGCAGAAGGTTGTTTTTGTTTTTCATTTCATGTAATCCAGTCAGTCAGTTCTTGGGATATCCTGTAATATTAGAATCCATTTTAGAAAGTCCTCACCCATGCCTTTATAGTGGATTCTTATCCTTTAGCAGTTTCGAAATCTTAAATCCTATAATAAAGGCTTTGATTCACTTGGAATTGATTTTTGTGTAAGGAGAAAAGTATAAGTTTAGCTTTATTCTTCTAAATATGAAGACCTAGTTTCTCCAGTTCAATGAAGAGGCTGTCTTTTCACAAATACATGTTTTTAACATCTTTTTCAAAGGCTGTGGCTGTGTGGAGTTATTTTCCAGTCCTCTTTCCTATTTCCATTGTCTTTTCGTGACAATACCATATCTTTCTGTTAATGTGGCTCTAATATAATTAGCAGTTGGTTATCATGTTAGCTCTGTCCTTTCTTCTTAGGATTGCTTTGGCTATTTGAGGCCTTTTGTGCTCCTTACCAATTTCAGGATTTTTATTTTAGTAGTTCTGTGAAAGATGCTGTTGAAATTCTAATGAGGACACACTTGAGTGTACAGATCACTTTTAGTAACAGATTTCTGCCAATTCATTGGCCTGGAAGATCTTCTCATCTTCTAGTATCTTCAATTTCTTTTTTGGGGTTTTTGTTTTTGTTGGGATTTGAGGAGAATCAGGTTGGTTTGGTTTGAGGGTTGTTTGGGGGGGGTTGTTTGTTTTTGGCTTTTGAGAAAGGGTTTCTCTGTGTAGCCTCTTAATGTGTCCCTTAATTCCATTTAGAAATGTTTTAGTTGAGAATTTTTGTGTCTGTGTTCATCAGGGAAGTTGGTCTATGTTTTGTTGTTGTTGTATTTTTTGTTGTTGTATTTTTTTATCCAGTCTTGATTCTGGAGTGATTCTGGCTTTCTAGAAAAGTGTAGTGGTGTGAGTTCTCTTCCTGTTTTATGGACTACCTGGAGGACCACTGATGTGAACTCTTTCAAGTTTTGACAGAATTCACCAGTGACTCTCTGCTCCTGGCTTCCCTTTGCTGGGAGATTATTACTGCTTCCATCATGGTTATCTGGGATCTGCTTAAGTTGTTTACATCTTGGTTTACTTGATCACATGTGTCTAGGAATTTATCTACTTTTAGATTTTCCAGTTCTTCTGAATTTTCAAAGTATTCCCTGGTAATCTTCAGGATTTCCTTGGTATCTATTTATTATGCTTTCTTTTTCATCTCTAATTTTATTAACTTGGGTCTTATCTCTTTGTCAGCTTATGTTTGTCAATTGTTTTTGTTTTGTTTTGTTTGTTTGTTTTTCAAGGAACCAGCTATTAAGCAAATACGCTGATACGTGCCTTTAATCCCAGCACCAGCGAGGCAGAGACAGGTGGATCTCTGTGAGTTCAAGGCCAGCCTGATCTACATCTTCAGATCCAGGACCACCAGAGCTACATAGTGAGACTGTCTCAAACTAACAAACACACGAAAACAAAAACAACAAACAAAACCAACTCTTTAACTGCTTCTGTATTTTGTTGTTTTAGTAAACATTCCCTGAATTCCTGCCATTACTTTTGTCTTAGTTAGGTTCGCCTTCTACTGCTGTGTTAAAACACCATGACCAAAAGCAACTCTTCTGTTTCCTGCTAACATTCGGAGCTACTTGTTTACTGTGTTGGACATGGTGTATTCTTAGTTCCCCTTGGTTTTTCTGTTCCACTTAGAACATTTATGCTTCCCTGTGCTCTTATGACTGAGCCTTTAGCCCACCTCTGTGTTTACAATTTCTTTACTCGTCCTCAGCAGTATTGGCTTGGTGGGTATAAATGGCCCTGGTTTGTTTTTAAGTTGAAATAGCCCTATTGCTCTGCTAATTTTTAAAGATAGCTCTACCGGATATAGCTAATTTTTTTTTATCAGTCATTTTCAGGGCTTAACGTACCACATGCAGCCCATGCTTTTCCAACTTTCAGGATCTCTGTTCAGATCTGATGTCATTTGGATGCTGTGTTTGCCTATGTGTTGGCATTTTATAATCTGTATATTAACATGCATGTTAATAGACTGTAGTGTATCATGGTGAGGACCTTCCCTGGTCAGGTCATGTCTGTCTGAGGTTCAAAATGCCACTTATACTCATAAGTCTTTTGTTCTTTTTTTACTTTATTTTTTAGAAATTTTTTTCAATTTATTTACTGTATATCCCAAAGGTGCCCTCTCCCTTCTTTCCTCTCAGTCCCCCATCTTCCCCTCCTTTCTCCTTCCCCTCTCCCTTTCCCCCAAGAAAAGAGGAGCTTCCCTATCAACCCTCCCCCACACATCAAATCACATCAGGACTGAGCATGGCCCCACCCTGAGGCCAGGCAAGGCAGTACTGCCAGATGAAAGGGATCAGAAGCAGGCAATACAATCCATGTTAGAAATAGCCCCCATCACTGACCAGGCACCCAATAGGCCACCTATATACATGGGGGCCTAGGTCCTGACCATGCATGCTCCTTAGTTGATATCTCAGTCTCTATAATCCCCCATGGGACTGGGTTATTTGTCTCTGTTGGTCTTCTTGTGAGATTCCTGTTCACCCTCCCCTCCCCTCAGTTTTTTGCACCTTTCCCCCAACACTTCTATAGTACTCCCTGAGCTCTGTACCCTGCTTGGCTGCAAGTCCCAGCATCTACCTGGATCTGCTGCTGGCTGGAGCCTCCCAGATGACAGTCAAGTTAGGCTCCTGGCTGCAAGCACAGCAGAGCATCATTAATAGTGTTAGGGACTGGCTCTCTACCCTGCAGTGGGTCTCAGGTTGGTTCAAGTACTGGTTGGTCATTCCCTCAATCTTTGTTCCCTCTTAATCCCTTCACTTCTTGTACGAAGGATAATTTTTGGATCAAAAGTTTTGCCAGTAGATTTTTGTTCCCTTCCTTCAACTAGTTCTGCCTGGCTAGGAGATGGTCACTTCAGTCTTCACGCTCCCCCATCACCTTAGGAGTCTCAGCTAGAGTCACACCCATATCCTCCCAGGAGCCTACCCCGTCACAGACCTCCACCTCGACAAAGAGATTTCCCTCCTCAGTTTCCCTTCTTGTTCCCAGCCTCTCACCTCCCACCCCTGTTTTCCCCACATCTGATCCCCATCCTTGTTTCCCTCCCCATTCCATCTCCTACCCAGTTCCCTCTCTCATCCAAATTCATAACAGAAGAATCTCAAATGGCTGAGAAGCACTTAAATGTTCAATGTCCTTAGCCATCAGAGAAATGCAAATCAAAACAACTCTAAGATTCCATCTTACACCAGTCAGAATAGCCAAGATCAAAAACTCAAGTGACAACACATGCTGGTGAGAATGTGGAGAAAGGGGAACCCTCCTCTAAGATTCCATCTTACACCAGTCAGAATAGCCAAGATCAAAAACTCAAGTGACAACACATGCTGGTGAGAATGTGGAGAAAGGGGAACCCTCCTCCATTGCTGGAGGGAGTGTAAACTTGTACAACCTCTGTAGAAATCAATCTGGTGCTTTCTCGGAAAATTGGGAATAAATAGTTCTACCTTAAGACCCAGCTATACCACTCCTGCTCATATACCCAAAAAGTTGTTCCATCATACAACAAGGACATTTGCTCAACTATGTTCATAGTGGCTTTATTCATAATAGCTGGAAACTGGAAACAACCTAGATATTCCTCAGTCAAAGAATGGATACAGAAATTTTGGTACACTTACACAACCGAATACTATTCAGCTATTAAAAACAAAGAAATCATGAAATTTGCAGGCAAATGGATGGAACTAGAAAAGATCATCCTAAGTGGGGTAACCCAGACTCAGAAAGACACACATGGTATATACTCACTTATAAGCAGATATTAGACCTATAGTACAAGATAACCATCTTACAATCCACACACCCAAAGAAGCTAAGTAACAAGGAAGGGCCCAAGGTGTGTGTGTGGAGGGGGCGGTGCTGGAATGTCACTCCGAAGAGATATCGAATGCACAGCAGAAGTGGATTAAGTCTTTTTTTTTTCTTTTTTTCTTTAACCAAGATTTAGGAAATTCTCTTTATAACTTCACTGAATAAATTATTTGCCTTTGACTTTTTCTGAGTTCCTTTTTCATCCCATTGATTCTCAGTTTGGTCTCTTTATTGTATCCCAGAGCTCTTAGAAGTTATGGCTAGGCTCATTTACATATTTTCTCTTAATTAGTGACTAAGTGTGGTCCCTCCTCAGCCTCATCATCTGAGACACTTCCCACAGTTTCTTATATATTTAATTCATTGAATTTTTCATTTTTAGTGTTTCTGTTTCCTTTTTTAAAAACTTGGTTTTCTCACCCCCTTTTTTTCACTTTCTCTTTCATGTTGCTGACTTTCTCCTCCATCTTGCTCCGCTTCTCATCGTAGTTCATGGCTTTCTTCTCTAGTTCTTGAATTGACTTCTTTACTTCAACTACTTAAAAGTCATTGGTCATTTTCACAAGTGAACTTTTAGTTGTCTAAAAGTGAAGTCTCTCCAAAGATGCAGGGAGCCAGGCTTAAGTTTGTAAACCCTAAGCAGGGGCACCAGCTAAACAAATCTGTCTTCAGTTCTGGACCTTCCCTTCTTATGTAAAAGGAAGTCCAGCAGGCCCACCCTATGGAGGTTGACTTCTACCTGAGGAAAGTTTCCCAGAAGCTTCAGATACGAGAAAAGCCGGACAGCCCTGGGATCTGCACTTGCACATCCTCCAAGGAAGGATAGAGATAGCAAGTTCTTTGGAACTTCAGAGTGCTAAGACTCCATAGCAGATAAGTAGCCCCAAGGTTGATCTACACCCTGACATTAGGGTGGGGTTGCTTCTGCTGACAGCCATATCTCCTGTCAATTGTTTTTTTGTTTGTTTCTCCCTGAGGCTAAGACACACTGACTTTAGGCTCTCTCTGACTTGTGAATATCATAGATCTGTTGTCAACAAGTTTCTCCTCAGGATGGCCCCTGGCCATAGCACAGGGTTATCAAAAAATAAAACTTTCCATGCTGACCCTTTCCTTGTGAGAGCTGGGGTTGGCCCTGTAGCACTGCCAGTTCCTGTTACCCATGTGGTCGGCCTTTCCTTTGAGATGAAGCTTTGTTCCTCTACAATTTATTATTTATGTGTCTGTGCATGGGGTGAGTATGGATATATACACAGGGACCTTTAGAGGCAAGAAAAAGGTGTCAGATCCCTTGGAACTGGAGTTACAAGCAATTATGAGCCACCTGAGATGGGTACTGGGATCCGAATTCCAGTCCCTGGCTTTCCTTCCCCAGCCCACCTTGAGTCACGTGGCCTCCCTTTCTCTGCCATGTAAGCTGTGTATCCTCTCACTGTGATGCTCCAGACCTCTGTTTATCCCTACTCCATCACTACTCACTTTGGAGGCAGCTCCTAATCTACCACCTCACCCAGATATCTTTGTTTCATATGTTTTACACAGATCAGAAATTAACATTCAAAAGGACATTTGAAGCGACATGCTTCATCTCATACTGAGAAGCAGAAACACAAAAACAAGGGTATGGAGGAGTGGAGTTCAGAAAGTTACAATATTAAGTTAATTTCTATGTTAACGATATACTTTTTCAGGTTTTTCTTTTTCTTTTTTCCTTTTCAATCTGCTCTACTCTTCTGTTAAACATCCCTAGAAAAATATCAGCAGTCATCCCAGTTCATGTGTGCCTAAGTGCAGTTTTGTAGGGCTTAGGTCAGGCTGCCAGAATAAAACTCCCATCTTCCAGGAAGCTCATGGTACTCACATTCTGGAAACTGGAAAATCCGAAGTCAAGATTCCTAGGAACAGAGGGCTGTACGGGCCAGTTTATATTTGAACAGCACAATGCTGATATGGGTCTGATGAAAGACACCTAAAACATGGCTGATAGTCTTGGGGCCAATGGGGCATGAGTCATCATAAATGACTGTTATCAGCTATTCCAGCAACCCCAAGAAAATAGCATGTCGTCTGTTACATAACTTTTGGGCAGAGTGCCACTTCTGTGTGATTCTGTCTAACTATTACGGGAGGACAAGGGCCTTCATAAGGACCTTTGCCTTCACCTCCAACTGGCCTGTGTGCAGGATGGAGGTGTGCCAGGGTATGGGAGTGCCAGGCTGCCTGCCTAATGGTCTGTGTGGAGGCCTTCAGGCTTCACCTGGAGTGAATAAAGCACATCTTGTCTACAACTCCAAGTGCCCTTCAAGCTCCCAGCCTCCCACGACTCTCCAGTTTCAGAGCATGGACCTCGTGGGAGTGCCAATAGATGTGGTGTCGTTGAGGGTACATTTCCTGGCTCGTAGACGGTACTTCATACTGTGACCTCTCATGGTGGGAAAGGCAAGCTGTGGCACGTGAGGACTCCCCCCTTGTGAGCAGAACGCCTTCCAGACACTTCATTCTGACAATTAGATTTTCAAAACATGAAAGGAAGGGCCGCCAGCATGTGGTCTGAATGTGTACAGAAACTCTGTTTCCTGCTGCATGAACCAATAGATTTTGAAAAGCACATTTCTATTTGAAGAGTGTTGGGGTCTGAAAACCCAAAACAAAAATCAGGCCAAAGAGTCCAGCAAAGCAATATCTTTATTTGAATTAGGCAGCAAAAACTGAGTAGTCACAGACAACAGCACAGACTCGGGAGCTGACTGAGTCTTCAAGCGTTCAGGGCCACAGAACAGAGTCAGGAGCTGAACTGTGACCTCCGGCCAGAATGGCAGAGTGTTTCCAAGCTCCAAAACCACAAACATCTGTGGCAAGCTTTGGCACCAATCAGGATTTAGGGATAGGGGACTTCCTTAGGAACATGCTTATGTGGTACACTTACCCTGTTCCCATTAGTTGGGTTATTCAACTGTGCCGGGTCAAATTGCCTGGCATTCATATCTCACTTGCCAACCAGGATGTCAGTTACCCACATACATGTCTCCACCAAGCAGGATGTCAGTTACCTAGGGAGGTCTTGGCAACTTTAACTTTATGTGGCTCCTATTCAAAATGGAAGCTTTATTCAAAACTTTGACTCCACTTTGGTTCCTACTTATAGGAGGAACTTACATTCTATGATGTGTGAGTACAACCCATAAAATCTTCCAAAGTGTGATTTCCTCTTTTTCTAAGCATATTTAAAAACTGGTGACTGCTAGATGATTAATGGAGGGAGAGGGGAGATACAAGCACATAGAAATGGCGGTGGAATGCACTTTGGCTTACTATTAGAGACTGACTCCTGCCACTGTTCTTGAAAAAGCTATTAGTTAGATCCCCCAATGCCTTTCATGAATGTGCCCATGCACTTTGCATGACCCTGATATCTGTCCCTGGAGTATATAAACATAACTAGCCTAGACTGAGCTAATGGTGTATATACCTCTAGGGGTCCTCAGGTCCTCAAAAACCTAGGTACACAAACAACTGCCTTCTGTCAACACCGAGGCCAGGCTGCTCAGAGTAACCTGAGTAACCTGATAACAATCTGGAGTGGGTTAAATCTGCAAGATTAATGCACCCTCTGTGAAGCTGGCTTCAACTTAAATAGTTGGGGAAGGGCAAAGGAGATACACATGAGAAGAGAGCCTGGAGGAAAGACCTTAGCCAGGAGGATGCATTTGCCAAGCCCCTCATAGCCCATTGGCTGCAATGAGCTCAACAGCTTCAACTAACTTCTTCAAAAAAATAAAAAATAAATGGGAGCCAGCTAATGGTGGTGGCCATGAAAACCTTTAATCTCTTCACTCAGGAAGTAAAGGCAGGTGATTCTTTGAGTGCAAAGCCAGCCTCCACCACAGAGGACATCCCGGGACAGCCAGGGCTACCCAGAAAAACCCGGTTTCAGAAGAATAAACAATACAAAAGGTTGGAAAATGCAGGGGAGCCTGTGGAGGTTTGGCACATGGCAATTGAGCATGTAACCACTTAACCCTGAGCAAGCCACTCCACCTCCCTGTGCCGGTAGGCTGATGGATTGGCCCCAATCTTAGCACACTGAATATCTTGCAGCATTATGATACGCTGTATCAACATGCTGCATCGGATGGTATTAAACTTAGAAAATATGTACTAAATCTATTGCCACCTTGTCTATGGCGTATATACCTGATCTCTACACAGCCATGAACAGAACATGCCCTGGAGTTGCCAAGAACCTGATACTCAATGTGTGCTCTCTTCAGAATGATCTCACCATCACCTGCTGGCTCACATCCTGGTCACCTGAATCCCAGTGTGCTGGGATTGACCTGACATTTCACCTTTCTGAACCCCTGACTCGTATGTCACATCTGAGGACTTGGGTCCTTGAATCTCCTAACAAGGTAATTTGAAACTTGGGAGTTAAGGTGTTTGGAAGAGCAATTTAACATCTCTGATGCCTTTATTTACAAAACCTTTAATAATCAAATCTAATATCCTTCTGCCCTGCAAATAATTTTGTTTAAAAAGGACTGCCCAGTTTCAGCACTGTGGTTTCATGAATGAAGACTGTTCCAGGGAAACAAACTGTGTTGTTAATGTTTGGAGACTTGCTAATACCATTGAGGAACATGGTATGGCACACATTACAAATGGAGTCCATCACTTTAGGGCAGAGTTATGGTGACCAGAGAGTCTTCCAACATGTGCTCTGATCTGGTCATATATTCTGCATGGCTAAATATTTCCATCTCTTTTGGCATATGTGAAATAGATTGCAAAGATATACACAAAAATAAGCATGCTGCTCAGGTAATTCGCTGCATATGTGAATAATATATACAAATATATATCATATATGTTATGTATTAAACTGTACATGTTATACATATATAGGTTGCATGTCTATAAATATATGTCATATGTGTTATATATTATAGTGCACATATTATACATATATGCATAGATTGTAGCAACTATGGAAGCAAAATTTTTGTCTCTTTTTTTTGAAGATTTAGTTCTGCATATGAGCACTCTATTTGCATGTATGCTTGCATGACAGAAGAAAGCATTAGACAGAAGAAAGAATCATATATAGATATAGATATAGATGGTTGAGAGCCACACCATGTGGTTGCTGGGAATTGAACTCAGGACCCCAGAACAAGCACCCAGAACTGTTAACCGCTGAGCCAACTCACCAGACCATTTGTCTCTTATTGTGATATAAAATGACTTAACAGGCTTTTTACGTTTGGATTTAAATAAAATTGATTTGCTTATATAAGAAACTTCATTGTAGCCTCATTTCCGTTTGTTCTGAATAATAGTTTCTAACAAACTCCTAGAAGCAGCCATTGTGGGATGGGTCCCTGGAGATCTCTAAATTGGTCCCATGATTGATTTTAACACCCACCAGGGTGTCTAGGCAGCTGCTTCTGGGTTCAGCAGATGGCACAAAGACCCCGCCCCTTCCCCAGCCCAACCCAAACAGTCCTGGTCTGTTGTCTTTAATTTCTCTCCAAGAGACTTACTTGATCAGAGCAATTGATGTCTTTGGAGAACTATGACTTAGCCCTCACTTTTTCCCATAAGAATCATGGGATTGACTCACTCTTTTTCTTCCAGCCTCAATTTTACACAAATTATGTTCTTATAAAGGTGCTCTACTCAAAAGGAAACAGCTCCTTCCTAGTCTTTGTTTACTTGGGTGGAAATCCCACTAAGAAAGTCAGAAAGTAAGTACCACTTAGAACTCAAAAACTTCTCCAGTAAATGAAAATTCATCACTGCCAACTGATTATATGTTTTAGATGCAACAGAAAATGAAATTTATAAGAAAGCTAAAAATAAGAAGCAGCTGAACATGATAAACAAGTTAAGACTGATATATATGGCTCAGTGGGTCCAATCCTGGAACCCACATTTATTACTTACATTCCTGTGGCTGTGATAAGATAACATGACCAGAAATAACTTAAAAAACAGCTTGGCTTATGTCTACGGAGGGCTAGATGCCCAAAATGGCAGGGGAAAGGTGGACAGCAGGAGTAGGAAGCTGAGAGATCACATCTCAAGGCCTGCCCCCAGCGACATTCTTTCTCCACCACAGGCTCACATCCCAGAAGTTCCACAGTCTCCCCAAACAGCACCACCAACTGGGGACCAAGTGTTCAAATATGTGAGCCTATTGAGGACACTTTGTCATCAAACCACAAAATTACGTGAACATGGAATTATCTTGAAACAAAGATTTAATGTGTGAAGTGTAGGAATTAAACTATATCATAATAATGGGACTTATTATAATCATCATCACTCCCTCAGGTAGAGTAGGAACCTTATTGTAATGCATTTTAAAACTTCCTCCTGTGTTGGTGACTGCTCCCATTCACCAGCACAGCCAGATAACTGAGCAACGTGTGGTCAAAGCTGAGACACCACGCCACATAGGCTGGTTCCAGTGAAAGAGACTAATCCCTCTATGCCAATCCCTCCATGCTCAGTCCCTTCCCCTGAGGTTGCCAAACACTCAACTCAATCTGTATCAAAGGGAAAGTTTAGGATAGAGCTTATGTTATTCACCGTGACATGTCTACTGTGCTGGGTTTGTCCCATTGATCACTTTGCCACCTTGCTTTGGGCCCAAAGGCCAGTCCTCCACAGACAGATACTTAGCTCCCATTTGGGTTAGGATAAAAGAAGGTGGCATGAGAAAGAAGTGAAGGCATGTCTTTTCCTTCAGCTTACTCAGTGCCACATTCCATTTGTGTCCCCTTCTATGTCTAGTTCACATATTTATTACATTTTAGTTATTATTGCATACACAAAGACAGGGCACAGGTACCCTAGCATGTGAGAAGGTAAGGGGACAACTTTCAGGAGTCAGTCCCCTCCTTGCACCAGGTGCACTCAGGTTGTCGGTCTTGGTGGCAATCACCTTTAGCTGCTGAGCCATCATGTCTGCCTGTGTATCTGGTTTTTTAATTGTTGTTGTTGTTTTGGTTGTTGTTGTCACATAACACCATGGAGAAGGGCAGAGGTAATTTATGGGAACCTTCACATAAAATTTTTGGACCCGTCGTTAAAAATATAATACAAAATTGCAAATACTGAATGAGGTACAAAGATGAGAAATTTACACTTTCAAAATGAAGAGCTGCTAGGCAGGCCCTAGGCCCATAGGTCAGTCAGAAAAGTACTTGCTGTGCAAGCGAGAGGATCTGAGATTGGATCCCCAATCCTCCACAGAGAGCCATCATGGAGGTACATATGCCTGAAATCCTAGTGCTGGGAGGTGGGGACAGGTGGATTCCTAGGGCTCGCTGTCCAGCCAGTCCTGCAAAATTGGCAAGTTCCAGGGTCAGTAGAGACCCTGTCTTTAAAAAAAAAAAAAAAAAAAAAGTGAAACAATTGAAGACACCTGATCTTAACCTCTGGCCTCCAGACTGCACATACATTCACAGGGGCACACAGCTTACAGACATGCGCGCCTCACAACATTCAAACGCACTCCATCAGGAGGACCTTTTCTGTATGGTTAACCTTTTTCTGATAATTATATAAAATTTTTGCTATGTAAAAGTTTTTGATGACTGTTGTCACATGTTCAGTAGAGAAAACAGACAAGCAATTTTCTGGTTTGACGCCGCTTGCTCGCTCTCACCAATGCGTTATTGATACATTGGAGTTCTCTGGAATAAATGTGAAATGGGACACCTGATTATTTCAGTTTTGGCTGCAGGGGCAGACACGGGAGTGGGAGCAAGTGAACTGCTTGCAAGGTTCCATGCTGCGTGAATTTTCAGACTAGTTTGTGGCTTAGCGCATTTCAGATTCCTTCTTTCTCCTTGACGGACCAAATTCTGGTAACTGGGCTCTGTGGGACCCATTTGCACATAACGTAGCTTATGATTCTGTTTCTGCAGTGCG
This sequence comes from Psammomys obesus, assembly GCF_907164565.1. Lineage (NCBI taxonomy): Eukaryota > Metazoa > Chordata > Mammalia > Rodentia > Muridae > Psammomys > Psammomys obesus. The sequence goes on along the minus strand of NW_026596051.1, from coordinate 21,683,032 downwards.
GTGCCACAGACCTTGGGTAAGTTGCCTCAAAAGGTAATAGGAGAAGCCCCAGAGACCATCCCTAAAATAGAAATGCGGGCGACAACTGTCCCTAGACACAGGTGGGACAGTCGCATGGAGTTCAGAGAAAAGCACACACACAATCAAGGTCTGCTGGGTAGGATTCAGCGTGCACTTGATTCCTTGGCCTTACACCGTGTGTGTGTGCTGTCAAGATGTGAGCCAACCAGCCACTTCCGAGTTTTGTGACATGTTGCCTGAACACTTTGGCCAGTTTCCTTACACGGGAGAAGGATAATCTCATACGGAATCCTATGAGTTTAGTGCATGTCTTCAAGCAAGGATATGTGAAGGACTTACCTACGTGGTGGAGTTCCACATCTGGAGTCGGCAAGGACCATGGATTCATGAAGGGAGATGGAAGAAAAACAACCAAAGTATTATGCGCTGGTGGGGATGAGAATACCATCCAAGACAAGACACAAGGAGAGTGGAATGAACACACTGTAGATTAGAACCGTATGGACTTTCTCTGCCCGCCCCAACTCTAAATAAGGACACAGAGACTTATATTTATTGATAACAGCTTTAGGCCTTAGCTTACTCTTGTTCCTAACTAGCTCTTATAACTCATGTTAACCCATTCATATTAACCTATGTTCTGCACTGTGGCTTGTTACCTCTCCTCGGTTTCATAGGTCCAACTTCCTGTGTCTCATTAGTGGATCTTTTCATGCTTCTTTCTTTCCCAGAGTTCCTATCTCTCCAGAAGTCCTGCCTACTCTCTCCTGCCTTTGCTCTAAGCCATTCAGCTCCTTAGCCAACCAATCCAAAGGTGATAAAGAACAATCTTTACAAAATATTGAGACAGGTGATTCCTAACAACACCAAAACCTGGTCTGTACTTGGCAATCTGCTGGTACAGAAATCAGCATTGGATATACAAAGACAACCTTGTTTATACAGTGAACAAAACATCATTTCAATATCTCCCCCCTTTTAGTTCAATAAAAGGCTCTTTCTCTTATATTAATAAACTAGATACAATAAGAACAATTATTAAAACTATAAGGTAAGAATTGTATTCACAATGTCAAGTCCATTTGTATTTGGCAACCTTGTAGAAAGTATTCCATTCTCTATCCTATCTTGGTAAGTTTAAAGTTCTGTACCTAAATACTTTCTATCATATCTTGTTTTTATCAACTTAAAAACATCTTTTTAGACCCTAAAACATTTTCTTAAATCCTAAACAACTTTAACTTTGTCTCTCAACCTTCATAAACTTTACATCTCTTTGTGAGTTTCTTTCTTGAATTTGGTAACAAGGAAAATTGTAAAGTGTGACTATCTAGTTTTCAACCCCATCAGAAACCTGAGAAGAATAAATATTACCTAAGTAAATAGGAAGTGCAGAGCAAGCAGCTTCCAGAACTGTAGAAATGACAGAGTCTACCTGGAGAGTCACCAAGACTTCTGCAATGTTGTAGCATCCATCTCTTCAGCCTACTGACCCAGAATATCACACAGACTTTTCCGTGAAGCAGGAATTATGAAGGACTTGCCTACTTTGACTTGGCAAAGTTTGGCAGTTGACTTTCTTTGTTTCCTGCTTGTCCACAGCTTTGGGCTTTGGCAGCATTCTGTCAGCAGTTGAGGCAAGGACAGTTTTTTGTTTGTTTGTTTGTTTTTGTTTTGGTCCGGTGCCTATTTTGACACATTTGAAGCAAACTCCATATGGAGATTCTTCAAGGCCCATTATCTTCTTTGAAGTATTATGGGGGTGCTTCCAGGAGTAGTCAAGTCTCATGGTCAAAAAGTTCTTTTATTATTTAAAAAAAAAAATCTTTAAATGCTATATTCTGTAGATTTCTGAAGTTTTTGAAGACCATCTATCTATTGTAGTATGACTGAATGCTTGTTTCTGTTTACAATCTGATTAACTTTGAAAACAGCTACAAAAGGCTAAATAAAACTTATTTCTGTAATTAGCTAAACTGGTACCTAACAAGACCATAAGTTTGATTGACTACTAACTTTCATTTCTTAATTATCCTAAAAAGTTTACAAAAGTAGCTTTCAAAAGGACTAGAACTTTACATTGCATTTTGAAATGAGTTGACTAGGTACGATACCTTGAACAAGAGTTGAAATATATATATATATATATATATATATATATATATATATATATATGTATGTATATATACATATATATATATTATACTGTGTGTATATATATATACATATATAGTATGTTGTAACAAAATATAACCTTAAACTTGTACCAATACACAAAAATATATACCAATGTAAAATGCTTAGCTTGTTGATGCTTTGTAGTCTAAAAATACATTCGCTACTCTACCCTTTTATCCTCATTCCTTTATCACCCCATTTTTTCATCCCTTCTCCCCTCTTTCCTTCCTAACTAGATAAGAAAGAAAGAACGATAGAGGAAAGACATCACTGAATCGAATCTCCTCTACTTTGTTTTCTCCCTAACCAAGACCATTAACAACTTGGAACCAACCTCCCTTAAATTACAACAAAAATCTATCACCCACTGAACATCCAAGCCCCCACCCCACCTCTTCAGAATAGGACATCATTCTCTTAAAATTGCTTCCTGCTATCTGGAGGCAATAACATCTTTTGGGGGGCCAAAAAAGAGGACACTGGCCAAGTTCTAGGAGAGCTAGTTGTAGCATTTGTTGTCCAGGTATGATAAGAAAATGTAGAGCTTAAATGAAGTCCTGGCTGGAACAGTCTGTGAGGCTGGACCATCTTAACTAGCCGTTTTGAAGTTGTTCTGGATGCAGATTTTTGAAGAAACAGCTTTTGAGGCAGTCTGTGAGATTGGATGATATGGGCTACTTGCCTTGTCTTCTTTGGTGTCTGGCCCTTTTGCTCTATAAATATATGAAAATTTTAAAAAATTCTGCATTAACACATATGGACTATGTGGTGTTCATAAATCAGCTCTATGTTTGCACAGGTGAAAGTTATCAAACTTTCTAAGTCTGTTGAGACTGCATAGACATTCTGTAATATGAATCTCCCTCCATCCATGCCATTTGAAAGGATGGCATGAAATAATAAGTCACGAGGACTCTGTAGCCAACAGGATTTATTGGCCACACAAGACATTTTTATGTCTCAGCCATTTTCAGAGATGTTCCCATGTAGAGGGATAAGCATTCATGTTACTTGTTTCAGTTTTCTTCTTGAGTTCTTCCTTCATGTTTGCAAACAAGATTTTTAGGTCTCCAGTGGTCAAACCTGATCTTTATGAATTTTGAAGGAATCCATAGCTTTTCATATCTTGTTGAAATAAAGGCAAACCTCTCCTCAATACAACACATTTTTTAAATTCCATTCTGAAGTTACAACATCCTTATAATAAATAGGCAAATTTAATTCAACAGATTTTTTTCCACAACCCCATGACTCTCAGCAGCTGTTGGCTTTTGCTCAGTAGTATTTAAAAATGTTAAAGTTAATAAAGCACCATGTAATCTCTTTCTGGGGGTTTTTGTTATACCTTTCTATTTATTAATCATCTTCTTTAAAGTGCAATTACATCTTTCTATATCCCTTTTGTTCTATAGGATTGTGTGGTATGCCTATAATATGCTTTATGCTGTAATATTAAAAAAAACCTTTTATTTTATTAAAGACATATGCTGGAGCATTGTAAGTCTTAATTTGTACAAGTATCCCCATAATATCCATAACTTCTAATAAATGTATAATTACAGAATCAGCCTTTTCAGGACTTAAAGCAATTGCCCATTGAAGTCCTGAATAGGTATCTGTAGTATGGTGCACATACTTTAATTTTCTGAATTCTGCAAAATTAAATACATCTACTTGCCCAATTTCATTTCTCTGGGTATCTTTTGGGTTACTTCCTATAAGTAAAGGAGTTTGGTTAAACAAAGAATGAGTATGTCACTTCTTTATAATTCCTTGTATTGTTTCCAAGTGATAGAAAATTCTTTTTTCAAACCTTTGCTGTTATCATGATGTTTCTTATGAAATTCTGAGGCTTCTAGCACATTTCCTATTAATATCTGATCAATTTCATCATTACATTGTGCTAGAGGTCCCAGTAGATGCATATGGGATCTGATATGTGTTGTATAAAATGGATGATTTCTATTTCTGTTATAGTTGAATAAATAACAAAATTAATTCTGAATCATCCAGAATAAATTCAAGAGTTTTAATAAGGAAAACAATTCTTTCTGCATATTGAGAGTCGGTAACTGTATTAAAAGATCCAAGAAAATCTAATACTACCATAAGAAGTACTACCATAAGGCACAGAGACTTATATTTATTAATAATAGCTTTAGGCTTTAGCTTACTCTTGTTCCCAACTAGCTCTTATAACTTATGTTAACTCACTTATATTAATCTATGTTCTGCTCCATGGCTCAGTTTCATATGTCCGACTTCCTCTGTGTCTCGTAGGCAAACCTTTTCATGCCTCTTTCTTTCCCAGAGTTTCTATCTCTCTGAAAACCCCTCCTATTCTCTCCTGCCTTTGCTATAGGACCATCAGCTCTTTATTCAACAATCAGAAGGTAACAGAGAGCAATATTTACAAAACATTGAAACAGGTGATGCTTAATAATACCAAAGTTCTGTCTGTACTCAGCAATCTGCTGGTGCAGAAATCAGCATTTGACTGTACAAAGACAACCTTCACAGTGCACAAAAACATCACTCCAACAGTAGGGAAAACACAGCACACTGTTGATTCAAATTTCAATCCACCCATCAGATTTCACCCTCCTTCCAGAATATTTAGTGATGCTGGAGCTGTATCTCAGTGATAGAGGACTTGCCTAGCATGCATAAGGACCGAGGTTCAATCCCCAGGACTAAAATCAAAAACATTTACTGAGTGCCTACTGTGGTGGTTTGAATGAGGATGATTCACATAGTTGAAATCTTGGACCCACAGTGTTGGAACTGATTGAGAAGGATTATGAGATGTGGCCTGTTTGAGGGGGTATGTCACTGGGGGTTGAGCTTTGAGGTTCTAAAAGCCCATGCCATTCTAGTTCTCCCTGTCTCTCACTTTCTCTTCCTCTCTCTTGAGCTCTCTCTTTGCCTGCTACTTGTGGATAAGCTGTAAGCTCATACCTCCTGCTCCAGTTCCATGCTTACTTGCCTGATGCCATGATCTCTGCCAAGATGGTCCTGGACTCAAACCTCTGGAATTGTGAGCCCCCAGTTAAGCACTTTCTTTATAAGTTGCCTTAGTCATTGCCTCCTTTCACAGCAATAGAACCATAACTTAAACAGCTACTACAGCTCAAGCACAGATGATCATTAAGAACAAAAAATGCCCATTGCATCATGGCGTGTCTTCTATAGTTGACCTCGGCTAGAAGGCATTTATTTGTCTATTTTTTTTCATAGAAGATCTTCATGTAAGGTAAGAATTGAATTGTGTTTGCAGGGTGACCAAGAGAAAGATACTGAATTCCTTTATATTTGATACTCACAGCTTCTTCATGAAGGGTGACATGATCTGAGAATGATAATAAGTGAATGAGACACATACATCTAGAACATTCTCAACTGAGAAACACAAGGTAAGACTCTTAAAACTATTCTTTTGTATCCTCTTGATTCTTCCTACTTACAGGAAAAAATTATACAGAGAAACAGTCTTTTATTTACTCATTCCAGTATCCCTCCAGTGTCCTGTCTATAGTCATATCTATTACAAGTAACTACCTTCCAGAAGAATGACAACTGAACCAGGAGCCGGGAAACTCAGGTTGGGATGAACAATGTAGATAGAAAGAGCTGCCTTCTTATTACTCCTTGAGCACACAAAAGATAGCTTGGTGGTGATCCACTTTTTTTTTTTTTTTTTTTTTTTTTTTGTATTCACAGGAAGGTATTAAAAGTTTGAAAGCCATTGGTGGCATGGCATCTAAGGATGCTAAATGGATGGCCTCACCAAATTGTGCAGGCTTATCTCCTCTTCTTTGAGGAATACTGTCCTGTCTTGTCAGGAGTCCCCAGTCCTTTTCTTCCTCCCAATTTATTTCAGGAAGAGATTCCAAGGACTTGCTTCTGGGTTTCCTCTTTGGACAAGAAAATCTTTCATAGCTTGGGCTATCCTTGGTTCAGAGAACAGCTTTGTTACACCTTACTCAACTGAGTTCACTGTAATGAATGTGTTCTGTAGATCTCGTAAAGACCCCAGGGCCAGTCAGCTAAGAGTACTCCTAAAGGGTCTTCCTTTCAAAGCTCTGCACTCTGCTAATTGCACGAGTCTCCTCGTTACTCAGGCTTGTTATTGAGTCTGCTTTTGTGCCCACAGGGAACTGTTTGAGGCAATTATGACCTCCTTTTACTTTACCCATGATGCTGGGGTTCATTCCAGACCTCGTGAAAATGGTGTATGACTGTTTCACATCCCTGCTCTATACTATTTCATCAGCAATATTGAAGGTCAAGATAAGGCAGCTTGTCCCAATGCCTTTGACACAGCCTAATTCCTCTTTTAGTCTATATTTATATTTCATAATTTCTTGAGCTTCTATTTTTCAGATGTGGCTCCACTGTTAGATTTGAGCCTCATTTGTCAACTCTCAGTCAGTTTTTATTCTTGTGCATGTTTAAATCTGCAATGGTGAATGAATTCAGAGGCACCTAGGTAGTCTGTAATTATTATTCTCAGAACACTGAGAATAAGTGCTAAGGAGAGACATTCTTTGTGTTAATCCCTCTGACACCTCATTAGGCATTTCCAACTCATTAAATCATGTTGTTTCTCCTTCACTTTTCTGTATCTTCTGGACCTAGATTTATGCTGCAACTCTGTGCCCACACAAGGAGTCATGATTTAGTCAATGAGTCATTTGATGGTTCCAAATTGATTAGTGGGCAGAGGGCCAAATGTAGCTGTTCTTTGCAAGGGAGACAATGACCACTGCAAAGTTCTGATGGCAGAGTGTGGAGATGGGTTCCTTCACTTAAACAGTATTTATGAATTGTTTCTTTCTTTGGGAACTGACAAAGCAAAAACCAACTCTCACCTCAAAGGAGATAAAGACAGTTTTTCTCTGAATCCAAATATAAGTGACCATGGTCCAAGAACCCAGATTAGGTTGCCCCAATTAGCCTATGAACTTGCAACTTTCCAACAGCCCCACAATCATTAAAGTTCTTATCAGTTAATCAGCCTTGAAGTGGAACTTGTGGCTTCTTCCCAGGGTCCCTCCCTTTGGTGTCATTTGTTATGGATTCTTGAGAGCTGTTAGGGGCAGATACTGATTATGAACCAGTCTGAGACTGCATAGGAAGAATTGAAAAAGGGGTGCTAGTATTCATTCAGGTACAGAAAAGGGGTTCACTGTCAGACTCCGGAAAAGAGAACCACCCTCTGTTTTTAACCTGTGGTCGAGTGGACAAACACAGCAAACATTTCACCAGGAATGAAAGGCTGGCTGCCTGGGTGAGAAAGCCTTTGGGTCATTCCCTGCCTCCTACTGGGAAGTGTTAACAGAGCTATCATCACTACAGATTTAGCTGTTACCATAATGTCTTATTTATTTGGTTTCTATGACTATCAGGCTAGAGTTATCTATACTCCCAGAGATGAGATGATCACCCTATCCCTAGAGTAAAAAGCGTTATAATACTTAATTCTATTCCTCTGGGTCTTACTTTTTTTCTTCCACATCTTCTATACTCTTCCCTGAGCCTTAGAAGGGGTCATAGTTGTACAATCTTTTTCTGAGCACTGGGCTACCAAGTTATTTTAAATAATCATTTATAAACTGGCTAACCTACTATTGGGTTTGGGGTGAAAGCTGAGAAAAACTTACTTCAGATACAGAAGCTTAAAATGTAAGCTTATTTTCTGAGTTCAGGGAGACAGCCAGTTTGGGATCTGAACCATGACACTGAGGTGAAGATGTACTACATATTTAAAGGGTGAAAACCCCAATTAGCTCACATGGGAGTGGGAGCATAGGGGGCACAGCGGAACCGGGTAGTCATCTCCAACTCAACTTTTTTTTTTCCTATCTAGACAAGCAGTTCTAGATGACCTTTAATTTGATTGGTCCCAAGTACAGTTTATGGTTGGGGAATTTCTGGGAACAACAGGCCACAGAGTATGCTGAACATAAACATAGTTTTTGGTCAACGTGACCTTGTACAGAGATTCTTTTTCTGTATCAGCAACTAGCTGAGAAGATGTGGATGTTAGACCTGAAACAGAAATGGTTATAGTTATACTACCCAAAACAATAAGGCTCATCACTACTTGAAAATATGTCTCCACTAGTAATTACTGCCTACAGTAAGAAGCTTCCCTCTACAAGGAAGAAAAATAGTGTTGTGGAGAAACCACCAGAGGTGACTACTCAAACACAGCCAATTGAAAGTCTTTGTTCCAGCTAGCTGGGACTACACTCAGGTATTCAAGACCCAAGTGTAGTGCCAAGTGTTTAGGGTAAAGGGTTTTTAAACACACACACACACACACACACACACACACACACACACACACACACATCCTGGTACCTCACTTGGCAGCTACAGGGGAAAGAAAATTTGTGCAAGCAGTTTATCGGAAACTAAGATACATGGTTAGCGAGAGTGAGGAGTTTTCACAATCAGAGAATTTTACCAGAAGCTAAAGATAAATCAGCTGGGATCTAGAATAGAGTTCGGCAATTTTCTACGGGATTCTCCATCAAGATCAAATTCTAGTTAAGCCTGAAAGGACCTCAGCAAGAATACAAAATGCACTGTCTTGCCTTGTCACTAAACAGAAGGAATTTATAAAGGAATTTTAATCCAGACACATGGCTGCTCTGGCAAGGAATCACATCCAAAGATCTATGTCTGGAATACAGACACCCCCTTAGTTAGTACATACCTTTAATCGATCTGGCTAGAATATAAACCTTATTTAATCCCTCTGGCTGGAATTTGGTGCACATCTTTAATCCCAAACAGTAATTGAGGGGAAGAATCAGAGAAAATCAGTGACAAATCAGAGAAAGATTTGACAAAAATGAGCAGAGATAGGTTTTACACCCAACTCTTAGGAGAATAGACAGGAAAGAGAAGCTGTTTAAAAGCAGTACAGAGAGAGAGAGCATAAAGTTTGTGAAAACAGTACAATAGAGTTTGAGAGTACAGTACAATTCAGTGCAGTTCAGTTGAGCACAGTTTAGTTTGTGCGGTTCAGTTCGTGAAATTCAGAGACAGTTTTTCCAAGCAGAGCAATTCAGTGATAAGTGGAGAGAGGTCAGTTGGAATCAGTCAGCTTGGAGAGGAGTTTTGAGCCAGAAGAGCTGGGTTGATCCAGCCAGCCAGAGTTCAGAAAGAACTAGGAAGGGTGAGTTTATTTAACAGTAAGTCTCAGAGGCTGAAAACATTCTAGGCCTAGATTAGCAGACAGAGGCTGGAAGCTGAAGCCTTCAAAGTCCAGAATTGTAGAAGATTGGATTGTATGAAGGCTAGACACTTCCAGGGCCAGGAAGTTAGAAATGCTCTGGGCTCAGCCCAAGCCATGTAAAGCTTAGGTATGGCTCTCATCTCATCCCCTCATCTGAGGAAATAAAAACAATATTTCCAGTAATCTATGGATATGAACACAAATGTTTAGAAATCATGTCACATCCATTCAACAAAAAAATAAAATAAATATTGATTGGTTGATTTATTGATTTTTTTTCAAGACAGGGTTTCTCTGTGTAGCCTTGGCTGTCCTGGACTCACTTTGTAGACCATACTGGCCTCAAACCTACAGAGATCTGCCCGCCTCTGCATCCCTGAGTGCTTGGATTATGGCTTGTGCCACAGTGCCTGGCCATAAATATTTTTTAAAAAGAAGTTGCTTCCCTCACTGAGCACTATGACCGCTCTAGCAACAGGGGTTCGTTCTGGCTTACAAACATGAATCTCCTCCTTCGAAGCTGGCCTGAAGTTGAGACGATGCTAGTTTCACACACAACAGTCATATACTTCTACTACACGAGCAGACACATCTAACATGTTGATAATGTAGTAAGTATGCTGGATCCACAGCCAAGTAGGATTTATATTGATTGCCTTGTATTACTATGAAAAAATACTAGCAGAAGAAACTTAGAGGAAGAAAAGGTTTATTCAGGCTCACACACTGAGGGTGTAGTCCACCATGGTGAGGAAGTTATATGACAGGCTCATGAGGCAGCTGGGCACATTTTATCTATTCAAAAAGCAAATGTGAAAGTTGGTACTCAGCTCACTTTCTGCTCAGCCTGGGACTCCAGCCATCCAGATCCAGGGTTGAGCTTCACTTCTCAGTTAAACATTTCATAAACACCTTCAAACACACATCAAGAAATATATTTCCATGAGTATTTTAAATCCAGTCAAGTTGACCATTAAGAGTACCAGTGACAGGACTCTGTGGCGTAATTATTCAGTAGCAGCTCACACAGCACCTTTTGGTACAAGGAGAAGCAACCAGCAGGTAGGGAGCTTCCAGCTCAATCCCAGGTTGGTTTCTCTATGTCCTGTAACAAAAGCACATGGTCATTTCAGCAATAAGGCCTTACAACTAGCTCTAGAATCAACCAACAGCAAAGTCAATAACCTTCATAATTTGTACAACCTCAGGGACCTCACTTTCAATCCACTCCCAGCCATGAGGATTTTATTTTATAACCTATAGATTTTGGATATGCTCTTTCCCACCTATACCATTGTGTGTGTGTGTGTGTGTGTGTGTGTGTGTGTGTGTGTGTGTGTG
>NW_026596051.1:21662618-21672233 GCF_907164565.1 Psammomys obesus | reverse complement strand
TGTGTGTGTGTGTGTGTGTGTGTGTGTGTGTGTGTGTGTGTGTGTGCATGTATGTGTTTGACAATGGCCTGGGGGCAGGGGTTAGCATTATTTGCTTTTTACTTAAACGTTCTTCCCAGTTCAAGTGCAGCACCTGAGTACTCTGACTGTTGTGGCTTTTTTTGTGGCTGGGCCATTATGGAGTCCTGCCATCTCACACTGAATCATTGGTTTGCCCTTTCTCTGTCTTAATCAGACTCAAGGGTTATTTTATCTTCTATCATTGTTACCTCACTTAATCTTCCTTTGTTGTCTTCTTCTCATAGGTACCTGTTAGGTCTCAGAAGTCCACATAGACAAATGTCTATTCACCCTAGATAGGGAAATGACAACAGACCATAGTAAGAGTACCAACCAACTTCATCTTGGTGAACCAATGAGATTACTGGTTTTATTTACAGGGGCATAAGTGAGAGGTTACTTACAGGAATGTAAGTCCCCAAAGCAGCTGTTCCCACCTCCTTATGGATGATGACATCATGGAAACTGCATCACAGACTCCCACTTGCATACAACCACTCACAATTCTTGTGATAAAGGAGTAAGGCTTGACTCTTGAGTTAGAATCCCATCTCACCCCTTTCAATGTGGACTATTAACATGGCTATTATCATTAGCATAGATCTAGCTATCACTTAATATTGTTTATCTGGTTGCCATGGCTATGGAAATTTCTCTGCTGGCAGATGGAGATAAGATGATCTCCATGTGCTTTGTGGGGGGGGAGCTGTGTTACAGTACTCTGTTCTCCTTGAACATAGGCGTGTGGCTTAGGGAAGAATTAGCTCAAAACAAAAGCAAGACTTCAGCTCTTGGAGCAAGTCAGCTTGCCCACTGGTCTGTTATAGTATATGTAGTCTGGCTTAAGAGTAGTCCAAGTATGAGCTCGAGGACAGAGTGTGCTTTCACAAAGCGAGCGAGAAGGCCTTAAACACCACAAACACACAATGTACACCCATTGTTTTCAGACATGGGAGTCACCATCACTGGGATTGGATGCTCAAAGTTGGACTCTAATATCCTTTCTCATGGCCTCATGGTTCAAGCCCATAGAGAAGTCTTTTATACAGCTCCTATTTAAAGAGCTAACAACAGGGGTGCCCATGCCTATGAAAGAATCAGACAAACTTTGTAACCTATGTTTCTTTTAATTGCCTTATAACTTATATTTTCAAGTTTTAGGCCCAAGTTAATTAAAGCCTCTTAGTGCTTCTCCAGAGAACAGAGGAATGTAGAAGTTCCTGACATTAGCCATCTGTGAGGGCAGAGATAAGGAAGAGAACAAGCAGAGATCTCTACTAAGTAGAGAGAAAATTACTGGCCGGTGCCTGTGAGATGAACTTTGTTTGGAAACTGGGCCAAATGATCCCAATCCTTCTCCTGAATAGCTTCTGACCTTTGACCCAAAGCCTGTAGCCCCCACTCCTCAGTGTCTACGGGATGAGTTAATCACTCTCCCACCTTCAACTGCGGCTATATCTCATATGGCAGGAAATTCCAAACTGACTTGAAGATCAGATATTCCCCAGACATTTACGACAGGGCTGACTGGACCTAAGGGTGCCCAGAACCAACCAATTATTTTAAAAGTTAAATACCTTATCCAATCCTGAATTGCCAAGACTGCAACTCCTGAAAATTGCCGCCCTTTGTCCTTTAAAAACCTAAGGCCTTTGTCTCCCAGTGCCACTCCTTGCTGACCAGCAGGGGAGACCCCATTGCACAATAGTCAAAATAAACCTCTTGCGATTTTGCATCAATGATTGGTCTCCTGGTTTCTCTTCATCCCTCAACACCCAGGGAAGTTAGGGTCCCTAGGGTCCCCTCCCCGCCCCCAGGCCTAACACCTAGAAGGCAAAAAGATTTGTGGGCTCTGCTGTTTCAGTCACCTCCACAGGTTGCAGGAGCTTTGAGTTGGAGACGTGCTTGAATAAGAGGAAGAGTAGCTTATGATATCCTTCTGTTAAGAAAGTATGAGATGGGAAAGGGGGAGGTATTTGTTAGGGTTTTTGTTCTGTTTTTGTCAACTTTACAAAATGCTATAAGGAAAGAGAAATCTTGATGGAGGAAAATGGCTCCATCTGATTGCCTGTAGAAAAGTCGATGGTATTGTTTCTGTTTTTCATTAATTTTCTTTCTTTCTTTTTTTAAAATGACTAACAGGAGGACACAGCCACTTATGAGCAGTACCATTCCTGGGAAAGTGGTCCTAAGAGGTGTAAGTAAGGCAGATGAATGTGAATCTGGGAGCAAGCCGTTGTTATGAAATAAAAGGCAGCGAGGGAAAGTACCCTTGGCAGGCCTGAGCCAAGGTGTGCCCCTGAGAAATTAGGCCATGCAACTGATCTGGTGTAAAAAGAGGTTTGCTCAGGAAGGGATAGAGGCAGACAAGTGGATATGTAGACAAGCAGACAGCCAGGGAGCAGAGCCATGAGAGAAGAAAGAGAGAGAGCAGAGAGGGAGAAAGGAGGGTGCACACAGAGAACAGAGAGAGAGAGAGAGAGAGCACCAATAACAGAGAGAGAGAATTGGGTGGTTGCTGGTCCTTTTTATCTGCAGCACACACCTGGCAGAGGCAGCAGGTGATGGTGACAGAAGATGACATAAGCAGTTGCTAGGTCCCTGAGAGCAGGCCAGGAGAATTGCCTGTACACTAACAGCCAGTATGCAGCCTTCCTCCATGGCTTCTGCTTCTGTTTCCACCTTCAGATTCTTGCCCTGATTTCCCTTTATAACAAGACTAAGGTGACTAAGGTGTTTAAGATGAAATAAACCCTTTTCTTCAACAAGTAGGTTTGGGTCAGTGTTCATCACAGCAATAGAAAGTGACCAAGGCATTTGGCCAGAAGGAACTAGACAGGGTGAGAAGGAGAACAAGACACAGGCTTCCAAGGGCCACGATGGAAATCTGGACCGTCCGTCCAGGGTAATGGGAATGAATGGATGTACAGCTGTAAGGCTGTGCTTATAAAAATCACATCTTTAAACTCTGCCCCAGTCAGAGCACGGGTAGAAAATCTGGGAAATGGAAACAGAGCGATCTTCCCTAGGTAAGAGAGGTAGTCTCACAGCAATGAATTCAGCAGATGCAGCCTCTCTTTATGTGTGTCATGGAGGAGACAGAAAATGAGTACTGAATGACTTAAAGAGATAAACGTGGTCTGGATGGTCCAAGAGGGAAGCCCCAGAAAGCAGGAACATCAGATGGCGATACTGGATACGAGAAGCGAAGGGTGCATGAGGGTTACAAGCGGGTCAGACACAGGGAAACACAGAAGGGGCATAAATGTACAGATACCTGGACTGTGACATGGCTCGGTGAGTAAAGGACTTATCGTGACACCTGAAGATCCGAGTTTGATTCTGGGGACACACATGACAGAAAGAGAGGAAACTCTTGCAGCTTATCCTCTGACCTACACACACTGACACCCCCCCCACACACACACACACATGTAATAATGTAATAAGTTGGTAAGGGAATATATAGATATATCCTTGCTAGATGTTATAGTTAAGTGTGTTCCGTAGAGGTCTACACGTGAACATATTATTCAAAATCATTTCATTTACTGCCTCCTACATTTTACCCCTATTACTAAACTTTGTAAAGAACTGCAGTACCTGCTGTCTAAGGGTTACTTTTCAGGGTCGGCCATTTTTGTTCAATTGCCTTTTCCATGTTGATAGTATGTTTGTTTCTTCTTCTTGGGAATGTTTACAAACTTAGTCGTTGACTTGCCCTGAACCCCAATTTACTGATTCTATTATCTAGATTGTTATAATACTGCACCTATCACGGCTGCCTTTGTTACTATGATACCTAACAGGAGAGTGCTAACACAAACACTCTTCTAATACTTCAGTGATTTCCAAAACTCCATCTCCAAGGCATGAGTTCATCGGATGCAGCCTCTCTTTATGTGTGTCATGAAGGACACAGAAAACACGTACTGAATTTAAAGAGATAAATATGGCCTGGATGGCCCAACATGGAAGCCCCAGAAAGCAGGAACATCAGGTGGCAGCAGATACTGGACTGGAGAGATGGTTCAGTGGCTAAGAGCCCTTGCTGATCTTACAGAGTACCAGTTCCCAGTAACCACCTCAGTTGGCTCATAGCCACCTATGACTCCAACTCCAGGAGAAGTGACGCCTTCCTTCTGGCCTCCACAGGCACCGAGTGTTCATGGCGCACATATGTAACACTCACGCACAGATACACCAACATTTTCTTAAAGTACATCTTACATGCCATCTCTAAAACTCTCAGACTGCATTGTTTAAACGGAAGTCATCACAGCCCCAGTATCTCACTGGATCATCATCGTCTGAAGCTGTCTGAGCTTCCCCTACCCCCGTGACTTGGTTATAATTAAAATTGTGAACAGCCTAAGTAGGAGCCGAGCCTGGGGCCGCTAGTCTGGGCCGACTTCACATGAAACATGGTCGTCTTTTCACACTAAAATTCTGGCCTGCAGGGTTGGCTAATGAACAGGAATGCCTCCAACACCTAGTTGACCATGTGAGAAATATTTGCCTTTTTGGAATAGTATCCCTGAACCAAGGCTCTGGGATACTCTGCCCGTCTCTGTGGCACCCACTCTTTGTCAGGAGGCTGCCTGCACATGGCCAGGTCAGCTGGTGAGCTGCTGAGAACCCACAGGGCTCTCTCTTCTGAGTGCTTATCGGCCTGACCAGCCTAAAACAGCTTCTAGACGTGTGAGCTGCTGTGACCAACAGCTGCCACTGCTCCCAAATCGTATCCTGCTCCTTACGTGTTTTCTTCCCAGCCACTAGAATTTGTGTCCCTAAGTCTCTAGCCAGTAACCATGATACAATGTTAATTGGCCTTCCCCAGCCCTTTTCTCTACTCCCAAATTTGGATCAAACTGAGTAGCGACTCAAAAGTCCAATAGAGTTAAACTATCAACTCCATTACCCAAGACAGGTGAAGTCCTTAGATGAACTTGGAGTCTTGATATTTCACACCGATTTAAGAGTCCTGCAATCCTCTCCTGACAGACAGTGTGCTGCTGAGGTTCCCAGCAAGAGGAAGCTAGATCGAGCACCTGCCCTGGAGCAAGGGAAGTCCAGGGAAGAATAAACAAGGAGTTTATGCCCTGGCTACCATCAACAAGTCTACTATCATCCTCAAAACTACCACCTACACCCCTGCCCAGACCGGAGGTCAGGCCTCAGGGAGGCTGGAAGGTCTCCCGTGCACACATTTTGAGGAACACAAATGTCTTTTGTGTGGTAACAAGAGCAGCAGGCCCCCTTCTCAGAGGAAGCACTTAAAGCCTGAGAGGGAAACCAGCCACAACATTTTTGGGCCAGTCTTCTCTTTGGCCAGGCATTTTTGTGCCGATCTCTGTTTGGAAGTCTGTACTATTTGAATGATCCTGGGAGCAAGATTTCACCAGCCCAGTCCTAGGCACCTTCATCTGTAAATGGAACAGCTGACATTCAGCCTCATTCCCGAGGCTACTGTTTTACTATCGTAAGGCTCAGCAGCCTTCAGAAGTCTAACTTCTAAAACAAAGCTCTTCCCCCTTTTCCTGCAGGAGCTGTGATGAGCCATCCTTTCACTCCAGGCAGAGGTAGAAATAGGGTAGGTGGAGCACAAGGCAGGGACAATGTCCTTAACAATCTTGTAGATGGTTCCATTAAAAAGGCTTTTGTGGACTTCTAGCTGAAAAGAGAAGTGGATTCAGTTTACATGAAGGACAATGAACAGTGCGGGAAAGAATGGCTTGTCAGGAAGAAAGGAAAAATGCTCAAGTTTCTATTCATTGGTATTTGCAAGGCCTGCCACTCCCAGTGTATCACCTGCCAGGCCCCAGGAGGGTAGAATCAGACAGATCCAACAGCACTAAACTGAGTGCATTGAAAAATAAATAACTGGAAGATGGGCAAGGCAGCACATTCCTTTAATCCCAGTGCTCAGGGAGGCAGAGGCAGGCAGATCTCTGCGAGTTCCAGGCCAGCCTGGTCTACGAAGCAAATGCAGGCCAGCCAGGGCTGTTACATAGAAAAACCCTGCTTTGGAAAACAAATAAATAAATAACTGGAATAAATAAATAAATAAATAAATAAATAAATAAATAAATAAATAAATAACTGGATCATGCTAAGGAATCTGAGGATGTCAGCACACTGACGCAAGAACAGGCGAGAATTGCCTGGGAGGAGTTAACACCTTGAGTTATCCATGGATGCTTTGAAACATAGGTTCAGACTAATGCAACTGGTTCCTTATTACAGGAGCTACTTCCCTTCACTTGGTTGTGAAACGCTCTGTGGTTACACCTGCTCCAGCTAGATTCAGGGACTGAATGGTTGCACAAATGACTTCTCGCTTCCTCGGCTCACTTTAAAACCCTGACTGTGTAACAGTCAGCAGTGCCGAGTTCCGTTTTCCAATGATTACAACTAGACACTTGGCTTTTTAGCAACACTTAGGAAGAAACATTAACAACCCTCACTAGGCCCAGAGGTCTGCTTCTGGAAAATTCTAAACAAGGAAGAGGCATTTCTTTGAGCCTAGATTCTGAGGTTTGTGTCCTTCCCTCTGGTGGGAGATGGGAGGGGCAGAGAACCCTGAAAGAACTATTTCCACACCTGAAAGAGATGTGTCAGATACATACATAGGCCAAAGCAACAGAAATCCACTTCCTGGGAAGACTCCAGCCTCGGGCTGACTTCAGGCTTATGGAAAGCGAGGGACGAGGCCCACAGGAGAGGTAAAGAAGCGGAAGTCATCAGCAACACATGTGCTTAAAACCCGGGGAGTGAAGCTATCAAAACGACCAGGCTAAGCACAAGAGACATCAAGGACCATTTCCCTTTAAGACAGGAAGAGGAACACCGAAGCAGGGGCAGAGGTGGCGTGTGCCAAGGAACACATGAACACTGCCTTTTACTGTAATCCTCTAAGACTCTGCTGTTGTTGATTCTCCTCCTGATTTAATGAACAACAACGTCAACAAAAAACAAACGAACAAAAAAACACTACAATCCTGAGACATAGTCTTGCTCAACATCAGACAACAAACCTGGGGAACTGGCGAGATGCAACCGTGGCCTCCATACTGAATTCTGCTCTCTCCCTGAAAAAGCTCCAGGAGGTCCTGCTGAGGATCCAAGTGCAAAGGCTGTGTGCCGTTTCCAAATACTTGTTGCTTTGGATTTTCATTCTCAAACATGCTTTCTTGGCAGTAGATGACATCTTTGCTCCATAAAGAAACCAAATTAAAAACAGTTCTGACCACTCTTGCCTGAGAAGAATTTATACTCCCTCAACTCACAACAGATCCTGGTTACTTGAGCTCACCCATCTACACAGCATGGTGCTGGTAAGGCTGTTGGAAATGCTCTCACATCCCAGCCATGGGTGTCTACGCAATCTGGAAACCCCTGCATCCATACAGAATGATGGCACATTTGGGCTTCTCTCTTGGGGATGGCGGCCTAGTTATTCAAAGGAGTTTATGCCCTAACTTTCCAGATACGGAAGTCAGCCACTCATGGTCCAAAGCTTCAGACTCCTCACACTGTGTGTTAACGGACTTAATGTATCTTACTCTTCCGAATGCACTACTCCCAGAAAACCTGTTTGAAAGAATATGGTTAAGTGAATGGTGGGGAAAGGGAGGAGAAGGGCTTTCGCACTGAAACCGCTTACAGATTTTGTGCTGTATACGGGTTCCTTCGCTAAGGAAAAGTATAGTTGCTTTCAGACAGCAACAATAGAGGGCGTGGGAGGTATACGCGACTGTTTCCCATGTGCCTAGAAATCTTCTGCCCTCCAGCCCCTGCCCTTCACCATAATAAAAGGAAGAGCAGGGAGGAGAGGGGCGTGTCTTACATTTTGCTACATCACACTGCTCCTCATGTGGTGAGGGCCATGGGCAGCCTCGCCAAGGAAAGGCGCAGAGTGAGACAGTGAAAGGGACCCGAGGCACTCCAAGGTAAGGACTATAGGCAGGATTAACCACAGTTCTGTTGTCCCATTGGGTCCTCCTTCTCAGCAGGAGGCCTACACAAATCTTACCTGTACTCTAACCTTTAGTTTGACCTCTTTAAGCAAGTCACAGAGGTCTGGGCAAGACTGTTTTGACTTTGTGTCCTAAATGTTTTCACTGGGAGAGCAGGGTTAAAAGAAAAAGAAGAAATAAAGGATACAGGCCCTGTAATAAAGGCCCTGTCTTAAGGGCCTCCCGCCCTGCAACCACTGCTATGCCCACTGTATCCACCAGATGGCAGTGTTCAATCAGTCAAGATAAACTGATCGATGGATTTGCGTGTGGAATAAGACAGCTAGCTAATTCCAAACTCAAGGCCATTCTGGGGATATCTGGATGGTGGTACTCCAATATTCTATAGTTCTTCTGAGAGTTAGGAGAGATGTAGTGATTAGGAAACAGTAAGAGACATTCAGAAGTCAGACTATAAATGGCCCGGGACTAGAACAACATGTACCCATAACCACTTAGCCATCCTCTCCAGCCCCAAACTTATATAACTTCAGGTCCTAAATTAACGTCTCTTGATCCTTATTTGAATGTGTCTTCTTCCAAAATGCCACTGGGTAAATCATATATATCTATATAAGAAAAACAGAAATCTATCTTTTCATAATGCTGAAATTTATAACAAAAATTCACAAGTTACACCAATTTTGTTATTTGTAGTTTACCAATTTCCCTTGTTAGGGTAGCTGGTGGCATTCATAAAATCTTTTAGTCCAAAGTTAATTACCAGCTCTCGGACCACATGTACTGTGTGTGTGTGTGTGTGTGTGTGTGTGTGTGTGTATTACACAATGGTTATAAAAGAGTTTTTAAAAAGGAGGTAGAGTCCAAAGAACTATGACTGAAGACAAAGATCAAATACAGAGGCGAACAGTCTCTGCAGGTGATTATTCAATAACCAACCCAGCTGGGAAGCTACTGGGGACTCACAGCCAGCAGGTTCTTGGGAGAACCCTTGAAGGCAACAGAAGGCTAGGGACATGAAGTGAGGAGGACCCTGCTAAATTGAAGAGGGAAGTAAGAAGCTCTCAGCCTGATGTCAGTCCCCTGTGAAATGAAAAGGCTTCTCTGAACATCAAAGAAAATTGGTAATTGAGTAAGGAGACAGCCTGTAGAAGGGGAGAAAGTCTTTACCAGCTACATAGTTGACAAGGAACATCTATTTAGGATACACAAAGAACCCAAGTATCTGAAGAGAGAGCTCTCCAACGTAGAAATACAAATGGCTAATATTCCTAATAGTGAGGCTGGAGAAATGGCTCAGAGGTTGAGAGTGTAGGTTTTTCTTTCAGAAGTCCAGATTGCAATTCACAGCATCCATATGGTGGCCCACAACCATCTGTAATGAGATCTGGTGCCCTCTTCTGGCGTGCAGGTGTACATGCCAGCAGAACACTATATACATAATAAATATATTTTTTTGCACTTTTCCCATTATATCTCCCTTAGCTCTTGCAAACTCCCCCTCCCTCTGCCCCCACACAAATAAAACACACACACACACACACACACACACACACACACACACACACACACACAC
>NW_026596051.1:21566487-21662608 GCF_907164565.1 Psammomys obesus | reverse complement strand
CACACACACACACACACACACACACACACACACACACACACACACACCAAACCATAGAAAAATATCTCATTGTGGAAGCTGTAGTATGTCACAGTGTGTCTCACGGTATACCCTTTTGTCCACACTTCTTTGTTTGCAAATGTCCATTGCAATGAGTAAATGGTCTGTTTTGAGATCTCAGGCTTCAGTGACACCATCAATATTGGATCGTTACTAGGACTCCTCTTGGCTATTCTGTTGTTGCCCTGTGTCGCGGAGACCCTGCAGCTTTGGATCACCAAGACGGGCCCTTTCAACTTGTCCCAATCATTCACAGGGGTGATATAGATTTTGCGGTGGTCCAATTCAGAGCCCTGGATCTGGGCCTAGGTGTAGCTGAGCTGCCAGCTTCTGGCTCTTTTTTTATCCATATCACCAGAATGAGTTCTCCAGCACTGTTTCTGGCCGACCACCATTGGCAGAGGTAGGGTCAGTTCTCCTGCTCCCATGCCCTCAGGACCAGATCACCTGCACCCACAGCTCCAGAGCCAGCTCCACTGTGCTGCCCAGTCAAGGTGCAGGGCCCAGTCTCCCCAGTGCTGCAGACTGAGGGGCTAGGACGGCTGTCCTGCTCTCACACTCTTGGAGCTGGCTCACCCATGCCTTCACCATCAGGGCCAGCTCCACTGTGTTGCCTAGGCAAGGTGCAGGGCCAGATCTCCAAGTTCTACCACGAGGAGGGAGCAGGACTAGCTCTTGTGCTCCATTTTCCCTCGGAGGCAACTCTCGGGACTACTGCAGGCAGGGAGTAGGGAAGAATGACTGTTACCAAGAACACAAATGACAGTAAATGCTGGCGAGAGTGTGGAGAAAGGAAAATGCTTATTCGCTTTTAGTGGGGGAGATAAAGTGGTTTGGCCACTTTGGAAACCGGTGTGGCCGTTTCTCAACACCTAAAAACTAGATTCGCCGTATGAGCCAGGTATATATTACAGCATATGTTATATGTTATGTTACATATGTATATGTTACAGCATATTCCTGTAACACTACATCCTACTACAGAGATACTCACGCATCCATGTTCATTGCTGCTGTCGGCAGCAGCTAGGAAGCAGAATGAGCCTAAATGCCCATCAGCTGGTAAATAAGCAAGTTATAGTTGTCAGGTCCAAAAGCACCCCATCCATCATTCCTCCCGAAAAGGGCAGGCCTACTCACTCAGTCCAAAGCTGAGTCTAGACACGGCTCAATCTTCAGTATAGGAGGATTTTTCAATTATATAAAAGCCAGCATTCCTCAGGAACTTGTGAAACTAGTTCCCATATGTTAAAAGAAGTCATTTCCCTTGCCTCTGGCAGAAGGGATATATGGCTCCATTGACATGTACCTGTGGTTGCATATCAAAGCCTATGCTACCCACCAGACTTCCTTAGTCCTGTATCAGTTAATTTAATGGTATGGTGTGATCCTCCTCCTGCCTGGGCACTGTCTCTCACCAGCCCCCAAGGTTAGGAGGGGCACAAGATAAGGAGCGTGCCTGGAATGGCTGGTGAGCACTGTACAGAGATCACACACCCGGGAACCACAGTCAGGGAGCTAGCTCAACTGTAATCCCAGAGAACAAAGACTGTGTACCCGCTGGGGCCTGGGTAGAGGGCTCCAAAGCTAGGTGTACTTAATTGGTTGGAACTAGGCACTTCAAGGATGCTTGATTTGTATTAAACAGCCCATTCCTACATATGAACAGAAACACAGTACCTAATTATCCTATAGGCGAGGGGAGAGGAGAGCCAGCAGGGAGCTGTGTCAAAGGCCATATATCAATCGTGGTTAGGGGCATCTGTGCCTAAAGACACTCTCCAGATGAAGTCAGGCAGAGAGCAGGAGGCCCTGCTGGGAAGAGGGAGTCCTGCCCCTTATTGCCGAGCTCAGAATGGCTTTCTGCTGTTTGAGGACTGCAACCTCAAACAGCAGGGTCCTTCTAACAGTTTGGCCTAATAATGTTTAGGATTAGCCTTATAATTATTATGGCAGTATATCTAATCTGCTATCATATTCAATAAAAGATACCAACACCTAATAGGTTTTAGAACAGGTTTATTTCACCTGGAGCAGGGCAGATATTAACCTTCCAAACTACCTTTACCTCACAGCCCCATTCCAGGCTATCTCCCATCCATAATTTCATAAATACTTGTTTATTTTCTCATCTGGTCCACTTCTTCCCTCCAGGCCAGCCATGTGCTTCTTCCACACTAAGCCATGATGGCTCTCTACTTCCTCTCCCTCTTCCAATACCTGTCTCCTTCTAAAGATTGTCTTGTCCTCAGAGCCTTCAAACATTTGCTATACATACCGTATTCTGCCCTGCCCAGGCTTAGACGTTTTAATCAGCCAATCAGGAATAGTTTCTTACACAAGGTTACAAACATAATTTTGAGGAACATGAGTGTCTGTTCACTTGAGCAGTAGCCAGATCTTGGGGGGGGGGGGCGCAACAATTAGCATCAGAATACATAGCACCAGACCAAACCCCAGTACAGTTCCTATTCACAAGTACTTGTTACATATTTTAAAGCCCCTACTCTTGTGTCAGATCCCCCACTCTTTAAATCTCCTGCACCCCAAAATCCCTGCTACTCTATTTGAGAGAGACAGCGCACCTTAAGCAAGAGCAAGCAAGAACAAATAGATTTGAATTTTTAGACTAGTGCATTTAACCTGAAGGTCCTGATGCTACAAAGAAGCCATTAGATGGGATAGGAGAGTCCCCAAAGGAAGGTGGATAGTGCTTATGATGTGAAAGCAGAAGGAATTCTTGGAAGGGAAAAATTTTAAACGTGCAGTGCTTTTTAATTTTTGAGGTGACAAAAATAGTAGTACTGGTGTTATATAAATTATAAAGGACTGACTGAATTCTTGATGATCCAATTTCTTTCTGGTGTAGAGGAAGATGATAACTGCTGCTCATTTTTAAAAAGCAGCTTAACATCTGTAGGCTAACCCTAACGTTGAAACAGTATCATCCTAGTGAAGTCTTGGGAGAAAACTAACAGAGAAGCGAATCTAAACATAGTTAGTGTAAGACGTTGGCAAAGGGCGGTAGGAATCGATAGCCAATCAGCAAACATAAAGGGAGTGTAACAGTTTTGTCTGTTTGTTTTATTTATTTTTTGTTTGTTTGTTTCGTTGGTTGGTTGATTTTGAGACAGAGTTTCTCTGCGTAGCCCTGGCCATTCTGCAACTCACTTTGTAGACCAGGCTGGCCTTGAACTCATAGATTCTCTCGCTCCTGCCTCCTGAGCACCATCCAGCTCAGCAGGTTGTTTTCACTGTTAAAAAAAAAAAAAGAAAAAAAAAGCTAGCAATGTTATAGTCAAGAAATTAACTAAAAACACAACCAAACAAACAAAAAACGAAAACAAAACAAAACACCAAAGCCAACAACAAAACTTGCCCTGGGATTTACAACATAGTTATCTTAGACAAATACACTTAAATCTAGGAAGTAGCCACAGAGCAGTTCCCATCATGAAGTGAATTTATTTCATCATGGATTTAGAAGGCCTCAGAGAAGGCATATCTGTAGCCTTCCTTAGCTTGGAGCTCCACAGTGGGTATCCCCGGCCTGGTAATCCTTCTGCACCGCCACGTTCCTCTCTTCCCTAACAAGAAGACTTTTGGAGTGATGCTTATTAGATAAGAACATATGAACAAGACACAGATTAGAAGTATGAGAAAATGATAGACATGTAGGCCCATTGTCACACAAACGCAGCTGGCTTCCTTGGTCTTGGCTGCTGGCCCTTTAAGTTGGGAGAGAGGTCTTTTCTATTTGGACCTACTGTAAGTCTATATTCAGTTGGAGGAACCCCGATGCTGGCTTCCACACTGGCTTCATAAGTTTATATTCCCACCAGCAATGAATAACTTTCTTTCTGCACATCCTTGCCAGTATTTTTTGGTCATTTCTTTTCTTAATGACAACCATTCTTCTTAAGATAGAATCTTAAAGATTTTGTTTTGTTTTGCTTTCAGTGTTTTGAAACAGTATCTCATGAAGCCAAGGCAGGCTTTAAACTATGTGGTTAGTCAGGTATGACCTTGAAATTTTGATCCTCCTGCCTCTACCTCCTGGGTGCTGAGATTATACCCATGCCCCACTCTGCCAAGTTTATATAGAACTAAAGGATCAAACTGAGGGCTTTGTGGCTGTGTGTATACTGGGAAAGCACCCTACCAACTGAGCCACATCCTAGCCCTCAAAACAGTTCTCCTTAGTAATTCCTTGATATCAGTCATTTTTACTCCTTTTGAGAATTGTATATTAGCCTATTCGTTCATTGGATGATTTACATTTTACGGTTCTTCATATATCCTGGGAATTAAATCTTGTCCTGTGTGTGTGTGTGTGTGTGTGTGTGTGTGTGTGTGTGTGTGTGTGTAGCTGGAAAGGTCTTTCAGTTCTGTGGGCTGCCCTCTTTACTCCAGTAATTGTTTCCTTTGCTCTGAAGAAGCTTGACTTCATGCACTGCCCTTCTTCAATCCCTGGGGCTATTTTCTGAACTAATGAGTACCCACAGAAAATCCTCACCTATGCCTGTATCTTGAGGTGTTTTGCTCAAATCTTCCTCTGGAGGTTTCAGCTGCAGCTGTTGCATTAAGGATTTTGATCTATTTTGAACTGATATTCTTATGCAGGATGGTTTCGTTCTACATGGAGATACCAGGCTTTCCCAGCACCATCAATTGCAAAGGCTGTCTTTTCTCCGATATGTTTTTGACAATTATGCCAAAAATCAGGTGGTTATAAACTTGTGTGGGCTTATTTCTAGGTCCTCAAAGAGGTAGCCACTACTCCGCCCTCCTACCCAGAACTCCAAATTCTTTGTTCCCTAGGATGCCTGGTTGACTTTGATAACGGACTCATCTGACGTCCGTGGCACTGATATCAACATTGCCACTGTGACCGCCATACCCTGTTTTACACGAACATTTGTCTTCATTGTTGTCTTTTGTGAAGTTATGTGGGGTTGGTTGTTATTGTTGTTCTGGTTTTGCCCTGCATTGTAAATTCTAAAGAACGGCCTTTGAATGGCTGAGACACTCCCTGCTGTTGTTAACTGTTGTCCCAACACTCTCTCAGCCATGCTCTAGTTTAGAGTCAGGTCTTAAAAGTAGAATCAAAATGTGGATGGGCCAAGGTTTTGCTAATCTGGTTCTTTCATTAAGAAACTGGACTGGTGTGTAACTTGCCAGAACAAAAAAAAAAAAAAAAAAAAAAAAAGGTCTGCAGACTTTTGACATAGGTGGGCACATGAGAAAGCATTAGCTCAAGGATCTTCCATCACAAGAGAAATAGTCTCTGGATGACAAAGATTCTGTTGAAACTTCCTGCCCTTGTCTCCCATGCCACATCTAGAAAAGCAGGTTCGTGTCCCTGAGTTTTGGAAGTAGGCTTTGCTCCCCACTCTGACAGAGTACCGATACTTGAGTAAGTTTGATGCCTTCTCACTTGCTCTGGCCCTCCTGAACTTTGAGCAGCTTTCTGATTTGGATGTATTAGTAAATGGGAGAGGAAGCAGCTAACAAATTTGCCCTCTGGGTGGCTGGGCTCAGTGTGCCCACTGCCATATGGTGGGTGAAGGAGGAAGCAGAGAGGAGGATTATGGGGGGGGGGTAGGGGAAAGGAGGCTAGGGAGGAAGGGAGGCTGGTGGGGGAGTTCAGGAGAGTAGGGAGGGTGGGGACCTCAGGGAGCATGTAAGCCAGTGAGAATATACTCTTGGGAAGCAGGCTTTGTTGAGAAGCTCCTTTAAATGGAGGGAACACAGGTTATTTAAACCTTTGAGGAATAAGTAAGGAGAGGCTTTTGGAGTGAGTGTGCATCTTTGGCCAGGGTTAAGGTGCTGGGAATGCCTTATTTGCATGAGGAGGAATTCAGCTGGTCTTCTGGAATCCTGAAGCAGGCTCCAATGCATGTGAAGAAATGGATGTGCTAGCAAGGTGAGGGCAGGCACAGAGCAAAAGCTTCCTTCTTCTGTGTCCTTATATAGACTGCCAGCAGGTGTGGCCAGATTAAAGGTGTGTCTACCTGCCTCAAAATTTGGATTAAAGGTGTGAGTCTTTCAGCCTCCAGACCCAAATTAAAGGCCTTTGTCTTCCAGCCTTCAGATCTGTGTCTTCCTACTTCAAAGGTCTGAACTAGAAGTGCATTCACCTACTTTAAACCAAGCAAAAAAGCTCGAAGGTATACCCTCTATCTCTGGACTGTACTTTATTCAAGATGATGTCAAGGTGACAACCAAGAATAACCATCACACCAAGAAAACCCCAGGTATGAGTGACAATGGGAAACCAACTAATATCTTCCTGATGGATTCTAGAGAGCTGCATGTTCCACCCTCGATACTAAAGTGATTCAGATGAGCGAAAAAGCTGTACCTGTTGCAGGAGTAAAAGGGAAAAGAAGCTTTTTAGATATGGACCAATCTGACCTCACAGGTTCATGTTATACTACGGCTTTGCCTGTAAAAAGCTTATGAACGTAGCTTTGTTCGGGACTTGTAAGCTATGAATGATGTGAAATGTTCTATGGCACCAAGTCCTAGGCCTTCCTGGGGTTTACTTGCAGGTTATGGTGGGTTGTGACTTAAATTTGATGCTCTTTTGCAACCCACTAACCAAGCTCAGTTATTCCAGAAGTGAGAAACTCTACTTTCCAATATTGCCGCATTATAGTACTGCAGTGTTTTAACCATCATTTTTGGTGAGATATTAGTCAGAGGCTTGAGAAGACTACAGTTTGAGGGAGTGTTGCTACAGTATACTGATAACGTTTATAGCAAGCTCCAATTAACAGAAAATGTGTACTTAACACAATTTTGGTGCTAAACTCCCTGCTACATCAATTACCTAAGGTGCTATTTCATAAGGCCCAATTCTGAAAACAATTTGGCTAAGATTTTGATTAAAGCAAGGAAAATGGAGGTTAATACCTGCATCAGTTACTTTTCTATTGCTGTGGTAAAACACCACAACTAAGGCAACTTAAAAGGGGGAAGTATATATTTTGGCCCTAAGGTTCCAGCAGGTTAAGAGTCTATGATGGCTAAGCAGAAGCATGTGGCAGGAATAGCTGTAGACTTCCATCTTAAAGCAAGCAGGAAGTAGAGAGCACACTTAAAACGGTACCAAATCTTTTGTTGCCTCAAAGCCCATCCCCAATGACA
Source organism: Psammomys obesus (assembly GCF_907164565.1). Taxonomy (NCBI): domain Eukaryota; kingdom Metazoa; phylum Chordata; class Mammalia; order Rodentia; family Muridae; genus Psammomys; species Psammomys obesus. The sequence continues at coordinate 21,655,396 of NW_026596051.1, read as the reverse complement.
CACTTTCACCAGCAAGGCCAGACTTCCTAATCCTTCCCAAATAGCCACCAACTGGGGACCAAATATTCAAATGCCCAAACTGATGGGGGATGTCTCATTCAAACCATAATACCCAAACAAAATCAGTGTCTAATCTAAAGGTCCCTTTAAATTCAGGATCCCTACAGGCTTCTAGTTATAGTGGGGGCTCTGAATATGGATTTCTTATTCTGTACTTACACCTCTCAGGATTTAAAAGGGATTCACTCAGAGGCTTTGCGTGGATTTGCTTGGTTTAAACAAGTCATCTACCACTCTTGAGTTAAAATGCAGGAAATATATGGGGTGTAACAGGTGGCAGCAAAGCAATCTCAAGCACTTCAGACAGCATCAGCAGTTGAAGAAAGGTGTTTCTTAGAGGTGAGGAAACACACGTGCAGCAGACGCAGAGAAAAAGGACAACAGAAGCAGAAAAAAAAAATCCAGTCTCTTCTGGAGCGCTGGAAGTTTTAAAGTCTCTGAAGAGCTTTCCTTAACTTAGGGTTGGTCGTTTTAAAGAGAACTAGGATGGATAGTTGGCCCACAACTGTTATGTGACCTATCCTGATCTTGCCTTGAACTGGTTGAGCCTGTCCATCAGCAAGGGGCCTTTGGTGGGGGGGGGGGGGGGGGATAAAAGCTTTTGTTTTAAGCTGCCAGGCTTTTGTCTCAAATCAGGAGGATGAAGAAGAAGCTGGCCATCTTAGAAATTGACCAGCTTCATTATCTAGGCATGCTCCTCTCCCTATCTGCTTGCTTTCCAGGCATCTCACTTGGAATTGCACACCAATAGAAGATTTTGAACAACTGTTCAAGACAATAGGATTACTCAGATTTCAAACGAAGGCCTTTGAGGGCAGGAAGTGTTCACCAGGACTTCAGGAAGTCCCCCTGAGAGCAATGTGCAAAGCTACCGGAGTGAAACTCATGGGAGATACTAAAAATGTGGAATGTCTGCCAAGGAAAGCTACGGTAAGTACAGCCTGCCCAGCAGAGAAGCCATTTGTGGACGTCCACAAAAAAAGTCTACAAGAATGGGGCTTCCAAGCCTGTCTGTGCTCATATCATGCCACCATGTGCCCTGCGTGGATATGAAACTAAGATATAGTATTTGCCCTGCTGAGTTTCAGTCTTGACTTAGTCCAATCTTTTACTGTCAGACACCCTATTCCTCTCCTTTGGAATGAATGTTTGCTCTATGATACTGTATCTTAGAAGAATCAATGTATAACTTTTTGTGACTTATATTGGCTCATAGCTAGGGTTTGCCTTGAGCCATAGAGAAGACTTTAACTTTGAAATTTTGAGCTGCTTTGGGATTGTTAAAGCCATGGAGATTTCGGGGAAGGTACAGAATGCATTTTGCATTGAGATGAGATGAGCCTGTTGGGAGCTATAGGAGTGTGGAGAGCTGCTTGTCAGGCTGCTTTGTTACTGAGTTTTCAGTGAGAAACATGAAAACCTGGCCTTCACCTGGAGACAGAGATAAGCAGGATGTTTTGCCAAGTTCCATTCCTTTTGTTTGTGTGAGGATCACAGAGACAGGTGGTTGAGGTAAATAAGTTTGCTGTCTCCATGAACCCCTTCATTGTATTGAAGACTAAAGAAAAGGCTTCATGGAATAAACTAGGTGCAACAGTTTCTACAGACAGCCCTCTTGGACTGATCTTATGTGTAGTGTGTGTGAGTTTTTTGTTTTGTTTTTGCGTTTTGTTTTGTTTTTTAATCCTCACTCCACATTCAGGAACTATTCAACTCTGCCAGCAGGCTCTGGCATAGAAGTGTCATAGTATAACAAGGTATAGTTTGGGTATTGCTGATCCCACAGATTTGAAGAAAGACCATTGACCCAAATCATGGCCAAATTAACTAAAGCAAAATTTTTCTTCATGTATGTGGGCTGTCCTAACCTAAGGTAGAGTTCAAGATATCAGCCTTGGACATGGGAAGATAAGGGATTTTACAGCTCAGGAGTGGGGGGTTTCCAAATGGAGCATTTGGCAGGCAAATAGACATAGTTACAGAAGCAGAACATAAGCATAACAAGTTGGTCATAACAACCTCTTGAGACAAAGACATATTTGCAGGGTGGTTATAACAAAGTGGTCAGAACAACTCTTTGAAACAAAAGCAAGGTTGTTGCTTCCTGGAACAGACAGTACAGAACCATTTGTAGCTGCTGGCTGGTTGGGTGCTGTGTGGTACTATCAGCCTCCCACCACAGCTGTCAGAGATTCATCATTTATTCTCGGGTCAGGCGATGTCTTGTTAGGCCTGCCCTCCAGCCCATGCCTCTGCTATGCTCAGCACAGCAGCTTGACCAAGAGCTGTAACACTTTGGTATCATCACAGAATATGGAATGTCTGAATTTCTGACGATACCAGCCATCTGAGTTTCTGAATCCTGGAAAAAAAAAAAAAAAAAAAAAAAAGGATCTTTGCTTTTGAATTGAAATAATCCAAATAAAAACATATGTTGGGGGATTTGTTTTGTATTGCAAATAGGTTGTATTTACTCTGTCATGAGTGATCAATAAAATACCATGATAGAAAACAAATTATAAAAAGCAAGAAAGTTATAAGCTTCGTTCAGTTGAGTTGCTATGTACATTAAACAATCACTTAACACACTTAGGGCATTGATGGTTCAGTGATCAAACTCTTGCCTGCCACTTAGCAGGCTTAGAGGAGGTCACTGTAGTGCACATAGTTTGTCTGTAAACAGGAAAGTCTGTAAACTGGCACTCCCAGCCAGGCTACTGCCCATTTGCTTCCTTCTTTATACTGAAAGTCATTATTTAGCATTATTTAGAAACTGAATTCAGAGTCTCCCATCCAAAAATAAAAATGGGCAAAAGATTACAAATTATCTCAGAAGATATTCTATTTGAAGATTTGCTGATAAAAGCAAGACTCTGGCTTAAAGGGCAGAAGAAGCCTCACACATGCCATGACCCAGTTCAAAACATGTCCAGACCACTTTCCTGTGTGATTCACCAGCTATCCATGGCCTGAGGAGGGGCCAAATGTACTAAGAAGCTAACTAACATCTTACCCATGTTTGGGCCATCTGCCCTATTTCGAGTGGGCAGGGCAGAGACATTCACTGTGGCTAAGCAGAGTCCTCTGACAAATGTTTCAAACATTATAGGTTAACAGAGCACAGAGCTATGCAGCAACAACTGATTATGTACATAAAAAGGCACTCACATCCCAGGGCAGTGTCTGCTCAACAGTGTCTGCACGTCACCAGCCCCAGTGCTGGGCCTGGGTAGTCAGAATTCAAATAGTGAGTTCTGAAGTGAAGAGGTAGAAACCCAAGGCAGGTGAGGTAAATCTACTCATTCACAGACTCCCTGCACAGAGGCAGACCTACTGTATAAGAGCACAAGAGGGGTCCAAGTTGTCATGTTTAAAAATAAGATAGGCCTACAGCTGATGGAATGCATCTGTCTACTCCTGGGTTAAGAACAAGATGGGCTCCTTTTGAGACAATTGCAAAGGAGAGTAGAATCCTTCTGGAATACAAGGGGTAGGTTTCCCACACATTGGTATTCCAAGCTCCACTCCTTCCCAGAATACCCACACATAGTCTCTGATATAGTTAAAGGTCAAGCCAAACTCTAGGACATTCACACCAAACCCACACTCTGCCTTTCCAACTTCCTCTTCATACCTTGCCCAGGCTTGGAGGTATACTCTAATCAGGTGATTTCTGGTCTCACCTGGGTTTACAGCCCTAATTCATTTCTTTTATTCTGAGTATTTCAAGTTTGCCAGTCTGGGGAAGTGTTAAAATGAGCAAGACCTGAAAGTCAGATGCTATTTACAATTAATATCTTTGAACCTCAAGATCAAATATTTTCAAGTATGTAGGTGTTTTGACAGAAGTATCCTGGGAGAGGACAAATGCCGCTTATAGGAAAAAGCATGAGGGTACTCCTTGTAGCAGTAGTCATCAATCCTGTCCTTCTCCTGTTTAATGGAAACCAGATGGATTTCACTTCTACCTGATGAGGTCAGATCACACTTTTGACCTCCTTGTCTACTTGTTTTCACTCAGAGTAACATCTCAGCAGTTGCTGATGGAGCTGATATCAACATAGAAAATCTGAGCCAACATGATCATCCTGAGATTCACTGCTCAGAATCATCCAAAATGTCCTTCTAGATGTGATACCTAGCCAGTGAGTGACCAGCTCGGTGCTGTGGTCACACATCTTCCTGCTCTGCTACCCCTTCTGGCCACCTTGAGGACACTTCCAAATAAACTAGTCAGATATATATTTTTTTCATCTGCATCAGAGAAGGGACAAAATGACATGTCTGTCCACAATTCTTTTTCAGGTCCTATCCCAGGTTACACTGAGTATGCCAGGTCCATTGCTCTTTAATTTCACAGAACAGGCTCATACTTTTCTCTGCTGGAAATCTGACCAGCAATAGAGTCAAGGCAACCAAAGTAGTAGAGTATCTTCATGGCACCATTGTACAAAGCTGAGGAGCAATTGTCATCATTTCTTAATACAACCTTGAAACATGGGCACAATTGTGAAAAAAATCATCTTTTGTGCATCTTATAGACCCAATTAACTTCCTCATTTGCCTCTATTCTCAGTAAAGATATGACCCCAAGTAGGTCCGAATTGTTTGAGACAACAGGAAGAAAAATGTCTCACAATCTCACTCTTCCCTGACAAAAAGCAAGGAGCATTCTCTCGAAGCCTTCACTAGCTAAGACCACTGGAGGCTCACAATCTACAGTCCCCAGTAGACCTAGTCTTCATGACAGCAGACCATTTCTGCATCCCACCCCACAAACTGCAAGATTGACCAATATCTCTGAACACAGCCATCACTGAGTCAACTCTGCCTAGAGAACAACTGTAAGAATATCCTTGATCTGATACCAGCTCTAGAAGCTGCCTCAGCGCTACCGAGCAGTGTTGTCCCAAGCTCTGGACTTGAGCATGGCAGATCCGACATTTCCACATCATGGTGACAAAAGTGACTTCACAACCCTGTTTGGACAGGAAACTAAGCTAAAAGGCAAGGAAGCTAATACAAGCATGATCAATACTTTCCCCAGACATTCAAAAATAAGACTGAGTATTGATGACATTCAAAAAGAGAACCTTCTAGAACTATGTATTCTATTTCTAGCTCTTTACTTCATGAGTAAATTTCCAAGCTGTTGTACTCATCATGTGCCTCTGAGAAACAAAGCAGATGCATCTGTCCTGATGAGAACAACATGCTCCTGACAAGAACACTGGGATTCAAGAAATTCTGATGTGCTTGCCAGGCCAGGGAAGGGAAGAGAATCAAAGCAAAATGGACTGTGCAGATGTGAGCTGCATAATCATTACCCAGGACCTCAAGGAATCCACAGGATGAACACACAAAATGCAGTGGAGGGAAGAAATGGAGTAGTTGGCAATTTCTGGATTTGTTTTCTGTGAGACTCATTCTGGAGCATCTTCTGTTTTGTCCATGGGTTCTTTTTTTATATAATTTTTTATATTAATTACAGTTTATTTACTTTGTGTCCCAGCTGTAGCCCCCTCCTGCTGGGTTGATATCCAGCAGGTGGAGCTGAGAGGAGGGTGGCCAGTCCAATTGGACGCCCTCCGTGGTTGAGCAGGATGGTGAGTGTTGATGGCCCGGACCTCCCTGGATGCCCCAGGGAATAAAACACCACCAAGCCGGGAGATCTGTCAAAGCAGGAATTCGGTTTATTGAATAAAACGGTCCTTTTTATAATTTTGGGTCAGGAGGCAAGATTAAGGAAGTGAGGTAAGATGACATAGAGGGCAAGGTTAGGTAGTGCAAGGAGAGGTGGGCCAGCGACAAAACTTTACGTAATAGTTACCAGGCAGGATTGATTTTAAGGAGAATATGCTGAATCACTTTTGCCCGGAAGTGGCACCTCTTAAATCAGAAGCTAAAGACAAGTCTCCAAACTTGAGCCAGGCTAAGGTAGATACAGCAGGCCTTATCAGGCCCAACACCCTCCCTCATTTCCTCCCAATCCCACCCTCCCTCCTTCATCTCCTCCTTGCCCCTTTCTAAGTCCACTTATAGGGGAGGTCCTCCTCCCCTTCCATCTGACCCTAGCTTATTAGGTCTCATCAGGACTGGCTGCAATGTCCTCCTCTGTGGCCTAGCTAGACTGCTCCTCCCACGGGGGGTGGGGGGGAGGTCAAGGAGCTAGCCATAGAGTTCATGCCAAAGACAGTCCCTGTTCTCCTTACTAGGGAAGCCACTTGGATACTGAGCTGCCATGGGCTACGTCTGAGCAGGGGTTCTAGGTTATATCCATGTATGGTCCCTGGTTGGAGAATCAGTCTCTTGTCCATGGGTTCTAATGAGGTCACTTTACATACAGGCTTAGCTGAATGCCTCAAGGCACATACTATCCTGTCACCCTACCCTTCCACAGCCACCCTGTCTAGTTTTCTAGTGTTGAATCTTAGAAAAACATCCACACAAACAGGTCTGTACAGGTTTTGTTGTTGTTTGAGTTCAAGGGATATCAAGACACTCAGGTTGTATTTCTTAGGTCAAAAGCTAATATTTAAATACTGATTTGTTAGGATGACTAATCCGATTTTTAAAAAAAGGCAAGTTCCAAGCTGGGCATGGTGGTGTGCACCTTTACTCCCAGGCAGAGGCAAGCAGATCTTGAGTTCAAGGCCATGGGCTGCCAACATTCCTGACAAGATTAGCCTGGCCAGGCAGGCAAGTCAAGGGAAAAACATATGCAATGGGTATAAACATCACAGGCCTGTCAGCTTTAGGTGGGAAGCACCCCACAAAATCCAATTTTATGCTTCCAAAGATGATCTGTGTGTCCTTTAATATTCCTTTCCAGTTTGGGACAACACATGAGTAGCCATCCTAGGCTGTTCCAAATCAAGGAAGAATTCTCAAAACAACACACGACCAATTGCCTGGCAACTTTAAAATCCTTTACTAAGTAGCAAATGGAAAATTATGAGTGGATGACTGCTCTGAGGTCCCCTCTGATAATCAGTAGATGGAGAGAAAATGCTTGAAGGGCAGCAGCCAACATGACAAAGAAAAAAACACAATTACAAATTTGTGGTTAAGATTTTAGGGAAGCCTCCTCTAGCCACACAGAATGAGACAGAACCCTGAGGTCTACTGATGGAGAGCCACCAAGATGGCTCAAAGCTAGGGGCCAACAGCCATTGTCACATGCCAAGGAATGCAGATTTTAATGTCCCACTTTTGAGCCATGGTTGGGGTGGGGGTATCAAAGAAAAGATGACACCCATCACTTCTAGCTACCATGTCTTCTGAGACGTGAATGCCCATCTGCTCGGTTAGTGGAGGAAACCATAAAGGCTGCCAATGTTCTCTCACAGGCTGCAATGAAACTGCTTCTGCCAGGAACATCTGATTGGGATTTTCATGACTGTTCTGGACAGAAAGATTCAGACAGGATTCTGTGCCAGGCATTTCACATATTTAAGGTAGATAATCTCATCAGCATCTTCTAAATCTAATAGCCAGAAGACTCCTTGATTCAGGCACTAACCATCACTTCTAGACCTGACTGATCAACACACATCTTGAAGGGTGTCCTAAGGTCAATGTGATCCCTTTACCTCGTATCCTAATATTGAGGAACCCAACCCTGCCCCCATCCCATTACCAGCTTAGAACAGAGGAAAAGGATTTGTCTGAGAGATTTCAGAGGAAGATGGGGGCAGATGCAACCGGTAATTCTAATACAGACTTTTGCCCTGCTGAGACCCACATTTCATCCTCAATGCTTCGCAAAATCAATGTGACCATTCACCAGCACAGAATCAAGAACAAGACGGGGCTTACAAAACAGAATGAAAGTAGCCTGGACATGCCATAACTCACGGACAGCTTACTGATGAGAAATGTTGAGAAAGCAGTTTGGCAAGCACATCAGGTCCATTTAGAGAAACTGGTAGGGCCAGTATGATGGCTCAGAGGATAAAGGCAGTTGTCACCAAGCCTGATGACCAGAATTTGATCCCTGGCACTTCCATTGTACAAAAGAGAGGACTTCTGCAAGTTTCCCTTAACCTCTGTATTTGCATGTAGTGGCCCCTTTCCCTCTCTACCCACATAAAAGGAGAAACAGTGGTACCCTCCCATTAGAGCCCATGATCTTCCCAGCTACAAGCTTTTGACTGGGTTTACAGTACCAGATGCAAATTCTCTCCCCTGGAGCAGGCAATAGAAAAGCAGTTGCTTGTACACCTAATATTTATGCCAATAGTGCAAGCAGTGGGAACACCTTGGCTGCCGAGTTGGTAATATTGCACATGTGGTCCACAACGGAGCGAGACTGTTGCTAATTCTCCCCCCAAAGCCTATTTAGCATGTTCTGGAAATATGGAAGCTATTCATCAAGAAGCTTCCAGCTTAGTCCCAAACTGATTTTTTAAACATGTCTTGCAACAAAGTATGCATCTTCAGAATTAAGGTCTTATCACCTAGTTCTGGTGAGCAGCCAAGAGCACTGGCAGCAGGCCCTGACGTTTACTGGGTCTTCCGGACTGTGATTTTTATTAATAACCTTATGAATCTGGGATCATTTGCCTCCCACCCAGGCTACAGCTTTGTTCTGACTTTTTAACCACTGTTTTAACAACTAGCACCAGCTGTTGAGGGATTTTTCTCACTCTCTTGGGCATCATTTGTGCCTTTCAGCTGTGCCTTGTCCTTGTATGCTATGTGAGCTGATTTCCCATTCTTATGTAGGCGTAACTCATATCATTTAGATGCTTTCCTAAGTCTGTAAAACACTTGGAGGCTAGCATTAGATGCATACAACAAAACCCTCTTCGCAAATGATGGGCAGGAGCTCTGAAGGCCTTCCACCACACTAAACAAGTGCCAACTCCCTTCAGGAATCATCCCCTAACTGGATACTGTAAGAAAATTATCAAAGCCCAACACAGAATGAAAAATGTTCCTTTGTGTCAAAGATTTCCTTTAAAAAAAAAATCAATGTTGTGTACAATGGTATGAGTGGAAGGTACCATCTCACATGACCCTACACAATCCAGTCATTCTCCATGAACCATCCCATTACCTCATCCTGGGGGTGTTGTCAAAGAGCTGTCATGGACCTTCCCCACCTCCAGACTCAGGGTTAGGGCTGGCCCTCAGTGCTCTGACTGACTAGTCTAGGGCTAAGGAAGAGTACAGCCTGGCTGAACTTTCTCCCCAGCTGTACCTGTACAGGCTTTCTGAGTGGTATAATCCCTCAAGGCCTAGTGGTGGCTTACTGTTACCTTTCTATTAGTCATACCTGGATGCTGACAGGAATCCAGAGCGGGTGACCAGTTTTTAGCCCTGGTATGCTTTCTTGTAGGAAAGAAGAATACACAGCTTAGTCTAAGGGATAACCGCCTACCTTTGGAGTAAGCACAGACTTTCATCTACATGGCTCTATCATGTATACCTTAATAAAAGTCTTACTTAGTCCTCAAAGCTCTCCAAAGGCTAAAGAACCATTTTTACGTTCGTTTTCTTTGAAACTCTAACTGATTCAAATCTTCCCACATTTTTGTGGTTGTTTATCCTACATAGCACCCCCCTTTTTTTTCTCATCCCCTCTTGATTGCTCTGGTACTCCACAAAACAAATTTCCCTGCTAGTCTAAATCACTCATCTCTCCTACCTCACTAAAAATTCCTTCCTAGCATGGTATCAGCAAAACCGTTAAATTCCTCTACTATCCTCAAGGTCCTTAACTCTAATGTGAATCCAGTCATATACAGCCTGGCAAACTTGGTATCAAAAACTGTCTGCTCATGCTAAACTCTCTAAATAATGCCGGCCTTTTTTGTTGTCCTCCAGTCTCCAATGCTTCATATGAGCCAGTTCACCAGGGACTACATTCTCTTGTCTTGCCTCAGATCATGCACTCTGTTTTGATGGGTTGTGACATTACTCAAATTGTTTCCCCAGCACTCAGACTACTGACATCTGCCTCTATCCCACAGCCCCATGAGACACACTTTAAAGACTCAAGTCTTATTTAAGAGTCTTTCCTAACTCAAGCAATTCAAAGGCAGAATATTACTTGTTTTTTTTTTTTAAATCATAGTTTCCTGCACGTTGATGACTCATCTGTATGCTGTATCACAGATCCCTCCCCACCTTTGTATTAAAGGTACGAACCTAGAAGTATGATCATGTCTATCTCACGATACGATTCTGCCCATGGAGTCCTTGTTTTAAGAGGAGCTATACAGTAGGTACAGATCTAATTTGTACTCATTCCCTTACACACAGGCATAAAAAATGTCAAGCCAGGACTTCTATCTTGTCCTCTTTTCTTTTTTTTTACCTTCCATTTTTCCTGCCTGTTCAGAGGCCAGTGCAGAAAATGGCCTGCATATGCCTTTCTCACAGTAATTCCTCTCAGGTGAACAGGTTCTTTCTGAATGACATCTCAGCCTCTACTGTCTTGTTGCCTACTGTCATATATCAAACCAATATCACAAGCTAGTCTATGAAACCATCTATAATACTTTGGGGACTATAATATTCTCTAGTCCAGTCATTTGGGGGATGTATGTGTCCCCCATAACTCTGTCATAGACCCCATTCATCTAGAAGACTTGCCACTTATTACCATAGAGTAAAATGGTCACCTTGAATTTCCACATTGCACACACACACACACACACACACACACACACACACACACACACACACTGTACTGTAAAAGTAACGTTTATTTTCATGACATAATTGTCATCTTGGAGGCTGACTGCTGAACAAGCTCACCCTTTCTGCCTCTTTCTGAACTCTGGCTGGCTAGTTCAACTCAGCTGTTCTGGTTCAAACTCCTCTCTAACCTGACTGACTCAAACTGCCTTCTCTCAGATTCTAACTGAATTTGCTCTGCTTAGCCTCAAACTAATTCTAGCAATCTGTTCTAGTCTTCTGCCTCCTTCTTACTCTCTGGCTTATTCTATCTTCACCTGCGTCTAGTTTGTTCTCTCTGCAACCAGTCTTAGTAAAACTGTTCCAGTGAAACAGCCTCCTCTACACGAACTGAACTGAACTCACAAAGGAACTGCAATCATTACACTGATTCCCAACTCACTTAACTCTGAGCTGCACCAACTCAACTGACTTGAACTCAACTTGAATGAACTCACTGAACTCCCTCCACTAGAGGTCATGATTTGGGATTAAAGGTGTTTACTAGCGGCATGTCTGTATTCCAGCCAGATTAGCCATGTTCCTGGATTAAAATCCCTCTACCTTCAGAAGGAGCCTTAGTCACATGGCTTCCCACCCACAACAAGGACAATGCAGCTGCTCCAGCAAGTTGTAGTGAGACCTAACACTGCACAGGAAATGACAGCCATGTTGCTTCAGCTTCCAACAGCTTAGCTTTGACTGCAGGTCCCAACAACCATAGGGGCAATCACATAAGTGCTCCTCCCAAACCCATGTTCCAGTACCAGGTCTTGTGTCAACTTTTACTGAGGCTATGAAAACAAACATGTATTCACTTCACATAGGGCCCCAGTGAAAGAAATAAGTAATTCCAAAGAGGTGTAGCTTGGTGAGCCAGATAATTTTAGGCTCAAAATGAGAGTCTAGGAGCAATACACACAAAAATGGACCATTTGTTCTACATTGCCTGTTCTGTGCATTTGGAGGATATCTTAGTTAGGGTTTTATTGCAGTAAAGAAACCATTGCATGATCATGGCAAGTCTATAAAGGAAAACATTTAATTTGGCTGGCTTACAGTTTCAGAGGCTTTTTCTGAATTTCTGACTCTCCCTAGAAAGCCAACCAAAGCATTCTGGTATGAGAAAGGCACACTGAGAAAGTAAGGGAGACAGGAAGGCAAAATGGATGATGCTAGTTGGGAGGGCAATCTAAGCATACCCCAAACACAATGCTTCTCGTTGGGAGTGAGGCCAAGCAAAATAGCGTTAAATGTTTTTGTCCTTATAGCCATCCCCCTGGACTTAGCGGACTGGGACAGGATCAAATCCACCCAGCTGCCCTAGCTGGACTTAACAGTCTACCCAAGCAGTGGTGTGGATGAACATGTCAACTTTGCCTCTTAGTTCATCATGGAACACAAATTCCAGGATAGGCCTCACTACAAAGCCTCAAAGTGTACAGAATTACGGTCTTCTCACTCACAAATTCTTAGGCATAGTATCTTTAGTCAGTGTTCTATTGCTGTGAAGAGACACCATGACCATGGAAACTCTTATAAAGGAAAGCATTTAGTTGGGGCTTACAGTTTTAGAGGTCTACTCCAATTGGCCTCATGGCAGGAGCACGGTGGCACACAGGAAGGCATGGTAGCTGACAGCTCTGCCTCCAGATCTGAAGAGAGTGCCACTGGGCCTGGTTTGGGCTTTTGAAAACCAAAGGCCTCCTCCAGGGATACACTTCCTCTAACAAGGCCACACTTTCTAATCCCTGTCAAGTAGTACCACTTCCTAGTGATCAAGCATTCAAACATATGTGCCTGGGGAGGGGGGGAAGTGGCTTTTTTGAAGGCTGCATAATGAAAAGGAAGTGCCTCCAATATTGAGAGTAAACAAAGCCTTCGGATGACTTTAATCTCTGAACCTCAGGACAGAGCTAGTGACCTTGCTAAGAACAGGTCAGAAGGCTGAAATCTGAGCTGACCTTTCATCCCACTGTGCCATGAACTGAACACTTCTAACACATTGCTTCTAAACTCCCACGTGGGCTGAGGCAGGCCTAATGCAGTTTTCAGACAATACTGACTTCTCTCATTGTGGGACTATAAAGCATTTTTTCCCTTGTCTTTATGCTTAAAGTTTCTTTTATTGAAGGTTCTATTTGAAATTACAGCATGCATCGACGATACCTCAGCACAGACAATACTTCACTAGGTCCTGATGACCTGGGTTTTTAATTCTAATAAAGACATTTTAAGCAAATGCATGAACAGAGAGAAGATTCTGAGGAATGCCCCAGCACTCCAAGTTCAGCTACAGCTATCAAAGTGAAACCATCTGATTGATTATTGGAATAAGCTAACAGCTAGACTAAGTTAATATAAACACAGGTTTATTGGAAATATCGTGGGAGAGGCGCACAGAAAGAAGAGGGGGGAGGGAAGGAGCGAGAGAGGGAGGAAGAGAGAGGAGAGATACAGAAAGAGGAGAGCTGAGGAAAAGGGAGGAGAAGGGGAAAGGGAAGGGAAGGTGAGAGTGAGAGAGGTGGGGGGGTAGAGGAACCAAAATGTCTGGATTATATAGTGAAGAGCCTCTGGGAGAGGGGAAGCCCAGCCCCTAGGAAGAGGACAGGGTCTACCAGCCACACCCTGTTTGTGGCTGGTATGGACCTAACACCTCCCTCCTCATCCATAGTTCCATCCACACTTTTTAAACAGAATCCCAGAGAGTGGGTTATCACACATGCTGGTGCTTTTTGATCTTCTGTCTTGTTTTCTTCCTTTCTTTTCCAGTACCAGCTTCCTTACAGAGAAAATGAGATTGTGGGTCAGAAGGGGTGGGGGGGATAGCGATTACAAAAGAGAATGATGTTTTAAGGAAAAGCATCCCAACGACTCCAGTGCAGATTTTATGTCGACCCCTTCGGACTTCTAGACATTCATTTAAAATCAAGATCAGCTTAGGGCTGGGAAGTCAGGGAAGTCAGGGAAGTCAGGGAAGTCAGGGAAGGGGGAACTCGTCTATGTTTTTCAGGACCTTGCTTTTCTGATCTGAATTGAATTTTCCGCACTCTGTGCTAAGGACATTAGTCTCTCTCCAGCTCCCCCTTGTGGCTGATTTCCCCTCCTTGGAGGAGGAGGGAGCCCCTAAGGACAGGAAAACAGATCCTCTCTTGCCCTTTCAGCTGGCTGCCGGCTTGGATGACAGGAAAGGCCCACAGCAGGGATGCGGTTAGAAGAATGTTTCTAGGCCTGCGTTTCTTTCTGGAACTTTTTCCCAGAGCAGACAGACAAACGATGGGAACACGGTGCGAGGAAGGCTCTCCTCAAATTTTTATCTCCTCCCCCTCTTATCTACAGGCCTGTAGGGCTCCAGCTCCGGTGAGCCACAGCAGGCCAATGCCTATGAGGGCAAGCACAGCATGATGACAGGAGGACCAGGAACTTCCCACAGGAGCAGACTCTTGGTGTTTCTGGCGTTCTGGATGAACCTGTGACCTCATAATCCCTTGAAGTGAAAAGCCAACAGCAGAGGATAGTTATCTTACCATGGATGCAACCGCAGAACAGAAGAGCACTTTGTCACTGGCTGTAGCAACACCAGCCATGGGGCAGGGTCACTCAGACAGCAGGGAATGATGGTTACCATGTCCTCCTCCCACTGCCCAACCTTTTTTCACTCCTACATCTCCTTTAGACATGCTTTCTCTACCCACAGAACGGAGTAGGTCCCTATTGAGTTTGTCTTTATCAGAGTTACTATCTCTGTTCTTGGTTAGTTTATCAGACTTCAGAGTTCAGCAGGAGAGAGCTGTTGAAGGAGGCAGCTGTGTGGACACAGCCTGGATGAAACTGGCCTTGATCACGCCAGGCACTGTGGCTGACAGCCTCCCACTTGGGATCTCAAAGATGACATAGTCCAATATGGAACCATGGTGGGGACATCCTATCAGCCTTGTCACACAACTGCCTAGGATTTGAAGACAAGAATTGTCCCCCTTCCTTTTCAATACCTGCCTTCTTTTTTTTCTCTATTTATTTATTTACTCTCTTTACAGCTTGATCCCATCCTTCCTCTCCTCCCAGTCCTACCCTCATATCCCCTCCCTCCATTCCCCCCTCTCCTTCTTCTCAGAGAAGTGGGATACCACCCACCCTGGCACTTCAAGTGGTAGCAGGACTAAGTACATCCTCTTCCACTGGGGCCTGACAAGGCAGCCCAGCTAGGGGAAAGGGATCCAGAGGCAAGGCAACAGAGTCAGAGACAGCCTATACTCCCATTGATAAGGGACCCACATGTTGGCCAAGCTGCACATCTGCTCCATATGTGTAGGGGGTCTAGGTCCAGCCCATGTATGTTCTTCGGTTGGTGGTTCAGTCTCTGTGAGCTGCCATGGGCCCAGGTTAATTTACTCTGTAGGTCTTCTTGTGGTGTCCTTGACACCTCTGGTTCCCTCTATCCTTTCTCTCACTCTTCCACAGAACTTCCCAAGCTCGGCCTATTGTTTGGCTGTGGGTCTCTGCATCTGTTCCCATCAGCTGTTGGAGGAAGCCTCTCAGAAGACAGTTAATGTTAGACTCTTGTTCAATTCCCTTCCTCCATCTACTTCAGATGTCTATTTATTTCTTCTTTTGAGTGAGATTCAAGCCTCTTCTCTTGGGCCCTCCTTGGCTTCTTTGGTTCTGTGGATTTTAACATGGTTATCCTGTACTTTATGGCTAGTATTCACTCATAAGTGAGTACATGCCATGCCTAAGAAAGAGCTTTTTAATATTTAACTATTTTGAGACAGTGTTTCCATATGTTGTCCAGGCTGGCCTCTACATTTTGGCTATCCTTCTGCTTCTTAAATTTTGAATTCCAGGTGTGAGCTAACACTCCTGGCTTCACTATAAGCCTCTCTTAGCAATTAATGTGTTGCAATAATCTATTAAGTCATTTATACTTTTTCTTTAAATAAAGTGATTTTAATGCAAAGGCTTTTAAAAAGATAGTTATTTTCATATAATATATTCCAAACATGATTTCCCCTCCCACATCTCCTTCCAACCTCCCCACCCTTCCAACTCCATTTCTAGAAAAAGAAGAGTTTTCAGAGGACCAAAAGACCAGCGCTAAACACTGATGAGCAACCAGACTTTCTTTTTCAAGATCTGAACCATCTCATTCTGGATGGGGTTTCTTGGGAGAAGGAAGAAATGGCCTGAATGAAATATTCTATTTGAAGATCGTCATCCCAGTGGAAAGGGAATGTCACCAACACAAGGTGAACAACCGGGTACTTGGCTCTGTTGTCTGGAGAGGCTGGATATGTTAGGTATCCATCACTCTTCTCCCAAGAATGCTCACATTTCAAAACCTACAATGTACAAGCACCATGATGTGGCTGATGCCCGCCTCCCATATCCATTCTGTTTTTTGGGCCTTGCTTGGCCTTCCTACCACTAGAACTTCAGAGGGCCAGTCAGCCTCATGCACAAAGCACATCCTTTTGAACCACTCTGGACTCTCTCTGTGAGGGAGGACTTCATGCTCAAGCTCCACCATTGACACCGGCACAGCTCATAGGTCTGATAAAGGATGAGAGGCACCAGCTTCAGGCCCTTATAAACTCTAGTATGCTAACCAGCACTGGGTGTAACCTTCTGAGGTCGACTGTCCTATTTGAGGTACTTGACCCATTCTTTGGGGCAGTGAGCACAGCCTCCCAGTGTTCTGAAGACCAGTGCTCTACTCAGTGGTTGCATTTAAGTCAGCTCTAGCTTATGGTTTCAGCCTGTGTGTGACACCTAAAATGGTGAGCAATGTTGGGATCCCATGTAGAGTCATATGTCAGATATGTATTCTAACAGTATATATATTGATGATGATGGGCACAATCCACTCAGCCTTTTGGGCTCCAGGTCAACAAAGCCTTATGACGCATCTTCCACTAGAGGGCAGCACAGAGTCCTTCCAGGGGCCAAATTCCAAGTGGTCAGTCTCTTCCTTCCCAAAGGACCGAATGTTTAAGGGACCAGCAGAACTGCAATAGTCACCCCCCCTCCCCGATACTTTCAGACAGTGGAGTGGAATGTCAAAGTATTGTCTCTAAAAGGCAGCATAGATTTCTCAAATACAAGAAAGATGAACAACTTCATAGAAGAATTCCTTGCAAACCCGAATAAAGACTTCTGCTCTGCCTGGAACCCAGATGTCTCTATGGCAGTATCTATCACCCTGTGCCCTGTGCAAGCTGAGAGAACCATATGGAGGAAGCCAGACAACCCAGAGTCACTGGAGTTAGAGTTCTCTTGATCAGCAAAGAAGCACATAGAACTTTTGAGCACACAGCTGTGGGTCCCACTACAGAAGAGGGTCAGTTCCTAGATGATGCTAAAAGAAACTTCTATAATGTGTGTGTGTGTGTGTGTGTGTGTGTGTGTGTGTGTGTAAATCCAGAGACCTGGTACCCTTTTGTTTAAAGTTTGCAGGTTAGAAGTGTCCTTAGGTCAGCTTTAAAGAGGAGAAGGGGAAAGCACTCTATTGGGGCAGGAAAGGGAAAAGCCAAGATGAGATGAAAGGAACATTACAAACCAAGGAGAAGCAGAGCTCATCCCAGAAGAGTCCCGAGCAGTCCACAGCCTCACAAGTGCTCCAACTTACAGCTTTACTTCAGCGTGACCACGAGAGTCCCTCAGTCATAGCTGGGCATGCAGCCCCGTTCTCCTAGTTTGTGCACAAATTGCTAGAAGAATATCTTGTTGCAATGACAAACAGCTTTGTTTAAATCAGACCGGTAAGTGGTTATGTTCCATTGTTCCATTGATAAGAACCTCTGAGCCATTTCCCCAGACTCAAGCAAAAGACCAGTAAGGTTAAAAAAAGGTTGCTCAAACATGGCAATATGACAAAAAAAAAAAAAAAAAAAATCCAAACATGCTATTGAGTTTCTTTTGTGTTGGTCATCTACTGCTGGGCATGGGTCTTCCCCTTACTTTGCTTTGTACATCCAGTGAGACTCTATTGGACAAAACCAAGTTTTTCTTTGCAAGCAGCTTTCAGTTGGAGATAGCTTCTTGATTAGGGGTGGAAGTCCATGTCCACTTTCCCCTCTTGCTGGGACCCATGTGGCTTGTACCTGCACAGGCCCTGTGTGTGTGGATGCTGCCACAGATTCTGAGTCGATATGTGCATCAGCTCTGTTGTGTCTAGCTTCCTTGGTGTCTTTCTTCCCCTCTGGTTCTTAAATTCTTTCCATCTCCTCTTCTGCATGGATCCATGAACCCTGAGCAGAGGGGTTTGATGAAGACATCCCATTCAGAACTGAGTGTTCCGACGTCTAGCTCTTCACACATTGTCCAGCAGTGGATCTCTATTAGTTCCCCTCTACTGGAAGAGGAAGCTCCTCTGTTGGTGGCTGAGTGGGACACTTCTCAACAGGAACAGCAGAATGTCATTGGGAGTCATTTTATTGCTACATGACTTTAGCAGGACAGCGGTATTTGATTTTCCCCTAGGACAATTTAGTGTCAAGTTTTTTGTCACCAAGTATTGCCAGGCAAAGCTTCTGTCTCACGGAGTGGGCCTTAAATCCAATCAAGGTTTTCTGCATAAATGCTGTTCGCTGTTTGAGTAACCAACCATTCTCTCACCGGCATGTCATGTCACACTCAGGGTAGGTCGCCATTGTAGATCTAAGGGTTTCCAGCTGAGTTGGTATTTACCTTTTTTCTGTTGAAGAGTGCCCCCATTCCCCAGTAGAGCACACACATAAACACTAATTGGATTCAATGAGTTAGGGTTGTCGGGTTCCTTGGAGCCAGTTCAGTCCTGGTTTCAGGAGACCTCCAACTTCTTGTCTCACAACAGCAACCAGAGCAGCAAGGTAGAAAGCAGAAGCATCCTTGTTCTTTCTCTGAGCACTCACTCTCTGAGCTCTGGCATTTATTCTCTCCAGAGTCCTCAGATTTAAACTATCTGCAGTCGGTGTGGAGCCATGGGATGAAGCTACAGACGAAGCCAGCCTGAGAAACAGGATGCTCCATGTAACCCGGAAGCCTCCAGCACCTGGATGCAAATGGCCTCTTACTAAAGCAATACACCTGTAGCCAAGCTTGATGAGCTTGGTTGAGCTGAGTTGGATCACTAGGACTCACACTGTGGTGAGGAGAGTTGCTTGTTAACCTACTTTGTTATGTTTTCAGCTGGGGAAGTAGTTTTTGAAAATAGGTTAGGTGGGTCCACACCTTTTTCTATTTGTATTGATGTTACTTGCTTGCCTGTAAATAATGAACCCTGGAATAAACCCAGGCTGCTTCAGGCAGATTGACAGCCCTCTGAAGCTGATCCCATGTGAAGTGTGATTTGTCCTCACTCCCCACTCAGATACTGTTCGACTCTGCCATCGAGCTCCAGCAAGCTGGCAAAGAGCTCCTCTCAGAGCCCGCATGACACAAATAGTCTGCTGCTGTGGACCATCTGAATGAATCCCATATCCCACACCTGAGACCAAAACAAAAATATGTTTATATCCACAGTACACGAAAAGCCAATGAGGGGCAGGAGGACTTGTGTATAATCTTTCTGACAGTGCTCAGCCAGAGTCAGAAAAAAAAAAGCATTCATTCCCCTAATCCTAACATCTCATATCTGCATTTCAGCAGCTACCCAGGAATCCAGAGCAAATGAAGATACAAGTCACCAGAGGTGACAGTTTGTCACCTCAGATGAGAGGGTAACTCTAAGGTAGCTGAAGATCCCATGTTTTCTGTCACTCTCGTGCCACTCTCCCAAGTTTAGGTGTTGTCTATGCAACTTTCATAATTGTTTCTCAAAGGGACCCCATGGGCAGCCAAATGAGTTTCCAGGCAGACTCACGTGCTATCAGAGAGATGACATGGGTATGTGGCCTCATACATATCACATAGTTCCTACAACGATGAGGCTGTATCAGTGAAGCAAGCATTTTAAGGGAAGTTGCACAGAGTTGCAAACACGCAAAATTAGTTACCTTGAGATTTTAGTTTGTAAGAGAATTCTAAAATGTCAAGCAGCCATAGAACCAAGAATCTGTCAGATTTTAATGGAGGCGATGTCAAGACTGAAATTGTGACAATGGAACCTTTCTAAGTGTCATTTTGTGAGTTTCTATATCCGTCCTGTCAAAATACTCTCATTTCTATCAGAGGATGGGTGGGAGATACTCGCACAGTATCATGGCAGCCTCTACAAGAGTGAGTCAAAGACGGCTTTGAGGCAGGGCCATGCGTTACTAAAGCTTCTACAGCAGTCTGACTCTGAAACAGTATTTGGAAACACAACTGGGACATCTAGAAAGATCCATTGCAGACAACCTTAATACATTTATAAAGTTGTGATGAGGACATTAACCTAGAGAGTCCTCCCCACTAAATGCCTGTGGTGAGAGTTGCATTCTAGACTCAGATTCCAGAACCCCAAACTCTGCGCTCCCAACCTAGCGCTCCCTTTATGCAAAGCTCAGTGTTGACTCTGCCTTTCTTAGTTCTCAGCCAGCACTGACTAAGGTCTCCTAGGAGTCAGGCTCAAGCTGGGCTTTAGGAGACCAGGGCATGACACCTGCCAAGATGAGCAAGCAAACTCCTTACTTTCGTGGTGTTCCAAGGGAAGCAGTGGTCCTAAGCACTCTGACAGGGGGGATGTTCTGCTCCTTCCAACATGGCTGGTACCCGAAATTCTTTATCCAGGCTGCATTTCAAAGCTGGGCATACTGAAAATAGAACTTTACTTGTCAATGCCAACTAAAGTGAAACCCTTGCTTATGGGATAGAGAGATGGCTCAGCAATTAAGAGCTCTTCCAGAGGTCCCAAGTCCAATTCCTGGCAACCACATGGTGGCTCACAACCATCTATAATGTGATCTGATGCCCTCTTCTGGCGTGCAGGGGTGCATGCTCTCATATAAATAACTAAAAATTTTAAAAAACACTTTTTATGGCAAATAGACAAACTACACACACTGAGGATACAAAATGTAACTGCCACATCCAGTGAGTCTTGAAAGGATTCAGATCAGAGAAGTCACTTCCATGGTCAGCATTTTCTCATGTTTCTGAAGCAAGCTACACTCCTGTTCATCTGACATGGTCCCAAATGGATGGAAATAGCAACTTTCAGACAGAAGCTTCCTGAAGCCTCTACAGAACCCAGACATAGAGGTCCTGCTCTGAGCTTCTACCTTGCAGTCATCACTACCATGCCCAGCCATAAAAAAATACTTTGTTCCAAATGGCCCAGGTCCAGAGATCCAAGAAGGCAATGAAAAGTGTCATTTTCCTGGCCTTCAATGAAGGCCAAACTCTACCTAAAAAAATTAAGACTCTTGGCTGAAATCCTAAGCCAGAACCAAAACTGACTTGTATACCAGACCACGGAGATCATCTTTGGATTCTCAGAACAGCACAGACTGCTGTAGCAGAGCTGCTACATGATGATGTCTTATTATCTTAACAATGGGAGGAAATGGAAAGGCAAAGAACCCATCAAATACATGCTGACCTCGACTACATTCTGGAAGTTATGGGGTATTATCAATGATAGCAAGGAAAAGACAGAGGTAGATATAACAGTCTGGCTGTCAGAAGATTAATAAACAGCCGCAGCTGATATCTTCTCAGACAGCTTTAGATGTATCTCCTATTATTCACAATAACACTGTCTAGTCAGAGTACAGAACAGATATAACCTACAAGCCAGCTCAGCTTAACTACAATAACAAGGGCCAAGTCTGAAGCCACTTACATCTATCTATACAGAACTATTAGACTAGAGATGGATAATGAAGCTTATTCGCATTACCTTATGCACAAGTGAAGGCCACTGAGCATGCTGTAGAATAAGCCATACTACTACCACACAGACATGAAGGCAGATGTCACAAGTGGCCACTTGCCCTGTTCACAAATTCCTTCTGGAACAAAGTTTGGTCTATAGCGATTTTGTTTTCTATGACCAGAATAAGAAGGTTATAAATTCATAAACATTTTTTTTTTTTACAGAGAGATAAACATGATTCAGTCTGTCTTTCTGACCATGTGGAAACACACCCACTATCATATGGGGCAACTCCTTGCAATGTATCATTGCTCCTTGTTCTCTGGTGACATCCTAAGTAATGAGAGTTCACATATGTGCCTTTTGGTCCCCAAAACAAATATGACTTTGGATCCAGCAGTGCCTCATTCATAAACCCATCATCGACAGCTTCTGTCCACTCCAGACATACAGTATTCGTCAATCTTTCCTTCAGCATCTACCCAAAGTACATATGAACCAGGGTGTCAGAACATATCATCAGATCCATACCTTGGGCAGAAATAAGTCCAAGCTGGGGTCGGCATCATATAGTCTGGTAACATAATGTCTTCAAACTTCATGACAGCTATCAAGTGGCAAAAATTTCCAAAGTGAAATAATGAATGAGAAGCCTATCCTGGGAAGTAAACTAAGAGAGGAAGGGAGGCCAGCACTGGCAAAGAAATTGTCTTGTATTTGCTAAGTACACACTTTCCCTAGAGATTCTGAGATCATGGGGTAGGTGCACAAATGTTCAGAATTCCACCCATGAAAGCCCATAAGTGACTCTGCATTATCTAGGAGGCCCCTGACCACTGAGCTAGCTTCCCCAGCCTAGGAAGAGATGGCACCCCAACAAAGTTGTAGCAGTGGATGGGCAATTTTTTTTTCATCTTTTTGCATCTGGGAGTGCTAGGAAATAACTAGGGAAAATAGACAAGGGATATGTTGATAAACATCCCACAATACGCGGGGCACCTGGCCACAAGAATCATCTATCTGAGTTTCAGTACTAATAAGGTTGAGTCCAGACAAAGTGGTGGTTTTGGCATCAGTTTCCAACACTTTGGAACCTTAGGAAGCAGAGGTATCTTAAAAATTTCTCAAGTCTCTCATCATAACGGACCACAGGCAGAACCCACAACCAGAGTAAAGACGGTTGTTCCACACCTGAGAAGTGAGCCACATTCTTTCTCATAGTTCACCATCTTCTGAGGTAGAGTCATCTCTACCATGCATACCCACTTTCAAGGATATAGCAAGTCTGTTGGGTTTCTTGATTTATCAAAGCTTAAGAGTCTGAATTCCCAAGTGCTTAGTTTATTCGTTGAGCATGTCTGTCATTTGTGTAAACAATAGAGTGAACACAAATCTCTGCCTGGTTGGGATGGACACTCATGAAATCAAAGCTTAGCTTCAGTAGATACAGGCATCTGGAATGCTTCTGTTTCACTGTAAGCAATAAAGTCATCCATGCTGATGGCTCAGACAGTGGGATTTATCTGCAGCCTACATCCTAAATGGTATCTGGCAATGCTGCAACATTTGATAGCTTGAGAAGTCCCAATGGAGCCTCACAAATAAACAAGCAACACTAAATGGACTCAGTAAGCTATAAATGTGTGCAACAATAAGGAAACCATGAGTTTGAGAGGGAGGGTGTGCTAGATACTTTTATGTCAAACTTGACACAAACCAAACTCATCTGAGAGGAGGAAACCTCTATAAGAAAGCAAGGTGATCAAGCCATGCGAAGCAAGCCAGTAAAAGCAGCAAGCCTCCCTGGCAGATTCTGCTTCCAGGTTCTCTCCCTGCTGAGTTCCTGTCCTGACATCCTTCAGTGATGGACTATGTGTGTGGGAGCACAAGCCAAATAAACCTCTCCTCTCCAACTTGATTTTAGTCACAGTGTTTTCATCCTAGCAATAGTAACCCAAAGTAAGAGGAGGATGGGAAAGGAGCTGGACAAGGGGAACAGATAGGTGGAAGTGTTTGTAAAGGTTCCAGCACACACACAAACTTGCGCACAGGCACACACTCACAATCAGGACAGGTTATTAAGATGGAAGCAATAGAATCACAAACTTTGGGATGTGATAATGCTCAGTCCTTGAGTGACATGTCTAGCTAAGAAATGGAAGACACCTGGTGAACTAAATCCATCTGCCACAGCACTTGACTCTTTCAGTGGAACTCTACCTCTCTTCAGGAAGACACCTTCCTTAGATGGATGTTAGTCCAAGTCACTGAAAACCCTCAGACAAGAAGTGCAAAGATACGAATACTCCTTAGGATGACCTTCAGCCCAAGGGAAAGGCTTGGATCAAAATTAAATCCATTCCTGGGAAAACACATTCCACAGCCAGTCAAATGGCACAGCTGTTGTGACACTGCTGTCAGAGTGGAAATCCCTGGTGGATCAATGGGGAGTACAGAGCCAGCAGACTCCAGCGAGATACTTTATGAATGATCGACTAACTAGCACCCCTCTATAAGAACTCTACATGCCTCTGTGAAGAATACCTATCCTAGTTAAATGCAGAAGAGATGCTGTCCTCTTCCCTATATCGGCCCTGTGCTCACATTAGTTCTGAGCCACATGAGCACAGGAGTAACCTATTTTGGCAGCTGGAGTTTTTGAAAATGAGGGAACCCATTTCTCCAAGTCCTGTTTTACAAAAGTGTGACTGTGAAGTGTCTATCTCCCTGGGAATTCAAGGACAAGAGGTCAGCCGTCCCATCTTCCTCCACCAACATGCATGTCCCCTTAGTGATGTGCATCCACCCTTCAGCCAGTGCAGGGGCTTAAGAAAGGAGGCATCCATGAATTCAGTAAGGGTGAAGCAGACCAATAGCTATAAAAAATGGCTCCAAGCTGTTCATGAAAAGGCCTCAACTCTGAACTGTTTATGATATTTTTCACCTAAAACCTGGTGTTAGATTCCCTATTGTCATAAACTGACTTTAAAGACCAAGACAGCAATGAAGTCTGTGGATTGTGGCTTAAAAGGTTTGAGGTAAATAATACTGTGTACTAACCAACATCATGGTGGTCTACAGAACTGAGAGCATTGCCCTACAATGAATTCATACAGGAACTTGGAGATAGCAGAGAAACATTCAAAGGGTAAATCAGGTCCTGGGATTCCACATGCCCCTGAAGTCTGTAGGCTTTATATATCCACACATCCACTGTCATTAAAAGCTGAGGACAATGGGTCCCAGCTCTCCGATAGGATGCCATGTGTACATATACTACTGCCATTGTATGAATTACTCCAATTCAGAACTTTCAAAGTCCTGAAAGTTTCATACAAACCAAGTTATCCCCTGGCGTATGACACCTCCAAAACTCATGGACCTTAGCCTCCACTCTGATTGGCAAGATAATCCCTTTTTTGTGAGGTTGAAGGGACTCTAGCCAGCTGGAGCACGGCAAACATGGCTCTGGCAGGCCTTGCTCTTCTCCCCTGTTTCCTCTGCCTTGCTAATTACTCTTAGATTACATTCCTAAAGGTAGCTAAAATGGTCCATTCCCTTATTTGGGCACTTCTTCTTCTTGAGACTGACTATCAAGATCCAGCTATCAGAGTATTAAAGTCCAGCAATCAAAAGCTTCCTTTGGCTCACCTAATTAAACACTGGAAAGGTAGCTCAACAGTTAAATGCAATGGCTGCTATTCCAGATCTGGGTTCTATTCCCAGCACCCATGTGGCTATGCTGACAACTGTCTCTAACTCCAATTCTAAGCGACATGAAGCCCTCTTCTGGCATCTGTGGGCATTGCAGATGTGCTACAGCAATATACATGCAGACAAAACACTGATACATATAAAATAAATATAAAGAAAATTGGACACTTTATCCTAACATGGGGTTTTCCCTTTTATATTTATAAAGTGCCATTTACCTAGGAGCAATATCTGTCTCCTCTCTATCCAAAGGCATTCCTTTGTCCTCCAGGACATATATATTTTCCCCTTCTCCCTTGTCATTTTCCCCCTTCTCTCTCATCTTCTATCTCTGTCTTTGTTTTTTATCCTCTGCCCTTTACCCCTCTGCAGCAAATAAATCTCCTTTGGGTTGAGATTTTAATCTTGGGGTTGTCTTGTGTCAAGACCAGTCCCTTCAAAGGTAAATACTAAGTACCAGGCCTCAACCTCTCTTTGGGGGGAGATACCTCAGCTCCTCTAACCTGGCTGTTTTCCAAATTCCACAACCCAAGGTGCTACAGATAGACCTATACTATGGTTCTGGGAACCCAGTCAAAAGCTCAGGATTCAAGTCCAAGGGCCTTGACTACTTAAGGCTTCTACCTATATTGACATAGCATCAAACCACTTTTTAGATATTTATGCTTACACCCACAAGAGGCCACACTTCAGCCTTCTTCAGAGAAATCTCTTTGCAGACAACAGCAGCAAACACAGAGACCCCTGGCTGCACATGATACAAAGACTGACAGTTGGTGTATCCCTAAGCAAGACATTTCTACCCCCATTGGGCTCAGAAAATTTCACAGAAAAAGATACAAAGAATGCAAGATAAGGGAATGGAAGATAAGGGAGGAGCTGTGAAGTACCACCCTTTCGAGCATTTCACGACCATGGCAATCATGAACTCTCAGCAGCTGCTCTTCCTGACAACTGGTCTGACTAGAGACTGGCCTGGTCCACAGTCAGCTGTAGGTTTTGGTGTGGAAGAGGGTGGGGGCATTGGATCCTACCAATTACTCCAGAATGATGTGGAAACTAACCTGGTAAAGGGCATAGGCACAATATTACCTAGTATGAAATGAGCCTACCAGGTGCCAATGGATAATTTCAAACCCATGGTCATAGTGATGGCACAGAATAAACTCAGCAGAACATCAGTAGTATCACATGGATTTATAAGGAAGAAGTAGGGTGGACAGGAGGAGAAGAAATGAGAGTGGAAGAGGAATAAGAATGCATTATATACATGTGTGAAACTGTCAAAACAATTTTAAAAAATATGCTTTTAAAGATTTACTCATTTTCATAGTTTATGTATATGAGTGCTCTATTTGCATATGCCTGCATGACAGCAGAAGGCATCGGATTATAGATTATAGCAGAAGGATCCCATTATAGATTGTTGTGAGCCACCACTTAGCTGCTGGAAATTGAACTCAGGTCCTCTGGAAGAGTAGCCAGTGTTGTTAACTCCCGAGTCATCTCTCCACTTCCCAAAATAAAATGTTTAAAACATGAAAATAGAAGGAGATTTATGGAGAACTGAGGGTGAAAAAAGGGGCAATGAGTGAGTTAGATAAAACACTGCATATCTCTTACATGTGAATCTACACTTAAATATTAAGAAAGTCCTGTGTGGGCAAAGGAAACAGGAGGAAAGTGGGAGGACAAGGAAGTGTCATAGGAGCAGGTGTATGAGCAAAATACAGTGATATGTATGAAAAGAGCATACACAATGATGGATTTTCATATGACAACTAAAAAATCCTATTGCATTATAGAAGCTTTTCAGTTTCATGAGGTCCCATTTATTGATTGTTGCTCTTAGAACCTGTGCTGTTGGTGTTCTGTTCAGAAAGTTGTCTCCTGTGCCAATGAGTTCAAGGCTCTTCCCCACTTTTTCTTCTAAGAGGTTTAGTGTGTCTGGTTTTATATTGAGGTCTTTGATCCACTTGGACTTTAGTTTTGTGCAGGGTGATAAGTATGGATCTATTTGTATTTTTCTACATGTAGACATCCAGTTAGACCAGCACCATTTGTTGAAGATGCTGTCTTTTTTCCATTGAATGGTTTTGGCATTTTTGTCAAAAATCAGGTGTCCATAAGTGAGTGGGTTTATGTCAGGGTCTTCTATTTGATTCCATTGATCCACTATTCTGTTTCTATGCCAGTACCATGCAATTTTTAGTATTGTTGCTCTATAGTACAGCTTGAGATCAGGGGTAGAGATACCTCCAGAAGATCTTTTACTGTAGAGGATTGTTTTAGCAATTCTGGGTTTCTTGTTATTCCATATGAAGTTGAGAAAAAAAAAATCCTACTGCAGAAAAAAAAAAAAAAGGAATTTCACTGCCCAAGGTAATAAGAGCTTTTGTTTGGGAACACATAATTTGCCAATTACCAACTCAGAGGGAAAACATTTGCTCTGGGCCTTCCTTCCAGCCAATTACAGCCCTATCTGATGTGTCTACTACTGCTAATTGTAGCTGTTAAGACACTAGGATCTGGAGATTCAGAGCTCTTAAGTAGTACCACAACAGCCAAAATCCCCTGACCTTGAACCAAGAGCCTCAGGCCTTGAAGCACCTGGAACCCACAGTATCTAACCTCTGCCCTGTCTTTTCTAGCCTTTAGCTCTCAGTCATGTCACTTCCATGAACTTCTTCTGCACTCAAAAGCACTAACAGAGCTGAAGATGTGAAGTAGTTGACCTGCCACGTGGGGTTTCTCACGACTGAAGAGAGGCAGGTGAGGTAATGACATCCAGACGGATTCTTCTGGATCAGTAAACCAAAAATAACCTTCTCCTTTACATTGATTTTGGCCATGGTGTTTTATCACAGCAAAAGAAAAGCAATGTCATCAGGAAGATACTCTTCCAGATGAGGCCCACGTTGAGATCCAGGATGAGGACAGTAGGGCTGAGCATGTGCCATGTGTACCCTAGAAATGCCACATTCAAAGAGGAAAGTCAGGCCCTGGCTAAAACTACCTCATTTGGTGTCATCTCACTCGGAAGCTTGAGTATGTGTCCTCGTTTTAGAGAGCTCCTTAAAAGCATGCTGGGCCATCAACTATTCAGCCAACAGACATGTGTGAGGAATGGACTGCGGTCCTGCCTCTGGCCAGTGGAGAGAAAGAAGGCCTTAAAACAATAGCAGCTAATGGATAGCAGCACCCACTCTCCACAATAAAACTCCAAGCAAGCATGGTCAGTCTATTCAGATCTTACACACTGAAAACTGATACTTAATGTATATTGACTTTTAAGGTATTATTGTGGTTAGTTTTATTTCACTAAAAAGACTTGAGGCATGACAGATGTAAGAGGAGATGGGGCTCTACAAAAACCTATGGGGTTAGGCAGCTGGAACAAGGGCAGCCCCAGAATATGGACCTTTGGGGACATGGCTGCAGTAGCTGCAGCTGCTATGCGACTGACCAGAAATTACCAGAAGTTCCTGTGGGAGAAAAAGCAAAATTGTGTAGGGATGCAACAAATGGAGACAAGAAAACCTATGGTATCAGACAGACCCTGGGTGTCCCGTGTTGCTGTCCTGATGCTCATGAACTGTCTGCATAGAGTGAATTCTGGGTTAGACTGGGGTTTCATGGTTCAGTTACATCCTTACAATCTAACGATTAGCACCTCGGAGACCCTCCCAAAATAGTCCGGGCCACAAATATCACTTGAGGACAATATCTTGAAGACAATAATCCTCTCTACCAAATATAAACATACTTATAGGCACTCTTGATAGGAATGCAGACATGGCCTAGCCTGTTCCTCCTGATGAGGCCTATGAATCCCAGCCCTGCAGGCTATACAGCTCCCACCACCATCTGAGGCAGCTCACTGCGATTCGCTTGATATTACTGTTCCTTTTGAGGAAATTCTGAGTGATACAGAGCCCATACCAACCCCAGCAAATGTTCAGCCTTTATTATATTGTTACATTCAGGCGGCAGTAGGAGTCAAGACTCACTTGTGTCTCTCAGCATCTGCTGAGAACCTGGCTCAGAGAACCAGAGGTCATTTCACATGAGGGCATGAATGATACGCAGATTCAGCTCTCTGAGTGGGAAGACCCAGCATGTTGATAATTTCTCAGTGAGCACCTGGGTTTGGGGCTTGGGTCTTTACATTTCATGAGTACTCCCCAGCAGTGAAAAGAATTCCTCAAGGTGAGGAGACCATGCCCTGAACCCCATCCTGAGAACCTACACCATGGTTTGGATTCTCTCCAAGGAGACAGCTAACATTTGTAAGAGAGTTATGTTTTCTCCAAAACGAACTGTGGAAGCCTCCAGCATGCCATCTATGGAAATAACTGAGTTTTCTTTTGCTGCTGGAGTAGAACTGGTACCCCAGAAAAGTGATAGCAATACTACACACTCAGCCACTCCACTATGCCTTCCTCATCATGGACTTCAGCTCCATGGACTTAAAGCTGCTTTTCAGGTAGTATCACTGACACCAACATGATTCACTGGTAGAAAATGGACAACAAATTCTGAGAAGTAGGCATCTACAAGAAGCTGTATAAACACCAACCAAAGCACACTGTACCTGAAGGTCAGTCTAGTTGGGGATTAATCCAAAGACTACACTGTAACCCAATAGGCAAGTAGTCTGCTTGTATATGCTTTGCTACTCAAGAATCCCATCCCGGAAGCCCTTAACTGAGTGGATTTAGCATGGTCTAGTCCAATTTGTCAACAGCAGAATATTTAAGCCCCCCCCCCATAACGTTAGCATCCCTTCATCAGGGCAAACTACCTCTTATGGGCAAGGCAATAACATCTGACTTTCCATCCTGAGGAACGTTCACCCTTCCTATGATGGATATATATTAAATAGAAAATTAACGTCCCATGCCTGTATATTCAGAGCATCTAGTTTATTACGAAGAATCCCACGTGCTTCACCTGAACAAGTGACCAAGATTCCAATAAGAACAATGGGACAGGCTACCCTGCTTTTATCATACTCCCGGGCACTATTAGAGTTATCTGAAATTCTGAGCAAAAGCGCCAACTTGGGAAGTTCTGAATACATGAAGTGCATAGTGGAGTGTGCCATGGTCCTTTTCCAAGTCAGGACATGTCATCTAATAGGGAGACAGCTATTAGCCTCTAGGTGTTACGCCATGAGTGGAAATCTCAGCCACCCTAACACAAGACAACTGTGGCTAAAGCTGTTTGCTATGAAGTTCCCTGCTGCACGCACACCCTAGTCTGACATTGTCTGTCCAACTCTGCTTCTTTCTCATTATAGGGCTGTACCTCAGAAGATCCTATATTCGCTTTCTTCAAATCTTGACTCAGCATCTCCTTGAAAGACATCTCAACCACATTCACCAGGAAGGGCCAGGGCCCTAATCTCTGTGTTGTCCCAAGTAGGGCAGGAACACTCCTGATGTTTTCTCTGTAGACCACCTCATTTGTTAAAGTCAAGAGAATGTCCACTAATCCATATTGGATAGCTTATGGTTTTAATAATGTCAACTAGACACAATTACAGCCACCTGAGTTGGAAGTCTCAACTGAAGAACTGTCCTGATTGCTGTAATTGATTGGGGAAGACCCATGCCAGTTGTGAGTACAGCCATCCTTCTGGTAATAGTCCAGATAAAGGCAGAAGATACCATGCCTTCCCTCTTGCTTTTGAGTTGATTTACCCTGTTGCTATGTCAGAACCAGCCTTTCCAGGCTTCCATTGTGGGGCTAAGGATTAAACAGCTCTCCAAGAAACTTTCAGGGTCTCTGCACCAGATTAGGGCTACTGTGATACTCAGTCTCACGAACTCTCCAGTGAGTGACAGTTACTGTGAGAATACTCCAAATACCGACACACCCACAACCTCAAGGACCCAGCAACTACTAGAGTCTCAGCTTCTCAGATGATTCAGCCACTGTTGCTCTTTTGATGAAAAAAAAAAAAAGATGACTTAATCATTATGTGTTGTATTTACTCATCCCATTGTTTCTGCTCATCTAGAGAATCCTAATACAAACTTAGCCTCGGTGCATTCAAGTTGCAGCACCAATTTTGAACTATCGTAGAATTCTATTTCCCTATAGGCAGGAAAGTATTTGGACACTGCTCTTGTTAACTATCAACTTGACAATCTAGAACCAGCTAACAAATAAGTTATAGGCATATCGGTGGGAGATTATATAGATCAAGGCTGACATCAGGAGGATGTCTAAGCTATTATATCTTTATTTCATTAAACAGTGTAGGAGGACAATCTTAACTGCAGGTGATACAGTTCCCTAGGAATAGGTCTCTAGGCTTGGGGTCCTGGGCTTGTGAAAATAGGAATTAGCTGAGCACTAGACAAGCACACATGCATTACTCTGCTTCAGTAGAGATGGATATGACCAGCTTCATCAATCAAGCTCCTGCCTCCGTCACTTCCCTGCTATGATGGGCTGTGCCCTGAACTGTGAGATAAATAAGACCTCCTCCACCCCCTTAAGTTGCTTTTGTCTGAGTAATTAATTATAGCAACAGGAAATAAAGATTAATCAAATAAGTTGCTTCCTCCTGTATCATAAATCAGTGATTCAAAGGATGTGTACCTTCCATCCACACAAACTCAGGATAAGCCTAACCTCCTTATTCTGGGTGCTGACAAGTCATCTGAACTCTTGCCAAGAGCAGAAACTGTTCCTGTTGCAGAGAGGTAAGAAACCTAAGACCCATGGCTTTCCAAGGACAAATCTTCTGCATCCATAACCAGTGTTAAAGGGTGGTAGGAATTCACAGGACTGATAAGGGTCCAGGTTTTTAAGGAGGTCCAGCCTTTTATCTTTCTCTCTTTTTTTTTTTTTTAAGACAGGGTTTCTCTGTGTAGCCTTGGCTGTCCTGGACTCACTTTGTAGACCAGGCTGGCCTCAAACTCACAGAGATCTTCCAGCTTTTGCTTTCCTGAGTGCTGGATTTAAAGGCATGTACCACCACAAGCAGCTAAGGTCTTGGTTTTTCAATCCACTTAAATCAATGTACTGATTATTCCTGTCAATGTGATACAAACTAGTCACTTGGGAAGATAGGACCTTGAGTGAATAATTACCCAAATCAGATTAGCCAGTGAACACAACTGTAGGAGATTGTCTTGACTGATGTGGGAGGGCCCAGGCGACTAGGATGGCACCATACCTAAGCAGATGGACCTCAACTATGTCAGAAAGCCTGCTGAATGCAAGCCATATAGCGAGCTTATAAGTAGTTTCCCCAAGGGATTTCTGATCCAGATTCCTGCCCTGACTTCCTTCAGTGATGGACTGTGACCTGGAAGTATAAACCAAATAACCCCCACTTCCTTGCCTAAATTGCTTTTGGTTGTAGTATTTTTCACAGCAACAGATTAAACTAGAACAACATGTAAAAGTACGAGTCATGGTAGTGTTTTCATAGCTCAACAACAGCAAGAAGATGAGAGAGTGTAACTGACCTCCACAGGCAGACACAGAAACACACAATTCATAGTCCTTTATGAAAGTGTTTCAAGACACTCAAGCAGAGCAGGACACAGATGCTACATATCTGTTGATTAAGAAAAATATACAATAAGAATCAAAGAACCAAGCCTTTATCTGAGATGCCCTCACCAAGGCTGTGTGCTCCTGTAACTCACTTCGGGACTCCTACCCAGGTTATTCAAATGGTCCACCTACCCCTCTAAGCTGACATCCACAGACAGCAGAGCCCATGCACCTCCTCTGCTTCTCCAACCAGTGTAAAGGATGGATACATCCAGGCAGACTGAAACCAAAAGCCCATTGGTTCCAAAAACAAATCCCAGAGCATAGTATTGGGGACAGTCTGAGGCCCTGTCCACACAGATGGCTTCCTGACTAGATGAGCCTAGGCAGTTTATTCTTATATCCTGATAAGTAAAGCCTATTGGGCCTGCTGTAGGTAATCCAAGCTGCTAGCTTAAACCCTCAAAGACTAGCTTTCAAGATGCAGTACTACTTTATAAGTTGTTCTCAGTATCCCCTCTTCCTTACTGAAGCCAAGCCTGTTCCAGATACTCCACTTCCAAAGTGGAAGTCATGACAGTAACCATTTCTATGCTCACAGAAGCAATTCTGTCCTCACGAGGACTTCCAACTCATGCACCAGAGATCAGAAGATCCTGGCAATGAACCAGCTGACAGCTTCAGGATGCCGCCCTATAAGAATACTGATGAGACTCAATTTTCCTGATGCTTCAAAATAAGATAAAGCCATCACAATGGCTACTGGAAGATACAGTTTCCAAATTCCAGACAATATTAATGTTGGTGGAGCTTGCAAAACTGTAGATCACCTGACTTTGTTCAATTTTTCAATCAACTGACTTTGTTCAATTTTCCTAGTATTGGTGATAGGCCAATGCACAAAGTTGAGGGGCCTGGCCTCAACCCTAGAGCAGGGCCAGTCCCTCCTGAAGACCTGCCCATAGTCTCCAACCTATTATGATGGTTAGAAACATATGTCCCTCATATTCTTGAACATCTGAAAACCCACATCCCCAGTTAATGACACTATTTAGGTATACTTAGGAGATATAGCCTTGCTCAAGAGGGGGTCTTTGAGTTTAAAGACTCATTTTGAATGTGCACTGTTTCCTGCCTACAGTTTAAGAAGTGTGCTCTCAGCTGCTGCTCAAGCAGCCTGCTGTCTCCCCTATTTAAACTCTTGGCCACAGTTCAACGGATGAAGAGAATTTCCCAAAATGAGAGGCAAGAATGGCCAGGCCAGTCCACTCCCTGAAGTCTTAGCTTAGCCTATGGTACTCCTGGCAGCAGAGTCTATTAGGCAAGTCCCCTAGCCTCTGACCAGTCATAGCAAGTGCTCCTTAATGTCAGGATCATGGAGACCTTAGTTTCAGTCAGCCTCTCCGCGTGAACTGTGTATTGGAGGAACTACAGACACTGTAGCACGGCTCCCCTCTGCTAGTCATCTTCAGATATAGGGATACATGGAAGTTAGCATCAAGATAGACACCACTAAAACCCTGCAGTATGCAACACATCGCTAGAAGAAAATCATGAGGCCTCGTGGCAAGAAGCTAAGAAACAGAATCAGGCATCATAATCGAGGCCAGCTTTTGCTAGGAACCTTAGGATTAAGAAATTACTCCCTGGGGTAGGGGGCAGCCATAACAGGACAGAGAGGAAGACGATGCAGACAGTTCTGATGAGACCTGATAGATGAGGGTCAGATAAAAGGGGAAGAGGACCTCCTCTATCAGTGGACTAGGGGAGGGGCATGGGAGGAGAAGAGGAAGGGAGGGCAGGATTGGAGAGAAGGAGGGAGGGGCTACAGCTGGAATACAAAGTGAATAAGTTGTAATAAAAAAATTTTTTAAATGCTGGGGAAAAAAGAAAATTAAAAAAAAAAAGAAAGACATTACTTGAAGCAACACACCACGAAAAACAAGGTCGTCCCAGCCCAGTGGTGAGTAGAGCAGGAATATACCAAGCTTCCCCAAGACCCTACTGTGCAACACTGCTGCCTTCAAGACTGTATGTATCAAGGTATGAAGGCTGAGAATAGCTGTGATCAACTCTTGCTTTTGATAGAAACCACTGTGCACCATCCTGAAGTCAATCAGGGAATCAACTAGCCTATCTCCTGGAGGCCAGATGTGACTATTGAGTACTAAGTCTGACCTCGGGAGCCCAATCTCCTTGGTCCCAGCCAGGTGCCCTTTCTGGGCTGAGCTTTGTGCTTACTTGTTCCTTCCTCAGTTAGCAGCAGACTGGTACTAACAAGGCCCCTCCAAATGATGAAAGCCCACTCTCTAGAAGACTAGGGCCCCCATTCTGCTTTCCTTCAACCTCTACTCTTTAGAACATTTTCTTATGTGCAGATTAACATCATGAGTTTCTCTTAGGAGAGATAGCTCAACGGTGAAGACCAGTGACTGCTATTCTATTCCGAAGGACCGGGATTCAATTCCCAGCACCCACATGGCAGCTCACAACTGTCTGTAACTCCTGTAACTCCCGTTCCAGGAGACTCAACACCCTCACATAGACATGCACACAGTCAAAACACCAATGTACATTAAATAAAATTTTTTTTTAAAAAAGGGGAGCTTTTAATCCTGACCACTCCATGGCAGGTGTCACCTCCAGGGGTCCTGCAAATTAAACAGGCTGGCTGTGCTTCTCCAGTGGGAAGTGCCCAAAATAGAATGTTATCAGTCAGTGTGGCCCCAAGTGATGACCGTCATATGTTGAAAAGAGCCATCTACACAAATTCAGGGAAAGTTACTCTTCATGTCTGATAAGCTTTTATTTCATACCATGCTGAGCAAGGCCATCCCCAGGAGCTACAGTTGTCAGTGGTGCTATGGGTCACAGCCCTGCCTACCTTGACACTGACACCAATTATGTCCATGCATCTGCTACAAACATTGGGATACTGCTCCTTAGAAGAGGTAGCAGTCTCACCCAGCAAGCCTTGACCTTCCACCATGGAGAATGTCAGTCCCAGAATCTACTTTGTTTTTTCAAACCTTTGCTGTTCCCATCAGTTTTTTTTTTCCCCTAGTGCTTTCAGTTCCATTGTAGTTTTAGTTCTCTCTAGCTTCTGGGCCCAGCAATCTTGATCAAGCTAAAAGTCAATGGTATCAATGCCCAAGTAACCCAAGATGACAACATCCAAGAGATACCACATATCCTGTAGCCTCCCTGGTGTCTTTATGACAGCAACTGGCTAGACAATGCAAAATGGCTGTGAAAATACTCCCCATTTCAAAGGAAGCCAATAGTAGGGGAATAGTAGGGCCTGTCACTGACCCTGCATCAACAAAAGCCACTATCAAACAGTAATATTAAGATACTGGAAGGCCTTGATATAACTTCAAACATAGGATCAGACCTAAGATTTTAGAGGATGCTAAAAGCATAGAAAGTCCCACCTCCATGGGGCAATGAACTATATCCTGCTTGGAGCCATTGAAGAGAGAAAAAGAAAAGCTTTCACAATTCAGTGGGCAGGCTGTGTGGGGAACAGTGGAAGCTGAATGTGTAAAAACCTGAATGGGTGTGATGACATGAGCTAGCCACGTTAAGGACCAAAGCCTCAGACCCATGGCAAAATGGCATTACTCCCGCACTCACTCTGCACACTAGGGATGAAACTCAGAGATGCTGGCAACATGAGCAGAAGAAATACACCATATCTTTGTCTCCTGGATATTTATGCCTGAAGACTGCTCCCCTAACAGATATTGGGAGGCTGTTCCTATGGCGATTAGCCAAACTTACCTTCCTGGCTCAGCTGTATATAGCAAAGACCTTGCACTTCCACCCAGGAGGCTGTGATTTACATCAGAGAGCCCGGTTCCCCCATCCTTTTCTCCCTTGTGTGTGTTTTCTTCATTCCCTTTCCCCCTCCCCCACCCCCCCAAGTCAGGTCCATCCCTGGAGCTTTGCTGAATGTGGCAAGAAGAAACATAGGCAAGAGGCTATGTTGATGGCTGAAACAGTCCCCCTTTCAGACACTACAATTTATAGAAACTTATCCTTTCCTCAAAGATAGCACTTGTAGAACAAGCCTCAAGGAGAAACATTCAGTATTTTACTGGCAGACAGTTAAGATGGGCCACACACCTCTATCTACTGAGAGTCATCACCTAAAGCCATCCCTGCCCATCTGAAGTCACAGAAAATCTCCAAACCTCACCATTTGTCATTAGTTTTAAATGTCAACATGCCACAACAGAGAATCACCCAAAAGTGTACCTCACAGTAGAGATGTTGAGAGCAAATTGGTCTGTGGGTGTGTCTGTGGGAACTGTCAACCGATGTAGGGAGATCCAGCCCATTTTGAGACACCACTCTCTAGGCAGGGGTTCCTGAACTATGTTAGGACTGAAGAAAGCTGGAGAGAGGACAAGTGTATCTATGAGGAAGCCCCTATGCCTGGCCTAAATCTGCACGCACACAAAACCAATCCATACTGCATCAGTGCAATGCCTTTAGCTCCAGGATCTGTTCTGGGATGTGTTTAAGCATGAGAGGTAAACTTATTAGGAACTGTTAGGTTGGAGTGACTGGTGGCTTTGTTTGCAGGTGAGGATGTCTATCTCATTCAGGTAGCAGGGTCTCGGGCTGCTAAGCCATCCCTGAAAATTACATGTCCACTCGTGAGAATATTACTGAGAAACTGACTGGCTTGCTTAGTGCACATCCTCTAAACTG
This sequence comes from Psammomys obesus, assembly GCF_907164565.1. Taxonomy (NCBI): domain Eukaryota; kingdom Metazoa; phylum Chordata; class Mammalia; order Rodentia; family Muridae; genus Psammomys; species Psammomys obesus. The sequence continues at coordinate 21,617,925 of NW_026596051.1, read as the reverse complement.
GGGAGGAGGAGGCTGAGTGAGATGCAAGCAGACCCTATGCAGACTTATCTCGCAAGAGTGGTCATGTCTGTTTCAGAGCTATTTTAGCATTGTAGGAATATTTTCTTTCATAGAGAAAATTCTTGGAGAAAAGTGACACAAATGCAAGCTACAGAGTACACATCCTAGTGTAGTCCTCACAAACCCCATCCCTAAGACTGACTGCTGCTAAGCTGAGGGGGGTTCCTTTGGCACCACCTGGTGGCCAAGAGACAGCAGAGCAGAATGGAGTACAGAAAGCTTTCACAAAGAAGGCATCTCAGCCTAGAGGATTCTGTGCGGCCACAGTGAGTCCTGCAAAGCTTTACAATACAACCTTTTTCTCCCGGGGAAACAATGTCATACATCACTCCACTATTGAACAAGGGATCTCAGTTTGAGTCAGTTGGTGGAAGTTTGAGGGAGGCAAACTCTAGCCCCTGAAAATCAGAGCCTCTGATTGCCAGGGGCCCCTCTGCTGAGAAGACTCTTGCTTCATTGTCAGAAAAAGTACAATTTGCCTGTGCAAAATTGCCTCCCCTGAGGCTTCTCTTCCCAGGTTGTGTAGGGCTACACTTCAAACCACCCATTCGATGAATATGGAAAGGTCCTCTGTTGAAGATGGTACACATTGAAGACAGCACACTGAAGAGTTCCTAACTGAAGTCACTCCCTAGAACTGCCTCAGCCCTTAAGTCCAGCTGCTGTGCCTTCTCTCTCTCCTCTCTCTCTCCCCCCCACCTCGGCTTTCATATTTAAACCCCTCAAAGTCCTCAAAATTCAACTAACTCCACCTGGCAAAGACCACACCCCTACATGAGCCAATTATCAGCTGTGGACAAACTAAAGGACAAGCTAAAGTCCCACACTTGGGATTAAAACAAAAACATGTTTACATAACATAACTGAGTTTTAAAGAAACCAAAACTTCCACTACAGTTCCCACCCCGACTTCCCTTACTGAAGAGCTATAAGCTGCAAGGTGAAATAAACCCTTCTAGTTGTTTTTGATCATTAAAAACCTACCTAATACACCATGTCAGCCTTTCTCAGATATACAGGCTCATATATCAGCAAAGCACCATCTCAGCTAGACCATGCATCTAGTGTGCTATGAGAAGACAAAAGAAGCAAGCTGCTACAGACTCAATATCACTTTGAAATCCCAGGACTGACTCCAAGTTAGGGATAGCCAGGGCCATGTGACCCCCTGTGGACACTTTTTCAGGCCAAGAGCAACACCTTCTCCAGAGGCCATGGGAGCTTCATGAAGTCAGGCAAGTCACCGACTGAATAAGGGCTGCCAAGCTGAAGGCCCTGCACTGGCCATGGGGATGGGTCCTCACCAGTTCTCAGGATACTATTTGAGTTTGGCTTTTTCAAGTTTACTGGGTTCCACCTGCATGCTTTTGGGTTGATTTGCACATTCTGCACCTGAGATATTGTTGGTTCTCCTCTGAATGCTCCTGGGAAATCCTTTGTGAGGAGAGCCCTTCCATGTACAATACTCCTCCCTCCAGGTTAGGTACCATTTTCAAGAAGCTGCTTCCTCTTAAGTGCCATCTTGGTCCACACTCCCCACCTTCCATAGCTATTTAATTTCTCAGGACTAAGCTTGAGCTTGTCTGCCAGCTTAACACTCCCATTCATACCCTCACCTCATGTCCCTTAACACACAAGACCTGACTTAGCTGGCTTTAAGACAGCTCAAAACATGATCTTCTCTCAAGCTGGAGAGAATTCCAAAGGGCTTCCAACTGCATCCATCTTGGGCTCTAGACAAAGTAGAGATAAAGGTCATGGGCAAGACTATCTTGCAAAGGGTCACTAAAATCTTAGGGCTCTTTTCAAAGAAACAGTCCTGACTTTGTTTCCAGGAAAACACATTTGCATATGTCTTAAGAAAAGTCTGCTGGTTGCCTGCTCTTTGATCACTTGCCCCTGGCAATTTGGCCTTACCAGGTCACAGAGAAAGAAGATTCAGGCAGTCCTGATGAGATTTGACAAGCTATAGGAAGATGGTAAAGGAGGAGAACTCCCCCTTTCAGTGGACTAGGGAAAGGGGATGGGAGGAAGAGAAAGGGTGGGACTGGGAGGAGTTGAGGGAGGGGGCTTCAGTTGGGATATATAGTGAGTAAATTGTGAAAAAAAAATTTTTAAAGTGAAAAAGGAAAAGTCTGAAAGTAGACCTGCCCTAGCAACATGGGCTGGACACTTGCTTAGATGTTCCTCTCACTGGTCACTAGACCATTGCTTGGTACCAGAAAACATCTATTGCTCCATCATTCAGCATATCAATCATGCACCACTTGGGTCAGCCTTTAGAAAGCTTCTAATCAGAAGACACATCAGCAGATCAAGGTGTGCATTACACTGTTTCTAAGCGTGTGTCTTTAGGCATTCCTCAGAGATCAAAATTCACCTTGTCATTTGAGAACAGAATGCAGTAAAGTGCTTTCTACAGACTCATTCCTTGCCTTAGCAAGGAGAAACAAGAGTTAGTCAGCTGGGACTGAAGGCACAGCACTCCAAGGTGCCCCCTAATTACAGTCTGGGTGAAGAACACAGAGCCAACAGAAAGGACAATGGGGTTTTCCAAGAATAACTTCAACATAGTTTTAGGCAAACTATAACCTAAGATGCCAGATATGCTGATTTTGTCAGACCGACCACCATGAGGCAAGGGATGAACATTAAATCTACAGACAGACAAGGGTTCAATGCTTAAGGTAGTCATCATATGTACAAGTCTCATACACTTTATCATTCAGCCCCACTCTTGTAAGGTCTGCTTTTCTCAACTCCCTTGCCCTGTTCAAACTCAGTTAGTGGCTCCAATAGCACATACCTTCCAATAGCACATGCCTTCCAAAGCACTAAGGCATGACTATGGAATCCTAGGGAACCACCAGGTGGGGGCAGTAGTGGAAGTCTTATGGAAGTGTCTGAAACTTTTCAGTCTCTTTACTACAATACGTTAGTCTGTACTGGGAGCCTCAACCCAAGGATGGCATCCTGTGGTCAGGAAGGCCGTTATTTAAGAAGCAGGACTTCTATGAGGCATGCACTGATTTTGAAGAGATTTGCACAGCACACAGGCTACACGTCCTATGGAAGGTACGATGTGGAAAGTCTCTAGGCTCCAGGCAGAAATGTGCCCACCATGATAAGGGAACTGCCCACATTGAGTCCTAAGGGGGAAAGGGCATATCCTCAGGCTGCACCAACCTTTCCTGTTCTGCACTCAATCCATGCACAGCAAACACAGCCCATTCTACAGGACTAGCGAAAGAACATGGCTTCTCTTCTAGATGTACCGTCATAGTCCAGTTGGCCTACTCAAGGACACTGCTGTGACAAGTACCTACAAACATCATAAAGTTCTATTGTGACATGCTGGCACCCAGCATGCCTGGAGATTGTGAAACATTCTTAGGTCCTAGACACTACGATGACAGGAAACACGTTTGTTTTCAGTCCAGAAATATACCCAGCAATGCATTCCCTGGCTCTCACTGAGTTGCTTGTCTGAAGGAGCTACACTTAAGGCATGACTTTGACTAGTCAAGGAGAGAACCTACCAAGTTCACAAGTTTACCTACATGGCATAGAACCACAATGGGAGTTCAGACTCCTCCACTGCCCCACTTCCACAAGGAGCACCCCAACCCTACTAGAGCAGTTGAGCCTCTCACCACCACCACCACCATCTCCCTCACCCCCCAACTACATAAGACTACCATGAAAATATTTTCAGTTTGTGCATTTCTGCAATGCTGGCTAGAAGTAAGAAAAGTTCTACCCCCAACATAATTATTATATTTACTCTCTGGCGGTTTCACATCATTCACCTCTATCACATACATTCACCTCCTGGTTCTTCCCTGTCCTCCCCCAACCCTTGTTACCTGCCCCCAGGGGGAAAAAAAAATGTCTAATTTTGTTATCTAGGGTGTGGTCAACTTTCAGTGCCCTGCCCCCTAAATGGAGCTGAGTCCTCCCCTCCCACATCCCTGCTGGGGATCTACTCTGGAGGGTGACATCCCAGCATCCTAGCAGTTTTCAAGAGTCCTCTCCAATGGCTTCCTGTCTAGGCTGGTGCTATTTGGGCAGAGGTTGTCACAGAAGTCTTCTATGTCCTTCTTTTTCAACTGTGTATCTACAGTTATCAGTATCACTGCAAAAGTAGCTTGTTTGCTCTTTACACACAGTGGGAGCATGGAGTATGAGCTTCCACATGGTTTCTGACATCAGCACAGACCACGAACAGGGCTGCTGGTTGCATTAGGGTCACATACCTGGAAAAGGCAGCTGGGGGATCATGAGCATCATCATGGATTCTGGCCACAGCGCAAAGCACGGACATCTATCCAGCATTCAGTGGCTACATGGGTCATAGACATCAATACAGACCCCGTTGCTTTAAAGCCCGGACTCAGACACAGCCCTTTTCAGCAGCACAGACTGGGACATCACCATGGCCTTAGGTGGCAGCACAGGCCAGATTACTGCAACCTTGGTAGCATTACAGCCCACAAATATCAACGTGGCTTCAGGCTTCAGCAAAGACCAGAAGTAAGGCAATTTCAGAGATTTAAAGTTTCCAAAGTTAAGTAGCACTGGATCACAATCGAATCAGGAAACACATATCAGACTTGTATGGTTTAATGCAAACTCTCACCTCAGGTGCCACCCTCGTCTTCTGGGACTTTTGGAGAAAGACATCAAATGAGCTCTGCCTCAGTGTGTTTATATAGAGCTTTTCTGCCTTGGAAAAGTAACCACCACACCTGTTTCTGCCTATTGTTGAATGGGGTTTCTTTTCCCAGTGCCATAGAGCTGATTTGACCAATCTTTCCCAGAAAAAGTACAACTCAACCCTAGACCACAAGGAGTGTTGGAATTTGGGGCACTGATACCTACACATGGTAATGTTGTTGATCAAGAGATGAATCCTCTAAGTCCCTCAAGGTATGCTCCGGTTGCCCTGAACAGCCTCGGACTCCCGGGTTTCAGAGCAGGCCCTTGCCAGAATTCACAATCAGGTTGCTATCCCCTAAAACAATCTCCATGACCTCCACCCCCAGTAATCACTCCAAAACCCATTAAAGAGAAACTGGCATTACATTCCCAGTTAAAGACAATTCCAGAGATGTATTGTAGATGTCTCACTTATGACATCCTCTCACAGGTGGTGGCCCCGAAAGCCTTTCTAGTCCAGTGTGCCTTATGTTCCAGGGCAGCTGGCAAATCCTGAGGAAAGCAGCAAAGACTCTTTTGCTGGAGTGTTTAGCAACTCTTAACCTGTGTGTTGAGGGCAAGGGCAAGGCGAGGAGGACATGACCTTTCTTCTGGGCCCTGAGATGCTGAATGCCTGCCCTGGGCTAAGTGTGAGGTAAAAGGCTAGAATAGGACATAAAGTACCACCTTCCCAACAGCCGGCCATGGCATCTAAAGATGTAGTCACTTCGGGTATCCCATTCTCAGAGGACACATGGTCATCAACACTGTGAACTAGAACTGAGCCAACTCAGAACCCACCTATCAAGTTTCGTATTGCACTCTTCAAACCAATCTCCACTCATGGACCAAGCACCCAGGCAGTAGTTTCTGCCCAGGCTGTTTTACATGTTACATAAGAGTGCAGGCGTTCGAGGTTTTAAAATCCACCCCTGCCCCATGTGTGATCTCACTGAGCATACACCCAGACTTGGTTTTGTCCTACCCATAAGGCCCAACCAACATCCTTTAGAATTCAGAAGGAAAGGATAGGAGGTGTTGAGGGAGGAGGGCCCAGTCCTTCCAGGATGAAACTATAGATATCCCCCTCCCCATCATAGTCAAGGCTTGGTGAGCCCACCCAGGTTGAATGCTTATCAAGAAGTGACCACTTGCCCAGATCCTGTTTCCTCCTGCCATGGCTAATTCCTTTAGCTTCTGAGACACATCTGGGACCCTTCTTTGCCACTGGCATTAACATCAGCAAAGAGCAGGTGCAAAGATAACTTTGCACTTTAAAACTTTAAAAGATGCTGAGAGGCTGTGGTGATGGATCCACAGATGTGAGGATCAGGATTTGGATACTGAGAACCCACATTAAAACAAAACAAACCCCGCCAAAAAAAACTAGGTGATGCAGTGGGCCGCCAGCACCTAGCAGGTGTGGACAGGGAATCCCTTGAGCAAAATGCAAAGGTCAGACCAGCCACAGGTAGACTTCAAGTTCAATGTGAGACCTTGTCTCCCCACATGACTGATGTCGCCTCAGGCTTCCAAGCATGTGCACACATGCGAACTCGTATGCACATGCAATACAGTCACTTGCCAGCAAAAGAAAGAAGCAGCTGTAAGTCCTGAGAATTTTCATTTGGAGAGAAGCTGAAAGTTGGGGTAGGGAGAACTAAATGCTGACAGGCCGTGGGGGAAACAAACTGCTTTTTCCTTTTAGGGAAAGATTTCTTTTTGCTAGTTGTCATAAGCTCAGGTTTTGTTGCTGTCGTTGTTTGGTGGTTTTTGTTTTGTTTGTTTTTTTCTCTCATTTGGACTTTTACTTAATTTAAATGCCATTCAAGCCTATTCTAAACTGGTAAGATCCATGATGTTTGAGGATTACCTTGTAGGCAAACAGACCATGAGAGTTGTCTAGAGACACCTGCGCCTTAGCAGGCCATCTGTTTATTATCCTTCATCCTTTACAGCCACTTCTATTACCCCCGGTTTTAGCCAGAAAGCACATATGTTCAGACACCATCTTTTTTCAAATAACCTGAGTACTGTAGAGCTACACCTTGCAAAGAGAGCAGAACAAGAATGCACCATCTGTCCCATTGGCACAATGCTATTGCAAGGGAAGCATGACATCCTCCTACCAAGTTCTGAGGTGCTTCTGATGCCAAGTCAGTGTGCAGAGGGTCCACCCACTCTCCATCTTCAGCCCACCTCCTCCAGCATAACCACTGAGAAGCAAGGACCCCAAACACCAGAACCAAACCCATGCCAAGATTCAAGCTAAGCACCAAGGCCAGCTCTCACACTAAATTCCCTCATCAATATCACCTAACCTCTCTCATCTTTCACAGTAGTCAAAGAAAAAAAACCCACAATTCACTCAATTTGCTCAATGGTCACGTCACAAACTGCTGTCAAAATTCTTGTTTATAGATCCAGATTTGGGCTACTCTCAACCTTGGTCATAGAAGGTTCTTTTTGTTAACATGGGGACCCATAACTGCTCAAAGGAGCTGAGATAAGTGGACTGAATGTTCAAGTCCTCAATGGGACATTTTTATCATCAGCCCTTTCTCCCAACAAGGTTCAGGAACACTGAGGAAGAAGGGGCAGAAAAATGAGAGCTGAAGGGTGGGGAGGAGCACTGTGAAATGCTGTCTTCTGGACAGGACATGCTGTTCCATAGCAATTGTGATTAAAAGCCTGCATAAGACAAGTCAGTAAGACCAAGCCTGCACAAGACCAGCACAGAGCTCATGAGAAGTGCCATTCCAGCACTGGAGCTCACGAGGCTCCATCCCTACTGTAGGAGTTATTGGCAGCTGATGGTACAGGAAGATGAAGTGTCATTTCTCTTTGGAAGTGTGATCGTCTGGGAAGGTTGCCACTCCAGAAAATGGACCCATACCCATGTACTTAAGAGCAGCACTAACTGGAACACACCCTTTCCTCTGAGCTCTGCCTGCTGCTCTAATCTGCTTCCCTGCAAATTGAGTCTTCCCCACCAGAAAGGAAACTCAGTTGTAGGTCTGCCTGTGAATAAGGAAGAATATTGGTTAACAAGGGTGGTGACCGTAATCAAACACTCCAAACCCAAGTGGCTTAAACAACAGAAATCTGTCTTGACAAACAGAGGCCCAAAATCAAGGGAGTTTTGGGGTGTAACTACACTTGTGCCCTCCCCTAGGCCATCTATAGGGAAGTTCACTCATTCTTCTCTTTTTAGGAAGCAAGAGAATGAAGAAGTCTGGAGTATCCAGCTCATTAGCATCCCTTCTCCACAGAGGCTAAGGTACCCATAGATGTGCTTTTGGAAGGAGCTGGCCTCTGGTTCCTTTTAATTCAGAGACATGGACTCGGGAGAAAGCTAACAAGAGGCTTCAGAAGCAGCCACCCTGGGGACAAGGTCAGAGGGCACAGGCAGGAATTGGGATAGAGCTCTCCAAGCCTCAGGACCTACCAAAGATCCTCAGCACCCCCTGGGAAGAGGGCTGGGCTAATTCCATAGGAATGGTTTGAGGGAGCACTCCCAAAACATCCATGGCAGTTTTCCCAGTCAGGGTCAGGATGAGAGCACAGTGCTAATTAGACATGCAAGTTGGGGCAGGCTAGAGTCTTCACAAACAGATCACTGTAGAAGCGGTCCCCATGCAATCAGCATCTGCTATGACCCTCAAATCAGACCCTGCAATAACAGTGCCCACATAGATACAGGGTAATCACAAGGCCAAGCCCTCATTCCTTGAACTACCAGACAAACCATACACATACCACTCCCCAGAACCAAACATTACAACCAGATATGTGACCACATATCTAGAAGCTAAGAGGGTTGGCTTTTCAGCCTAAGTTGAAAAAAAGGAAAAGGGTGCAAACCTCGCTACCCACACCAAACTTGGCAGAATGAAACTGCAGTTCACAAAAATCACAGTTCCTGTGTAAGGGTTGTTCTTGGATCATTTACAGAAAGAGAAAAGCAAACTACGGCAGACATCATACACTCTACAAGCTTACCATACCATTGATCAACTGAAAACAGAGTATTTATAGAGACGCTAAGGAGGGTCCAGTAACAAGCTCCCTTAGGGAGCTTAATTCACTTGTTCCTCCCCTCTGAAGAATTTACAGTGCTAAGGCTAATAACTTCTGGGTAGGTTTGTAGAGTCAAGTCAGGATTCCTATAACCAGTCCTCAGATTCCTTCACCCAGGGCTTGAAGATCAGAGCAGCAGTTCTTTTGTAATAACCACTCAGCGCTCCCTTCCAGGGGACAGGTCCTGTCCAAGAATCAAACAAGTACCTTGAATCTCATTTTCCCCCATCTGACTTAAAAACCTTCCTAAGTCCTACCTAAGTGCACCTGAGTCTTTAACCTGGGTTAGATGTTAAGATTTCCAAGATCCAAGAAGGTAGACTATGCAGCAAAGGGACTTGAAGGTTGGCTCCAACAACAGACAGACAAATTCTACCCAAGGTTAGACCTCCTCTAGAGCACATGGCAACCACCTGGACAGTCTGTCTTGGTGTAGGCTGGAGATGGAAGAAAGTGAGGTTACCTTAGAAAGAGGTAATCCAGGCAGGGGAAGTGGCGCATATTGTTACACCAGAGCCATCTGGTAACACGTCCCCAAACCAGGGAACACGTTTTTCATCTGCACTGGGCAGTAAGGTAGCTAGAGTAACAGAGGAACTGTTTTAAGTCATAATTGTGGTTAAGTTGTCACATGTTGTTGGTGAGCAACTGTTCTACATCACAGAGCAAATGGGGAGAGCATGCTGGGCCCCTGTTTACGATGGCCTTAGAAGGCCCCTGTTTAACCCTGAGAAAGCAGTGACTGATCAGTGACTTTTGAGAGAAATTAACCAACCAGTATCCCTACACCAGCAGTCCTGGCAAACAACAGATGTCACAGAGGGTAGGGGTCAACATTCCTAGAGCTTTAAGAATGTTGGTGTTTCAGCACAAGAGACTAGGTAAAAAAAGAAAACCGAAAACAAGTTTCAAGTAATACTAAGGCTTCCACACAGGACCTAGGACACTTAAAAAGCTATGAAACTTGGAGCTCTCGTAGGCTGTAACAATGGCCCCAGCCCCATCTGTTAGGCAATAGCTTCTGCCGTCCCACATCTCTTATCTTGGCTTCCTTGCTATTAGGAAGTTTTAAGAGTAAGAGCAGGTTAAGAGCGAGAGTTCAGGTTCAGTAAACACTTTATAAAGTTTCTGATTTAAAGAAAAAGTGTTCCTAACCATAATCGGTGGGGGGGAAAAAAAAAAAAACTTAAGCCACATGCATTGTGGATTCAAGTCTTCTGCAGGCCTGGGCGGAAAGCAACCTGGCGGAAAGCTAGGTAACAGGAGCTCAGCGAGAAGGATAGCCGGGAAGAACGGACCAGCCCCAAACTAACCCTCAGGTTCCGCACCCACGGCCTTCCGCGCCGCCTTTTCACGGGCTGTGTGCGTCACTTCCGGGGCGGGGCTGTAAGCGGGGCGGGGCGGTGTCCGCGCAGGCTCGCCGGGCTGCAGCCGCCGAGCCTAGCGCTTGACTATATATGGTCAAAGCTGGGGGCGAGCCGCGCCGGAGCCGCGCTTCCGGGTTGGGTCGTCCACAGCGGCAGCGCGCAGGGCAGGCGCGAGCGGCCCCTCGGAGCCGGGCCTCGGACCGCCCCCTCCGCGCCCGGCACGCCCGGCGCCGCCTTCCGCGCCGTCCCCTGGCTCGGCCACTGCGAGGTCCCATTCGAGCGCGGCGCCCGTAACAAGTGGGCGAGGATGCCGTACGAGATCAGTGAGTGCGTGGGCCTCCGCGCGCGGCCGCCGGCTTCTGGGGTCGGTGCGGGCAGGAGGGCGCGGCCGGGGTCGCGCACGGCCGCGGGGTACGGGCTGAGAACCCCGGAGGAGGCGCTGTGAGCCCGGGCCCTGGCCGCCGCCGCCGACCAGGAAGTCCGCTGGCCGAGCCCGCAGGCGGCAACAGGTGACCGGCCAGGGACCCCCGGCGCTGACGGCCTGCGACTCCCCGGGTCCCGCGAGGCCGGGACCGCCCCTCACGCCCCGTGCTGCGTTTGTATCTCCCCAGAGAAAGTGTTCGCCAGCCTCCCCCAGGTGGAACGGGGCGTCTCCAAGATTCTCGGTGGAGACCCCAAGGGCGATCATTTCCTCTACACCAATGGCAAGTGCGTCATCCTGAGGAACATCGACGTGAGTACCCCGTGCCCCGCGGGCCTGCTTCCGTGCCTGCCCTGCGAGCTACTACCTTCAGAGTCGGGAATTCTTGCCCTTCCTCCCCCTCATCTCCTAGCCGGTTGGGCTTGGGAGAAGGGGAGCCACGCCCCTTTTGCCCAGGAGCCACACCTTGGAGGCTCAGTGAACTGAACTGGACTGTTTCATCCACCCCCACCCCCCATTGACTGGGAAAACGAGACTTGGATCAGTTCGGTCCTTAGAGCCAAGGGCTTTGAGTCTGCTGCTGCTTGATCGTGGAGTGGATGGTGATTGGTCCTCCCTGAGCCCAGTTTCTGCATTGGGGAAATGGAGATTGTGAGGTGATCCTCCACTTCCCCTGGCTGCCTGGCTTGGCTGAATGAGCTAGTCGGCTGTCCTCATGCTGACTGTGCCTGACATAAATGGAGCGCTTGGTAAATGGCCCTTCTGCTTAATCATCCTAATACTGTCCGCTTCCTGGTATGCCAGAGCCCAGACCTACACACCCAGTCCTCTGAACTCCAACTTTTTTGGATTTGAGTGGCAGAGAAAAGATAGGAACTAGTGTATTCCACTGCATGGTTCTCTGTAAATCACCTGCTGTCCCCAGGCCAGCTTTTGCAAATTCATGTTTTTCCTCTTGAGTGTTGAAATAGGCCTCCTTTCCATTTCCAGGATGGTGGCTCCAATCTTGTCTCTCCCCTTCTCAGCCTGGAGTATGGAGCCATTTTACTACTGTGCTTGGCAAAGGGCTGCTAGTGAGGTGGAGATGTTGATTGACAGTTCCACCAAGGCTGTCACAGACACCTCTGTTCGCCAAGTGCTCCCTGTTGGCTGAGGGCAGACCCCAGTTTCCTTGTAAAGAAAGGCTGCATTTTGGACTGTGGTGGTTGCTGGCTGTGTCTCTGTAAGTGATTAAGCTAGCCAGTCATCAGCCCTGTGATGGCTTCTGACCTCCAGAAGATTGTTGAACACCTCAAATGAAGTGGAAGTTTGGGTATGAGGCTGCCTTGCTAGTTGCATGGATTCCTAGAAAGCTGACCCAGCCTCCTTAGAATTGGGGAAGCCTCCTCAAGGGCCTAACACTGTATTTGGGTCATAAGATTTTGAAACAGTAAAGGAAAAATGGGGATAGCCACAATGGGAGCTGTGTGGATTAGTATAGATGTCTAAAGTGTTTGGGTTTGCCCCTTTCACAGGCTCTCCACTCCACTATCTATTCACTTCCAGCTGATAGAATTGTATGGAGTGGACACTCTGGTGCTAGGCTAGCTTATTCCTGGCCTGGTACTATCAGAAGAGCAGGTCACCTCCAGGAACGTGTACCCATGCCAGTTTTTTCCTCTCCAGGCTTCACTATTAACTCCTGAAGGTGGAGTCCTTTCCCATCCCACCCCGGTTAAGTTCCCGGCATGCCAAGACAAATGGTATAGGGTCTTGTTACTGTATCCTTTTGTGTGCTGGATAACATCAGGCACACAGTAGCTTGCTGATGGGCTACCAGTCCTCAGAGATGGGTTAGGTTTTTATTAGGACAGTGTTGCTAGAGAAAATGCAGTGTGAATTTTCAGGAACATTCAGGATACAGAAAGGAACGTGGTCTGGTAGGAATCCAAGTTCAGGAAGGCTAGCTTCACATCATGAGAGGTCCACATGCCTTGTAGACCTCTCACACCTATGTGTCCTAGACCACATTTGGGGTTCTTGCATACCCTTTCCCTCAAATTCAACCCTTCCTCTAGGGTTGTGGTACAAGAGCCAAGACTATGTTGACCCCCATAGCTGCCATGTCACATTTAATTAGAGTCCTACAGGATCTGACAGACATGTCCTGTTTTGCTCCCTCCCATATCTAAGCACCACACTTGCTGCCCTGAGGTGCCAGCTGAATCATTTCTCATCAGTCACCCCATGGCTCACACTCAGTAGCGTTGTCCCAGTGCTCTTCCTGTGACCCTCCCTTCTCTGTCAGCTCCAGGCTCACTTGCCTCCTCACTCCCCATGTGCTACACATCCCTTAACATGCCTCTTAGGACCTGCTGGTGGTGTGGCCTTTGCCGAGATATTCATTCTCCTGTGTCCACATGGCCTGCTCCCTGTCGTCTACACTTCTGTTTAAAAATTACCTCACTGAAAGGCCTTTCTCCTAAAACATTTCTTTCTCTGGCCTTCTCTTTCTCCTGGCAGTAAATGTCAACCAAACCATTGCTGTTGCTGTTCCTGAGTGTTAGAGGATGTTCTCTTGCCTCTGACTCCAGGAAAGCCAGCCTTTTTCTCTGTCATTCACCACATATGTCCTTACACTGGAACAAAAGGCACACAGTATCCCATTGAGCTCGTTGCACCTAATTTTTTTTCCTGATAGAGGGTTTCACTCTCTAGCCAAACGCTGCATAAATTCAGAATCTGCCTGCTTCTGCCTCCCTGGTGCAGGGATAGCGTGCTCTAATTTTTCTGGTGCTTACCTTTTGAATTTGTACAACCTCCTACTGGGGCTGCCGGTCAGCTGTTCTGTAACTGAAACACAAGCTTTGTGAGCCTGGCTTTAGCTATTAGGAAAGGTGCTCTGTCTCTAGTCCCAATATTCTGTTGTCATACTTGAAGAGGAAATTCTTTTCAGGGTTAAAGTCTGTGGTGATGGAGGCCATCTGGAAATTGGCATTTGAGAACTTTAGAACAGTTCTATGCCTTGGCAGATGTGAACCCCCTAAACAGAGAGAGCGACATGAGAAAAGCGTTAAGAAGGTGCTTGGTTCCTGGGTTGCAGAACTAAGGTATATATCTGGGAAACTCAGTTCTGTAAAATCAGTTCCCAGAGAATGCCACACAGCAATTAGACTAATCACTGGTTTATCTCTTTGGACCTCTTGGAGGAGGTTGAACTCAAACCAGTTTTCATTTGGCACCGTCTGTTATCAGCCTGTGCACAAGGTCCTTGTGTGGGTCCTTGCAGGTTGGGGGTGGGAGAAACAGGACTTGAGAACTAATAGTCCCCTGTCCAAGTGCATGCCTGCTGAGTCGCTGTTGTATTTTCAGGATGGCTGTTAGCCTTGGAAATACAGGTTAAAGGGCCTGCTCATAGAGCACACTGTCATAGCAAAAAAGCAGAACAAGGTATGTGACCACCTGGACAGAAATGAGCATAGAGTAGCAGCTCAGTGTCCAGAGCCAGGAACTCCATTCCGTGCACCCCAAGTCACCTGGTGGATAGAGTGCTTCAACACAGGGTAGGCAGTCAAGGTCTGTGGTTCAGGTAAGATCTGTGAGTACCATTTGGGTGAAGCTAGAGTAGTGGCTGCAGCAACATGGATGAGGAAGAAGAGTGGGCTGAGAAGACTCAAGATGACAGCTAGATGCTGTGTGTGACTCAGGCTACTCTGCAGAAGGTCAGCATTGTTCTTCTGTTTTGTTGAGGCAAGGTTTCTCTGTGTAGCCCTGGCTATTCTGGAATTCACTCTTTAGACCAGGCTAACCTCCAACTCAGAGATCCACCGCTGCCTCCAAATTAAAGGCATGTGCCGCTAAAGCCCAGCCCAGCATAGTTCTTAAGGTCATTGGAAGCATTCAAAGATATGTGACAGTGACAAGGTGACGGCTACTCGTGCGGTTGAGACTTGTGTTTGTAGGTTGAGGCCAGGAGTATAAATGCATTGCTAAAAGGCTCATCTAGGTAGCTGTCCATTGTTAGTGGGTATTTCTAGTACACGTCCACTAAGCCAAAGTGTTGTTCAGCTTAAGCTGAAGCTTAAGTCAGAACTTTTGTAATAAGCTGTAAGTCAGAACTTTTGTTCTACTTACAGGGAGAGCATGATTTTGTTCACTGTCAATGTTTAAATACAGTGTATTTAATAATAGATGTTGCTGAACGTTCTGCAAATTACAGGACCATCCTGTAACAGAAATACCTACTCCAAAATGCCAGGAACGCCAGGTTTGAGAACACTGGTAAATAAGATTCTCACACACTATACTAGCTATTTTACAGCAGTGTCCTGAGTGCTGTGGAGCATGAGTGAAAGAGCCATTCATGCTGAAGAGTACTGTAAGGACAGCTATTGGAGAAGTGGTACATTTGGGATTTCAGAAAATGAGCAAGAGTTCTCCCAGAGGAGGATTTAGACACACAGTAGATGTGGGCAAAGTCCAGACAGAAATCCTGTGTGTACGGCAGGGTGGCTTTGGTTTGGTGTGCTTCTTATGGGAGAAGCAAGCAGGGAGATCACAGACTCCTTTGATGTAAAAGAAACAAAGAAAGAAAGAATGAATGAATAATCTTGAGACCAGTGGAGAGTTGTCCCTGCTTCAGGCCTGGGCTCCCTTAGGAGCTTTTCCTGCTTTGCTTCTGCCATCTCAGTGGAGAGTGCTCCCTACTTGTGATGCCTCTTTCACGAAAGATCCAGCTTTGATACTGGACTTGTTAACTTTCTTAAAAGGCCCTGACCTACCTGAAAAGGCCCCGTCCCACCTCCATAGCCATCCCCATCTTCAGTCTCCACCCAGGGTGTCTCTTGGCTGAGGCTCCCTGTGAGGAATCTTGCATCTCGTTTTATCTCTTAATGAGTGGGCCAAGCATTGGGATGGAGTGCTTGTAGTAAAAGTCTTCAGGTATAGCCAGAGTGACTCAGCATCTGCAGAAAGCTGTTGAGCTGTGCTGGTTCTCTCCTGACACCTTTGCTGCCTTCCTGTTGGGTAGCGGGAATCATCTCCCAATAGCTCATGCTCAGGCAGTTGCTCAACAGGGAGGAGGAGTTATGGAAGTAAGATGGAAGTGTCTTGATAAAGTCTAAGGATGACTGGTGCTTTTAGGTCACACTAGAATACTCCTAGACCTGAAAGGGACCACCCTACCCTTTCTCAGGACCTGGCTCCATTTAGCATGACAGCATGTACATATTTGTCATCTGGGGTGAGCTCTAACTTCAGAGCTCAGGAACCAGACTAATACTTATACTAGCTATGCTAGGACAGTGAGACCAAATGGAGGGATGAAGACTTAATTCAAATACTGGTCGTACCACAACTGGCTTGGGTCACATCTAGTCACTTAGTGTCATTGTGCCTTGGCTCATTCAGCTAGGCATTAGGTTATAACCCACATGTTCTTGCAGAGAATGTCAATGGAAAGGTCTGCCTAGTGCCTGTCTTAGTGAATACAGGATTCTTTAGGATGGTGAATCATTCACAAATCCTGCTTAAAGTGTGTGTTCCACATAGTATAGAGGGTTGGCGGGGTGTACCAAAAGGATGTACATCCCAAAATGTGGGTGTTCTTTTCAGTGTGGCTTATCAGGGAAGGCTGGGAAATACATCTTTGACTAGGAAAGAGAAGATTCAGGATTAGGAAGAAGGCACAGTCTAAGTAGAAGCAGGGGTGTTTTCAAGCAGTGATTTGTGGAGCACAGGCTGGTCGAAGAGTGGACAGGGAAAGGACCTTGGACCATGGTGAGCCGAAAGTTGTGGTATGGAACCAAAGAAAGTGTCTGGTGTGCTGTTTGGTGGCTGCCCAGTCAGGTTAACCAATACATTGTGAGTTATTGGGGCCAAAGCTGGCACTGTACCAAACGAGGGTAGCTCTGAGTGACCAGTTGGACTCCTCCAGTTCTTTCTTTCAGCATAGCGTAGTCTGGGTTCAACTTGGCCCATGCATAAGTTCCGCTGTGGCTGTGTATGTAAGGTATGTATCCTGCATTGGAACTGGGTTACTGCAGTAACATGGGGTTGGCACGTTGAATAGAGGACCCCTGCATAATTGTGTTTAGCATAGGCCTGCCCATAGCAGGATCATCTCTCAAGTCCCTGCCACCTCTAGCCTGGGAGTACTTTGGAACACAGTTCCCTACCTGGAAGTGTGCCTCCACCCCACACAGGTGAGTGGTGGAGGTTGCCTAGCACTCTTCTCTGTGGGCTCCAGGAGACCTTTGACAATTAAGCACATGGAAACTCCTTTTGTGGCACTGACTGACATGGCTTAAAGGTTTAGTTGGCATGTTCCATGCTGTCCTATGTAGACTGCTGTAGCTGACTTAGACTTGCCCCCAGTCTGATCCTAATGCCTCATCCTGGAGGCAAAGCGCTCTGGAAGCTGCAGGGGCTATGCTACTTTCTGATGCCCTCCCACACAAGATATATTACTGGGAACTCCAGAAGAAAGGCCTGTGATTCCAGGGCACAGGATAGGCCAGCAGATGTCTAAGGATGTGGCTTGATGGGATGGTAGAAGATTGGTTAAGTGGTTGTTGCTAACACCAGGAGTGACAGGAAGAACTTGGTTGAAACTGTGTTGGATACAGATGAGTGCATTCCAAGGCTTGTTAGGAGCACAGGCCAGCCCTGGCATAGAGAGCCTAGGAGAACCCCACACGTTATCCATGATGTGAGGTAGCACTTTTCTGCTTTCTCCCAGTAATCTTGTGGCTTCTGACCTGGTGCCTGGATCCTGACCCCATCCCCTTTGCAGTAGTAGTGTAAAAAAGAAAGTCTAGGGTGAGGAGTGTCACCATGTGGAGGCTGTTATAAATGGTGACCCCAGGCCCAACTAGAGCAGTGGGCCCTGCACACAGGTAGCCATATGCCATGTTCCTGAAGTTGTTTCTTTAAATAAGCTGCTCACCGTAAGGAGGAAGCTGAGAAGGGGATGCTTGTAGGATAGGGGTAAGGGTGTGTAATCACTCTGGGTGTCTTCTGGCCTAGACTGAGCCTTCTGCAGTGGTACACAGAGTAGCCTGGGGCAGGGAAGCCATCCTCCTGGCACTAGTAACGGTGCCTGCTGTGAGCCTAGAAGGGAGGGGAGGAGGCTGCTGACTCAGATGGAAGTCATTATCTATAATTTGGAGTCTTTTGACCCAGTTGTATTCAGAATACAAACGAAAGTGCGTGAGTGAGTGAGAGAGAGAGTGAATGATTCATCCAGCTTAGGCGGGATTTTGTGCCCTTTGGAGTTTTACAAACCCTCTGCAGATGCCCTCTGCAAACGCCCTGACCATTTAGGGTCAGGAATGTTAGGAGCAGATCTTAGTCCCTTGGCCTCTGCTTCTTCCTCCATTTTGGGGTGCCCTTTTCTGCTGACTTGCTTCCTACCATTGGAAGGCAATGCAGCCTAGAAGGTCACACAGTGTTCACAGCCTGCAAGAGGCTCTGTCAGCTGTGGGTATGGATGAGTGTGTCAGAACCAGCTTTCCATGTGCCAAATGCCATGAAGGAAGGGGTTGGTCAAACTGTGAAGCATGAGCTGATCGGAGCAAGAGGGGTTTTGCCTTACTGCTTGGTGAGGTATGCTTCGATTACACAGCTTGACCTGACTAGTCCTATAATCATAGCAACACTCCCAGCATTCCAGAATGCCCCCTGGCTCCTCCCAGGCATGCTTCGGCCTTAGCAGTTCCTGATCCATTTTAATGGGAGTTACTCTGTGACAGGAGTCAGCAGTGTGTAGTCTCTCCTGGGTCTTCACGACTGGTTCATTAGCTGTCCAACTGGGTAGGTGTTAGTAGTTTGGTCAATTTTGTGGTTGAATGGTGTTGTGTTGAGGGTGAATGGATATATAGCATACCTAGTTTTGTTCTGCTGATGGCATCTGGGTTGTTCCCAGTTTGCAGCCCCCTTCGTAAGGCTTCCAGGGTGGCCTTTATGGACACAGGATTTTGTTTCCTCTAGTGAAGTATTTCAAGAATGAGATAATTTCCTTGATGCATGTTTAACTTTCTTTTCTTTTTCAATTTATTTTTTATCATTTTGGGACATGTGTGAAACATGTGTGAAGGTCAGAATAACTTCGGAGTCAGTTCTCTCCTTCCACCTTTATGTGGGTTCCAGGGTTTGAACTCAGGTTACTTTATCTGTCGAGCCACCTCACTATCCTATATGAAGTAACTACCGAGCTATTTTCCAACTGCGTCACTATGCTTCCAGTATCTGTCCATTCTCATTAGCAGCTGGTGTCTTTGGTCTCATCGGTTCCTGTAGGTATGGTAGTTTTGATTTTCATTCCTAAAAGATGAATGCTATTAAACGGTTGTTCACATGCTGACTTAACATTCAATATCCTATTTGGATTCTCACACTTTTTTATTTTGTTGGTACCTGCTTATTCTGAATGGGCTAACTTAGGAGACAAAGAAATGCTCTGTTAAGATTTAGATGAAAAAGGAAGACTTGTCAGTAGTCCATCGTCGCTCCCATCCTACCCTGCCACTTCATTTCATGCAGTTAGCAGATTATTTGCTAAGTGCTGTGATGGCTTATGGGATGTCATATGAAGCAGGTCACAGAAATGACAACACAGAAGGACAGGCGTGTTAAGGGTTTGCAGATAGGCTGTGTGGAGAGGTGGGGTGCTCAGCTTTCCATGCAGCCCCCTCGGGGATGTGGTAATTGCTTTAAAGGTACAGAAGTGCTGTAAAGTAGCTTGGCAAATTTTGTAGGGAGGGTGTAGAGGAGATGCTTAAGATGAGTGGTGGTGGCAGGCAGGCACCTGTGCTGGCCAAGGGACCAGCATGCACAGAGAAGTGAGATTACTCAGAAGTGCCAGAAGGTGGCTATAGTGGCTGGCTGAAGGTGGTGGTCTCGGTCTATAGAATGAGATCCCTTGGCCGGGAATGAACAAACCTGTAGGGTCTTAGGTAGACAGCCAGGGCTTTGGGAAAAATCTTACCACCTGACCCTCTCCCCCTACTGTGATCTCAGCCTTGAGTCTGGGAAGCTGCCTCCTTTCCCAGAGAGTACTGGTGGGAGAAAGCTGACAGCAGGAATCAGGATAGACAACCTCATTTTTATTCCTTCCAGAAAGTTCGCTTAACTACTGAGAGACTGGGAAGCATCTATGACTGTGCTGCGAGACTCCGTGGATGTGCATACTTGTCAGGGGGGATTGGGAGTGAATAAACAGGGATCTACTTTTATAAACTACATATCCAAAACCTCATTGCTGAGGAGTAGAGAGGTTTCTAGCCCCAGCTTCTGCTCTCATTCTTTCCTCAAAGTCCAGCTGCTTTTGATCTGTGCTATGGAAAGGTGTAAGGAATCCTCATGTTCATTATGGGAAGTATATAAAAGCAAGCCAGCAAAAACTTGAGATTATCTCACCCAAAGAAGCCAAATGGGCTTCAGTGGATGGACAGGTAGGTATCTTTCTAGGACTTCGTCTGTGATGGTCTGATGTTAAACTTTGTGTGTTCTTGCTCTGGTCTTGGGTTGGGGAGCTAGCAGCAGTTGGTGCCTTGTATATTCCTTACATTCAGCCTTTACTTTTCTCCCCTACAGAACCCTGCTATTGCTGACATCTACACAGAACATGCCCATCAGGTTGTAGTGGCCAAGTATGCACCCAGCGGGTTCTACATTGCTTCTGGAGGTAATTATGAGTACCATTCCTGAACACATGTGGCAATTGGGAATGGGGTTGGGGGATGGTTACGGATAAGGAAAGCAACATTGATTAGCTTTAGCTAAAGTGAGGAGGAAACTATAAACCCCCAAAGTACCCATTTCCGATCTATAATGGACTCTATGTAGTTTTCAGTGTTCTAGCTGGAGGTCAGCAGAAACACTTCTGGGAGGCCCTTGGGTATCTGCACTGTGTTGTTGGAGCTCAGCCTGGGCATGCAATGGCTATTTTGTGTCAATCCACTGATGCTCCTTTCCAGCCAGCCTTGCCACCAGTGCTGGCATTATGTGTGAGACCTGGCCTTTATGCCCTCCAGCCTGGGCCTTTGTGTGGCTCAGTAGGGGACTGTGGCAGATGGGACAGGCAATTGTGGTAGCTTACACTCTAGAATTTAACCATTTACAGATAAGAAGCAGAGAAGATAGATTGAATGTGCATTTTGCATCTCATTCATTTATGTACTTGAATCATTCATTCAGTTTTTCTTTCAGATAGCCAATAAACAATTAATGGCCTGCTTACTTATCTCTGTTTCCAGTAATAGGAGGAAAGTGTAACTGAGCAATGGCTAGGACTGAGAGCCCAGACACTTAGCCACAACAGGGATGACCAAGATTTTTAGGTACTGTGGCCATCTTTATCTGCACTGCCCTCACACTGTTGGTGGTGTGTGCCTGTACCCTAAGGCAGATTGTCTAGGAGATGGCAAGCTGCAGGGCTGGGAGGGTCTCCAGCTCACCCCTTACTGGATGTACATTCCTTATGGTAATTTATGTTCTTGGACCTTCAGTTCTTTCTGTGAACTGGGACTGCAGATAACTCCTCCATGGGTTGAGGATCCAAGGTGATGTGTGTTTGGTACTTAGTAGCACATGACCTGCTACAGATGACCATGGCAGCTATCAGTGAAACAAGGACACAGTTAAGGGAAAGGGCCCTGTGGTAACAGAAGCAAGACAGTGGTTATGTTGCTAACATAATAGTGAAGGGCTAGGCTGGCAATCTGACACATTATAGGGCACTTACTGGTTTTCTGTTTAGATAACTTCGACTCTGTACAAGTAGCTCAGATCCCATGATTTGTTGTAACCTTGTAGATTTTTTTTTTTTTTTTTACTTCTGACCCTGCCAGCAAAATGTCTTTTCATTTAAGCCCTAGGATTTGGCTGGGATGCCTTTTAGAATTATGTTTAACACAGTGGAGTGCTCTGAGAAATCTATTAAGAGAGGAAGGTTGCTAGTAAGGGCAGCCACCCAGCTTGGCACAGCTCCTACTTTGCCATTCCCATCTGAGAGCCTGTGGGCCTAGACCTGACCTCACTGACCCCATGGGGCTGTTGAACGGGACAGATATTTGATGGCCTTCAGAATGAATACAGAATCTATGTAGAAGGCTGATGCAGAGGATGTGACAAAGAACAGTTCACAAAAGGGGACATTGGTTTGCTGGTAGAATGAAGGGAGCTTGTCAGGTGGCCACATTTTCACATTGCCAGTGTACTTCTTTGAGGAGAGCAAAGTGATTGTTAAGGGTAACAGTGGGACATTTGCTGTGCACATGAAGGCCCTGGGCTAAAAATAGTGTTGCATGTTTGAAGCAAGGGAGGGGTTGGGGAAGCTTAGGAAAGGCTGTGCAGTCATGGGTAGGTTAGCTCCTAACTGGTGTGCCCAGCAGGGTTGGATCCCAGTACCCTGAAACCTACATCTCACTCCCACCCGGGGCCTGTGTTTCTTTGAAATCTGCAGATGCTGTCAGTATATCTGGCCAACAGCTGCTGAACGATAGAACCTTCTGGCAGGAATACTAACTACATGAGCGGTCTGTGCCTCTGGGAAGGCCTTCTGATCATAGGAGTTATTTCTAGGGCAGTCTTACTTTTCTTCATACCCAGAAAGGAATGTAGAAGAGGCTACAAGTCAGGGTGCCTGATTTGACCTAAGTGGAAGTGTACCACAGGGAGGAGAGTTCCACAGGCTGGAATAAAAGCCACTCTACTCAAGCTCTCCTCCTCCCTCTTCAAGCCCCATGGCATTTGATGAGCAGCTTTGTGCTCCCAGCACTATATGTGTCAGGTTGAGGGGTGATGCAGACTCAAAAGAATGGCTGCTCCATTGGCTCTGCTCCCTGTCTAATTGTGAACATGAGTTTGCCTAGAATTCTGCCCATCCTTGATGTCACACTGCACTGGGCAGTTTTTCTTCCTGGGGTTGTACAGACCAACAGATCATTTAAAATGGTCTTGCTACATTCTCAACTATTTGGTCTTTTTGGATAACTACTCTCCCCAACTCAGGTTTGATGACTGTTGGGGTCTACCCTGATAGGTTGAGGCCTTGGAATTGCTCTCCAGGCTTCTTCTATCTCTTTACCTGTTCTACTTGCTTCTACAAAGGGTGAAGATAGGCCAGAGGGAGAGGCTATTGGTGTGGTAGCAGAGGTAGTACATAAATAGCTGGATGCCAGTTGAAGGATAGAGGGGAGAACTACATGCAGAATGACAGCAGGTCAATCAACAAGGGGTTGGATAAGCTGGGTCCTACACTACCTGAAAGGGAAGAACACCTTCCATTCTGTCCTTATTTTCTTTTCCAGGGAACAGTGGGCCCTGATAGGGAGGGACCTTGTCCTGTGCACTTGAGTTAGTATGCATGTATACATGAGTATGTGTCTGTGTGGTACCTGTGTACATTTTTACTCATGAATGTATATGCATACATGTGTGTGCATATGTATAGGATTGCCTATGTATGTGTAGATTACCTCTCTAGATGGGGGAGGGGGCAGTGCCTTTCCTACACACATGGCTCCTCATACTGCTGCCTTCATCCTTTCCTTGCTATCCTTGTTTCAGTGACTAACCAACCAGGTCTCCATTTTTTCTGAAACATGCCTGCTGTCTTTCTGGACTTCATCCACAGATGATGGGGCTGGGGGCTTTCTAGCATAACACCACCTAACTTGTCTTCTGCTCCTAGGAATTGGTGTTCCCTCTTACATGGTCCCCAGCTGGACATCATATAGGAACTGTATTTTGAGTCTCATGACTCTACTGGTTCTAGTCCAGCGGTTCTCAACTTAGGGGTCAAACAACCCTTGTACAGGGGTCACCTGAGACCATTGGAAAACACAGATATTTACATTTCCATTCAAAACAATAGCAAAATTACAGTTATGAAGTAGCAACAAAATAATGGTATAGTTGCGGGTCAGCACAACATGAGGAACTGTATTAAATGATCTCAGCATTAGGAAGATTGAGAACCACTGGTCTAGATGTTGGCCCTATGTTTGCATGTAGTAGGGTCTCTAGTGTGCAGAGCCTTGGTTCACAGTTCACTTAGAGCAAGGACTGACTGCACCCCAGGACTAGCCTGAGACTTCACATATGTGGCTTCTCTAAGCAACCCCATGAGCTGGCCCTTTAGGTAATACTTTTACAGAGGGCCCATGCATGAGGTCCTGATGAGGTTCAGGAAGCCTGTATCCAGCAGAGATAGATTTGGTTCCTGAACACTTGACTAACAAGGCCTGGTTGCTGGCTGCTGCATTTGCTGTCTATCACCTCTGCTTAGCCCAGAAAGTGATGTCAGCATCCTCAGGAAAGTGGTCTGGCATCCTTAGGCAAAGCTATCTGCTGTTGCCTTCTTGGAGGCCGTGTGAGCTTTGTAAGCCTGAAGAGTTAGGTAAAGCACTCCCATTTCTTCCCATGGCACAGGCACAGTACTAATTTGGGAAGAGGTGGGTGGGGCCCCAAGTATTCCTTTCTTTACAGTCTGCTGGCAGCATTCCAGTGGGAACACCCTGCACCACGGTCTGTGTTCTTTCTTTGTACCACCCACCTCATCTATCTCACAGAAGTTCTTACTCAGCCCCAGCTCTCACACATGGGGAGGAGGGACAAATGTTCAGGAGACTGGGATTGCAGATCTGCCTTTGAGAGCAAGGCTTATGTGGTGCAAAGGGCCACAGGCCATCATAGCATCACATGTTCTCAGCTACACTGGACAGGAGATGCAGGCCCTGTAACATTGTTGTACATGAGAAATGGAGGTTTTAGTCCAAGTGTTGTGGAGATTGGATTGTCTGCAAGTCATACAGGAAACTGCTTCCTGGTGTGCTGGGGTTTGGCCATCCCTGGGCTTTTTCTACTTCCTGCGGAAGGTTTGCTGGCCAGAGTGGAACACAAGGGTACTGTGACAGCTATGTGGAGGCAGCACCTGTTGGATCTGGGCCAAAAGAAATGGAGCTGGTGCTGAAGGTGCGATAGCCATGCTTCCCTTGCTAGTGGTGTAATGTGGCCCTTCCACCCCTGTCCTGTCCTGCAGATGTCTCTGGGAAGCTAAGGATCTGGGATACAACACAGAAGGAGCACCTTCTGAAGTATGAGTACCAGCCTTTCGCTGGGAAGATCAAAGATATTGCCTGGACTGAAGACAGTAAGAGGATCGCCGTGGTCGGGGAAGGAAGGGAGAAGTGAGTTGTTTGCCTCAGCCCCTCCTTGCTCCCACTCCCATTCTCATGCTCTGCCCTCTCTTTGTAGAAGGAAGAGGCTGCAGAAGGATACCAGTGCTCCTTCTTTCCTAGTAATGTGTAGTTGGAGCCACTGACTGATTTCTTTAGGGTCAGTTTGTCTTGTTTTAGGGAGATTACATCACACTCCACCAAGGCAGAATGTCATCTCTTCCCACACTCTGCTGTCCTGAGCCCTGTACCTCCTGGAACTCTGGACTCTAGTAGTAGTTCCTGCATCCGAGGCAGCAAGAAAGGGCCAGGTGATAGGTGTGTTACTTTATCCCTGGAAGCTGCAGGAAGGGCTGGGCTTGTTTTTTTGTTTTTTTGTTTTTTCTAGATGGACCCATACCCTGAAGTTTTCTGTGCACAACAAATAAGTGAGCATTTCCTGTTGGGGATGTTTAGTGACCAGTAGCCTGATAGCTGTAGCCCAGGTTTTCTCATTAGGAGCAAGTAGTAGCTATGGCAGTTGTCATGGGTTCCAGCACAGAGTTGGCCATCTCCTTTCCACTAGGAGATAGCAACTTGCCTATTGCCTGGCCTTGCCAAAGGAACTTAGGAATTGATTAGACCAGAAAGATGTTCCCCAGTGCTTCTTCCTATAGCACCATCCATGTGGGAGGTGCTTACACTGGGCCATTCACACAGGGACAACCAACCCCTTTCTCACATGGGCTCCATCTGTTCTGGTACACTTTGGACATAGGGTTTGAAAGACCCAAATCAGTTCTTAGGATATTTGTTTCTAGAGCATCCTGAGGTAGACATGCAATATACACTACCAGCCTATGCTTCAGTAACTGCCATTGGGTTTTTCCCATTGTCCTTCTGGGATTGATTTTTTTTTTTTTTCTTTTTTGTTTTTTCTTATTTCTCACTCCTTGACCCTGATTGGGGAAAGGTTTGGAGCTGTCTTCTTATGGGACAGTGGTTCTTCTGTGGGTGAGATTACAGGACACAACAAAGTCATCAACAGTGTGGACATCAAGCAGAGCAGGCCCTACCGACTAGCAACAGGGAGTGATGATAACTGTGCTGCATTCTTCGAAGGCCCCCCATTCAAGTTCAAGTTTACAATTGGCGTAAGTGGGCTTTCTTCTCTTTGGGTGAACTTTGTGGTTTGTTTATGAGACTCTAGGGCCTGAGTAGACATGGTTAGATATGGATACAGGAAGGAACAGTGTATATTCTAAGTGCTGTAATGTATAGGAAGCAGATTCAGTGGAGAAAATATATAGCGATGGAGTTCCCGTTCCCAGCCCTCACAATCTGAGATCCCAGGCTGGCCTCTAAGGTATGTCTTGAGATAATGTGAGTGTACAAAGTATGAGGGTAGTGAAATGCCACTGTATTTAGCTGTGTTGAGCTGACCTTGCTGAGCCACCAAATTAGCCAAAGATCTGCCTTCAGGACATCTGGGCTGGCCCATAGGATACCTCCATGTAGAGGCTGTGGGAGTAAAGATTTCCCAGTGTGGAATGTGATAGGAAGAGCCAAGTGCTCAGCCTGTTCTTTAAGGAGCATTGCTTGGGATTCCTGCTCTGCAGTTTCTCTGGCTTGGCCAAGTAATAGGCTCATCCACCTCCTATTCTCCATCATGTAATGGTGATCTATGGTGCCTTGTCTGAGGTACAACTGGTAGTGCTCATGGCTCTGTCACTGTTCCAGTGCTCAGGCTGGCATTCTTGCGTGAAGACAAGTGATGGGGTGAGGGCTCTGTGACCTGGGCAGTTCTTGCAGCTTCTTTGCTTGCCCTAGCTTTCTCAGTGACTCTTTCCTACAGACTGTGAACAAAGCAGCCAGTACTAGTTCTGGTAATAGAGATGGAGTGACTGTTTAATCAGAAAAGGTATGTCTTCTGTCCTTGGAGGTAGTTGAGTTTGAGGCTTCTCCAATGTCTTCAGACTAATTCTTAAGTAATGTCAGTAGTTCCAGTGTTCATACCTCATTGGAGATTAAATGAGATAATATCCTTAAAGTAGCTTGCTGAGGAGAACTGTTAATTTTAGTATTTTAGTAGCATGACATAAATAGTAGGCATAGCATCCCTGGCAGGAGCAAAGGCAGGACTCGTGAAGAAGGCAGTTTCCATAAACAGGTCTTGGCTTGGGGGTACAGATGGCTATCTAGGGATTTCCTCTTTGTAGTGAAGCAGGCTCTATTTCATCCCTGGGAAGCCAAGTGAGGCCTGTGTGTCCAGCAGGTTTGCTGATCCAAGCTCTTCTTAACCTCCAGTAGCTCTCATCCTGGTCTGCTGCAGCTACCGTTGATAGGTAGTAGCTGCTTGGCTGTTCTGAGAGTGGAGTTTTAAGCAAGAGTGAGATGCCCCTGAGGCTACTAGCTAAGGACTGCTGAACCAGCCAGTTCCTGGATTCTGGTCTTGGGAGAGGGAAGATCATGAGGTTTCTGCAGCAACCAGAGGCTGTCCTGCCATTTTCTAGTGATGCTGTCTGCCTTCCCCAGGCCTCCCACAACACACTGTTTGGATTCTTGGCTTTGGTCTGAGCGGTTTGGGAGCTGGGATCCCTTTCCTGTGGCAGGAGTGATCCTTTCTGTTGCACATGTGGATTAGACTTGTGTAGAAAGATCACAGAGCAACTGAAGAGCATTTAATGGAGCTATGGAGTCACGGTTTGTTGTTGGCAAGGAGCTCATGCCTTACTCTCTATCATTTTCTGTGTGGGCTCACTGGGACCCCAGCTGTCTCTGTTTTCTTTCCTGATACACAGTCCCCTACACCCCAGCTGGCCTGTTGCTAGGTGAGTGCCACCATCTATGTTTAAGTCCATGAAGCCACTATACTGGATCCTGAATAAAGGCTTTCCAAAGAAAGGGCTTTGGACCAAGGAGCAGAGACCTAAGTGTTACCTGGCACAGAACTAGGTAGTTCTACTGCCTTCCATCCAGCTAAGTGTGCCTCTGGACCGTAGGGAGTGTTCATTTTCCCACCTAAAGCCCAGCTGACATATAAGAGAGAAGGCCCATAGTATATGGATGGGACAGGGCATAGTTGAGAGATGAGTTCAAGCTGCTGCCTCAGAAAGTAGTTGTTAGGAATTCTGTGTGGTATGTGGTAAAATCAACTTGTGATGTGCCAGACTCAGAAGGTAAATAGTAGCTTAGGGAAAGATAAGTAGGATCTGATATGCGGAGATCATATCCAGCCTCTTCATCCAAGTTTGGAGATCATGTCACGTCATTGCTAAGAGCAGGGCATAAACTTGAGCTGTTCTGAAGTGAGCCCAGGTTCACCCATAGACTTACCTGTGCCTTCCAGGCCTCTCTACTGCCACACTTGGGTATTGTCCATGTTTGAAGGTAGGGTGGAGAAACCTTTTTCCTGGAATAGGCCCAAAGCACTACCTGTCCCACCCACTGTGTTTTTTAGATGTGGTAGGTAACCTTGGGAGGGTCCAGGGTCATAGGAGAGACCATGGATAACCTCTTACTGCTGGTCATCCCTGTCATATTCCAATGAGCCCATGAACAAAGGAAGCGGCCATGGTGTCAGAGATGGAGGTTTTGCGTGGGATTGACAGAATAGACTTCTCTTTGCTAAGGCTGATCTGTCTAAAGCTATTGATGAGTATCAGATCTGCCAACTGCAAAGACAAACACTGAGCCCTGGTCACCATTCCCCAGGGTGACCAGCCAAAGGCATGTTGAATACACTGGATCACTTCTTCATGAAAAGGGCAACGCTTTGCCCTTACTGGAAAAGCTGCTTACTTTGGTTACAGATTTACCTTCTCTGCATGCAATGCTTGGGCAGACCCAGTGGTACTTAAGGTGTTAGTGAACATAGGAATGTTCTTTTGAGTCTGGCAGTTCCCTATACGTGAATCACAGAGGAGAGACCTTATGGAGTTTGGAGCAAGGCTCTGCCATCATCTGTAAACAACTGTAGAGAGCACCTACTCAGAGGACCCTTTTAGAGACTAGTGGGAATTTAGGAGGGCTTCTATAGAGAGCCCTTAATGAGGTAGTAATGAGGCCCAGATAGTAAGTATGTCCATGACAGAGTCAGGCCATCAGGAGCCCAGGAGCACCTGAATCCCTGACAGTAGTATAGATTTGAATGTCTACTTGAATCTTGTTTTCTTGGTGACGAGATGAGGGTGGGGGTGTAGGCCTTTTGAGGAACTCACTGACATAGCCTATACCCAAGTTCACTGAGTGCTGGCTAACAAGCAGTCAAATTTTGTTCCCCATTTTACATGGGGAAATTGGAAACTGAACATGTAAGTCTGAATGTGACTCATCTTGTCAGCTGAGCCAGGGACCAGAAATCTTGTCTGGCTCAGTAAACAGCAGGGTTCAGGCAGTTATGTGAGGTGGCTGAACCTCTGCATTTTCCACACTCCTCTTCTACACTGCTGGGTCCTCCCTATGGGAAATGCTATTCTTAGCCCTCGTTTTCTTTGGCTAGTGGACTGCTGTTGGCTATTCCCTGCCTGCACAGGGTCTATTTCGGGAGCAGACATGTCTCCTGCCCATGTACATCCTGGTGCCTGGCTGAGTTGCAAGAAGGAATGATGGGCTAAGTCTCCAAATGGGTTTTTGTAGGCTCTGTCACCTAGACCTGTGTGGTCTCTACAGCACACAACCTTACCCCTGCCAGGTTGTGTTTTTTAAGAGAGGCCCACAATGGTAGCTAATGTTCTTTTCACACAGTGACAGGTTGGTACCCTGATCCACCCTCTGGTCTCCAGATTGCTGCTCTCTTGATGGGCACTTTTGCCTCTGAATTCTAGAGTGCTCTAGTACCCCATCCAAATAGAGGGATCCAGGAGTGAGCTGACACCGCTGTGGCTCCTTTGCTTTCTTTCTGTGGAGTAGGCAGAGTAGGGATTCCAGGAACCAGTGTGAGGCCCTCGTGCTGGGGGTGGGATTAAAGGGCAGTAAGCTGGATACTTCTGGTTCAGCTGTGACTATATCAGTACCTCTTCTGCCTTATTTGACCTTGACCCAAAGAAGGTGTGTATTCTCCCAACCCCCACCCCACAGTGATCAGTAAATGTTTTGGCTCTGAGATATTGTTTCAGTCATCTTTGACCACACAGCTAGTGGATATGGAGCACAGGCTCTTTTGGTAGCAGACTCTTTGTACCCAGAGATGGATGTCAGAATGGGTGGCAGATCAGTCTGAGGAGTTAAGGCTTTGACCCACTAGGGTGGCTCTTGGCCAGGGCATGCCCAAGCCTGCCAGTGTAGGCAAGGCAGTGCTGGACAAGAAACTGGAGCCTGGAATTTTACAACTGGTGCAGCTCGAGTTACCCACTTCTTTGGGCCTCATGCTGTGCTGTAAAGAGTCTACACTAAACTTGCTGTGAACAGATTACAACAGTTGCAAAGCTAGAAGTGTGTAGTGCTTCTGAGACCCTGACTTGGGAAGGCTTTGACTTCATGCAGTGTGGTGAGTTATGTATACTGAGAAATTACAGTTAAGCAGATAAAGATACAAGCCTCTGAAAGAGGTGAAAGATGTGAGAGAGTAACCAAGAGAGCAGAACAGCAAACACATACAGACACAATCAAGGAGACTGCATAGTTAGAGCAGGGGCCTTTGGTGGCTCTGCTTCCGAAGACTGGAACTGCCTTGGCCTTCTTTAGACCTTGGTCTCAGACTTAGTCCTGATTAAAAGGCACAGCCACTGCTTGATTTCTTTTTAAAAATCATTTGCTCCTCAATAAACACTCCCAGAATTAACTAGGCCTAACAAGGTAGGTGCCTCATGTGGCTATCTCAGAGCCCAACAATCTAGTACATAAGCTGTCTGGGGCCCCAAAGGAAAGAGGATGCCTCAGTAGGCACTTTTTAAGGGAGCAGGCTTGGTTGAAGAATGGCTTTCTAGAGAGCAGTGAGCAGGCATGAGCAGGAATGCTGAGCTAACTGCCATCAGGGACTACCTGGGTATTTCTCTACACTCTGCACTGTTCCTGTGGACTGATGAATTTTACTGATGTTAGTTTGTGGTAGTGCGTGCATGTGTTAAGTATAAGTAGCTTTTGTGAGCTTTGTCAAATGTTGACAACCCTCTCTCCCATAGGACCACAGCCGCTTTGTCAACTGTGTGCGTTTCTCTCCTGATGGAAACAGATTTGCCACAGCCAGTGCTGATGGCCAGGTAAGAGCTGGGGCAGGGAAGAAGGCTGTATGTAGGCAGGTTCCATAGTCCTGTTTCCTGCTTCCCAGGGTGTCACCAAAGCCCAGCAGACATAAGTCTCTCATTTCATTTCAAAGAATGCTCAAGGCTCCAGCTGTACAACCACAATTGCTGGGGAAATGGCAGGCTAAGAGCACACTACACCAGCTTCTACATAACTTGTTTGTTTCTTGAAGATATTCATTTATGATGGGAAGACAGGAGAGAAGGTGTGTGCCCTTGGAGGAAGCAAGGCCCATGATGGAGGAATTTATGCTGTGAGTATAAATATGTTTCTTGAGTTTCTGGCTTTAATTTGGCCAGTTCTATGTTGATAGTCATCAAAGATGCTTTTGAAGCTAGATGAATATTTAATGTAAACAGCTAAGAGTTGAGCCATGGACACAGAGCTTTAAGGTCATAGTCAGGTAGTGGGAACAGCCAGTGGCTGAGCAGGAACCCTTGGGGTCTGGGGCCATCCTACCACCTCCTTTGGTTCCCTGTTCTCTCTTGGTAGCTATAGGTAGGTGCTTTTGGGGCTCTTGTGGCTCTGAAATCCTCTGACATGTGACGCTTTTGTTGAAATAGATTAGTTGGAGTCCTGATAGCACCCATTTGCTATCTGCTTCTGGAGATAAAACCTCCAAGATTTGGGATGTCAATGTGAACTCTGTGGTCAGCACGTTTCCTATGGGCTCCAATGTTCTGGACCAGCAGCTGGGCTGCCTATGGCAGAAGGACCACCTCCTCAGCATCTCTCTGTCCGGATACATCAATTACCTGGACAAGAACAACCCTACCAAGCCCCTTCGGGTCATCAAGGTGAGCCTTGTTCTAGGCGTGGTGTGGATAGGAAACAGACTGCTTTGGTTCACTGTGAAAGGGGAAACGGATGGCCAGATGGAGGAGAGAT
This sequence comes from Psammomys obesus, assembly GCF_907164565.1. NCBI lineage: Eukaryota > Metazoa > Chordata > Mammalia > Rodentia > Muridae > Psammomys > Psammomys obesus. Next base: position 21,586,030 of record NW_026596051.1, on the reverse strand, counting down.
GTCAGGCTTCCTTAGTCCTAGGAGTTTTAGCAGAAATCAGGTTGGTACTTTTGGGCATTAGTAGCCCGCTAGAAGTACTGTGAGCAATGCACAGTTGGAATATGGGTGCTTTGGGCCACTGTTCTCTGCTGCAAGAAGTCACTACTTCCTGCTAGAAGTCACTACCAAGCTAGAGTGGCTTGGCTTTCTGGTAGGACTTGGAGTATACCTCACAACTGCAGAAAAAAACCCAGGAACATTCTGAGTGTTAGGGCAGGTTATAGAGCATGGAGGGTAAGGAGGGGGTGAATAAATAAAGGGTTGGGTCAGTTAAGAGTTCAGCAGGGAAATGGCCTGTAATCTGGATCATGGTTTAGTTTGAAAATGATTGTAGGAGGGGCCTACAATCGGGATGTAAAGTGAATAAATTATATAAAAAGAGAAGAATATGCAGAAAATACATAGTCCACAAGCCTAAACAGTTTAAAAAAAAAAAAAATGGGCATAAATGTGAAAGAGGCCCTAGGGTTCACAGCGCATGAAGTTGAACAAGCTGCCAAGTTGGACAAGGCCCCAATTGAGGCCCAAAAGGCCACCCTGGCCAGACTATAACTTGAGGTTCCAAACCCTCCGTGGGGCTCACTAGAGCCAGGTGCTTAAAGGCTACATTGTGCTTCTCTGGCTTTTGCTTCCAACTGCCCCCGCTGCTTCGGCCTCTCAGGAGACCTGGAGCCAGGTTGGGCAGGAACAGCTTTCAGGATCACCTTTACCTTGTCTTCTGACAGTTCCCAGGGTCTTTTAATGACTGAGCCGTGATTTTTAAGGGAGGTTTTCAACAGCCAGACTGTCTTAGGGTTAGTTACTATTGCCATGATGAAACACCATGACTGAAAACAACTTGAGAAGGAAAGGTTTATTTGGCTTACACTTCCATATTTGCTGTTCATCATCAAAGAAAGTCAGGGCAGGCACCTGAAAGAGGAGGTAATGCAGAAACCATGGAGGGGTGATGTTTCCTGGCTTGCTCAGCCTGCTTTCTAATAGAACCCAGGGCCATGAACCCAGGGATAACACTACTTTACAATGGGCTGTGTCCTCCCCCATCAACCACTAAGAAAATGCCCTGCAGGGTGACCTATAGCCCAGTCTCACAAGGCATTTTCTTAATTGAGGTTCCCTCTTTTCAGATGACTTTAGCTTGTGTCAAGTTGACATAAAACTAGCCAGCAATACAAGCTCCATGCCTTGTTCCCCATCCTGGTTGCTGACAATTTCCAAAGCTTTCATTTTAAGCTGCTCTAGTGAAACCTACAGCCCAGCCCTTCTCTCACTAGTGCAGCCTGCTTTTTAGAGGGCCAAAACATACAGAATCACAATCCCCATTCTGTAGGCGAGATTGTATCGAAGAAAGGGGCCTTCTGACCTCAGCCCTTCCAACCCCGTTGAGTGACTCCTCAGCATAAGGTATCTTGACACTGGTCCTGAGGATAGGATTTGGAGCCTCTCTAGTCTTGGGTCCTAGAGCACAGTTCTGTGTGAGTAGAACATGGGTACCCTGCAGCTAGGAGATTGTGCCTGTGGAGGCCAGAACCTCTCAGAGACAGACACTTTTTTTTTTTTTTCCTGTGCTCTGGTTTCAATGGTGAGAAATCAGGCAGACCTGTTTCCTACTAGTACCTGTACCTGGATGAACAGTTTCTGGTCGTCTGCCTTCTGGGCATCTTGGTCTGACTACTGCCGTGGGCTACCCATGCTGCTAGACTCATAGGGTTCTGAGAATGCTGCTTGGCCAGGCAAGCTCGAGGAGTATCACTGTCTTTTAAGTTCTCAGAGAAACCTAACCTCAGCTTCTCTGTACAACTGTATGGATCATGTCAGGTGGCAGCTGCTACTCTCAGGCTACAGAGAATATGTACTATTCTAGTGAGCCAGAAGTTTTGAGACTAGAATGTGATTCTTAGTCCTGGCTGGCTACCTGGCTGCCTTTCCTGGGAGCTTTATAGCAAAGGGCTTATTGGTTGCTAAAAGGGGCTCTGTCAGAGTCTCTGGAGCTGGCCTTTGTGGTGTTTTCTGTAGCCCATGTTTCTCAAGCTTAAGAGTGTGTGAGAATCACCCAAGAATGCTAGCTTGCTAAACAATACAGCCCAGAGAGAGCTAGACATTGCAGTGAGGACTGAAATCTTAAGTCTCTCAAGCAAGGCTGTTGCCATAGGCAACGAGTAGCACACAGGTCTCCCTGGAATCTTGCTGAGCACAGGTTTTCATTCAGCAGGCCAGGCAAGTCTTCTGATTGCCTGTAAGGCCCATGCTGGGTCAAACAGAAGACAACTTGGGCTCATGCCTCTTAAGGAGTTATAGTGTATTTTACCAAGGACTGTCACTGTTTTCTGAGGGTAAATGCCATATTGTGATAACAAAAGAGACCCATGGAGGCTCAAGGAGAAAAGATGTAAGGAGAAAGCCCTAAGCAAGAAGCAGATCAGTTAGCTATCCCTCAAATGTTCCTGGAAAATACCAGAGGCTAGTGGGGACCCAGGGTTAGAGTGGAACACATGTGAGAGACATACCATCTGAGCCAATTATAGAGAAGGTGAGAGCGCCCCCCTCTACAGAGTCCTGTATACCCAACAACATTACCTGCTTCATCAGTAGGGAGGAGGGGTCCTAGGAAAAACCAGTACTTGAGCCTTAGTGGTCACCCCTAGAGCATAGGGCCTCCAGTGTGTAATCCTGTCCTAGCTGATGTGCTCATGGGTGGCAGCAGGGCAATGTTTTCCTCTACAAGTGGTTTAGGTCCCTGAGTCCTAGGCTTTGGTACAAACCTTGTCCTTAGCCCAGGTAGGTTTTAGGTGTTGAGGGAAGCAGCATGTGATAGTTTTGTCAGAGAAGCTGACTAGGAAGGAGATGGATGACTGATTGTGGCTCATGACTTAATCTGTGGACAGTGTGTCTGCTGCAGTCCAAGCACAGCTCAGCTGCTGAGTGCCAGAGGACAAGATATGCTACCTCAGCTAACCCCAACCCGTTGTCTCTCTTTCAGGGTCACAGTAAATCCATCCAGTGTCTGACAGTGCACAGAAATGGTGGCAAGTCCTATATCTATTCTGGGAGCCACGATGGACATATCAATATCCTTTGACTGGGGAGCTGGCACAGGCACTGGCAAGAGAGGACTTTCCTGTTCCCATGGTGCTGGAAGCGAGGCCAGCCAGATGGCTCCAGCCCCAGCTGCACTCACTAAGCTGGCTGACCTGATACATCTGTCTGCGCTTGGTGCCTTGACCTCTTCCATCCTCAGGCAAAAGAAAGCCCTTGGCCCTGCTTACTGCTCAGCCTAACACAGTGTTTGTCTCTGCACTTGAGCTCCTTTTTTCTGAAATATTGGTGCCTTACTATGTCCATTTCTATCACCAGCAATGAAATCATTGAGTCTTAGGATTCAGGACTTGAGACCCTTCAGCAGAGGCACTTTGTTTTAAACATGGGGAAACTGAAGCCCAGAGAAGCAATGTGCTTTCCCCGAAACCACATAACCTGTTAACAACAAAGCTGGGACCAGAACTCAGGAGGGATTGGGTTCTCTTTGCCCCTCCCCTCAGTAACTTACACTTTTTAGGGAGTGTGTAACCTATTAGTGGCATGCCTGCCATGCTTATGCTCTGTCTCCTGTTTTGTGTTCCCACTGTGGGGCTGCGTCTGCATGATGGCCTCTTATTCACATGCTGCTGGCTTCCTGGAGGCCGGTTCCAGTACCCTCACAGCATGGCTCCCACAGAAGACCCAGGAAGATCCCCTAGCCTAGAAAGGGTGGGTACCCACTCTCTATCACTAGGAAGGAAAAGTATCACAGCTGATGGCTAAGCAGTCTTTAGGGCCAGTGTGTCCTGTAGTTGTAACCAGGGCCATCAGCACCGCCTATGTCCCTTATGCACTGTCTTCACTCACTTGAACTGTGTCCTTCTGATTTCCATCCCTAATAGTTCATGTACACTGAGCCTCCCATGGAAGTGATGATGGTTACTTGAAATGAGATTCTTTTTTCTTAAGCATTTCAGCCACACCTTCTCCCTGAGCACCTCAGGCTCAGCATCCACACATCGTCCCTGTCAGGTGGCCCTCCCCCACCCTCAGGCTGGTACCCAATAGCACCTAGGCAGTAGTTACTTGATCACTGGGGCACAGCCAGCTTAGTTGGGGATAGTCATAGACCTTCAGCTACTGATGCAGGAAATACAAAATGAGCATGTGGCTCACACGCAGTGGGCAATGACACATGAGTCACACTGTTGTCTAAACATGGTGCTCTCTGGTCATTGCAGGAGCCCACCTAAAGGTTGTTCCAGGAGTAGTCAGTGATGCTATGGTTAGAGTACCCCTAATCTGAAGTTGTTGTGGCCAGAAGTGTGTTATCCTTGTTCTTATTTCCAGAGTATTTACATAGAAATACCTACCTTGGCAGTGGGACCCAAGTTTAAACCTGAAATTCATGTGTATCTTTCGGTCCAGAGGTTAGGTTATAATACTATACAGTATTTCTTATGTGCCTGTGTTCTGACTGCAACTGCCACATGTCATGCAACTTCCTGGCATTGTATCAGCACCTAGAAAGTTAGATTTTGAACTGTTAGACACTAGGTGTGTCAGCTGTTATAACCATCATAGACAAGTCTGCCTGTATCCATCAGACCGGCTTTACATGCTTTTTATAGGTTGTGCGATTTATTGCCTTGGTCCTTTGGCTAGTAGCCAGGCTGCCTCCCTGGCTCACACTGCCTTAGCTCTCTGAAATCCCAAGGTTGGCCATCTGTGAGAATAGCTCCTGTCCTTTCTACAATATCTTCTGCCTCCATGAAGGTTAGTCAGGCCTCTTTAGAGCGTAGGCCTGAGGTCTGGTTTCTCCTTAATCATACCCTACATTACTGGGATTCAGAGACAGGAGAGAATGACTCCTTCTCTGGAAAAGGCCACACAAATCAGGTGTCCAGGATGACCGTGGATGAGTCTGGGCAGTTGGTCAGCTGCAGCATGGATGACACTGTGCGGTACACCAACCTCACACTCAGGGACTACAGGTAAGTCCTTCCTGACGTAGCCAGCCATGGGTCTAGAGAGGTCCAGAATGAGCCGTAGGTGTCTACAAAGGTTCCAGCAGGGGCAGCTTCTGTCTGCCCTTTCTGTTTGTTTCTGAATTTCATTCAGATACTAAGCCCAGGGAGCTGAGCAACAGAGCCCTAGTAACCAGGCTCACCAGTGTGACCAGATACAGACCCTGCAGCCCCATGAGTCATTAGCTTGTCTGCTCTCCTTTGTGTCTTTGTGCCAGCAGAGAGAGTGACTTTGGAGCTTGGTTGAAAAGGTCAGGTGAAGCTCAAAGGCTCATGACATGCCATGTCTGTGTGTGAGGAGCCACCTCTTGTTTGGGGTATAAGTGGTCATAAGGACACTGAATCAGAGGTGTCTGTCCATAGTGATAGGTGAGAACAGGCAAGGGGGTTACGGGGTCCTACTCCAAGTCGTTGGCTCCAAAACAGACTTGGCAACCTTGGTAAGACCTCCCATTACCACAGTGGCACCCCACCCCACTTCTACCCTCACTCTTGCTGACACCCTGTAGAGCACTTCTTGGTAGACTCCATCATGGCCTTTTATGACTCAAATCCTGCTAAGAATGTACCTGACCTGGAGAATGATGGGGTCCTGGACAACTTCTTTTTGAGCCCCCAACCCTAGGCATGGGCCTGGCTGGCAGCAGACCTGCCAACGTGTCCTGTGTGTTCAGACCAGTGGCCACTGGGCATTTAAGAATGAAGGCACCCTTAAACCCATGGACCCCAGCAGTCTGGTTTTTATTGCCATGTGATACCACTTGTGAAAGTTGTCCTGTTGGCAGCCAGTGGCTACAAGGGTCAAGAGGACTTGGACACTGAAATCCAGCCATGGCTTGGCCTAGTTCTGTGGAAGCTTTAGTTAACATTTTCAAGAAAGATTGCTATAAATTACTCTAGATGAGTTTTGATAGCATTTCTCTACTGTAAGAGGGAACTGGGGCCTTTATTAAAGGTATTGGAGCCCTAGTTCCCCTCTTGGGAAGAGCAGCTATGGCCCACAGGGGGAACTGACCTCAGCTTTGTATATACCTAGAAAATTGAAGTCTTGAACCTACAGATGAGTGGGGGATAATACGATTGCAAGAGACCGCACAGTCCTCTAACTTCCACTTCTTGCCACTACTTTTTCCCCACTCTGGCCTCCCTTCATGATAAAAAGACCTCAGTGCCCTGTTTGGTCACCTCGTGTTTTAGCAAGCTGCCCTTCAGCAAAGATTACAATAGCCTTTCTTTCCCACATAGCCAAGTGGTGCCGTGCGTGTATTGCTAGCACACTGAGCCACCTGAATGTGCAAGTAACCTGCACTGCTTCCCCTCCCCCAACAGTGGACAAGGCGTTGTGAAACTGGATGTCCAACCAAAGTGTGTAGCTGTTGGCCCTGGGGGCTATACCGTGGTCGTTTGCATTGGGCAGGTACGTTTGGCTACATTTTGACTGAAGTAGTGGGAGATGAGATGTATACCACTGTCTAGTTTCTGAGTTCTATCCATGTTCTGGTTTCCATTTCTGGTGCTGTGATAAAACACAGACCAAAAGTAACTTGGGGAGGAAAGGCTTTACTTGGCTTCTAGTCTAGGTGATAGTTCATGTCTGAGGACCAGCAGAGCAGGAACCTAAAGAGGAACAAACCCTGGAGGAATGCTGCTTACTGGTCTCTCGAAGGCTTACGCTCAACTAGCTTTCTCAGCTGTCCCAGGACTGCCTGCCTAGGGATGGCACCACCCCATATCAATTGGGTTCTCCTGCATCAATTAGCAGTCAAGACGGTGCCCCACAGGCCAATCTAATTAAAGCAATTCTTCATTTGAGGTTCCCTCTTCAGGTGACTCTTAAGTTCTATCAAGTTGACAGTGTTTTGTGTTGTAAGCACATTGGCCTGTGCTTTTGGCTTCTTATGGAAGTCACTGTGCTGACTGTTAGGGAAAGTGTTGCTCCCTAAATTGGTACACAGGAAAAGGGCAGAGCTGTTCTCTAAGCATCAGACCAAACTATAGACCCATCTGTCCAGGGGGCTCTGAGATACTCAGCTATGTGGTTTTGTCATGTATCCTTCATTTCATAAACCTTCCCTGGTGGAACTGTGTGATTTGAATCACTTCCGCACCCTCTCTGAGCACAAGATGATCATAAAGATCCAGTACTCATACTCCTTGACAGTTTAGCTGTTGAGTGATGCTGCCACATGAGGATAAGGCAGAGCCCAGGCCATGATAGGTTCTAACTCTCTGAGGTCCCTGTGTACATTTTCCTTTAGTGTGGCTGGAACAGAGCCCTTGGCTTACAGCTGTGCCTGTCCTACTTTGTGCAGAATCCTGCTTCACCGCATTCCATCTTTGCAAACCTAAGCATGCCATCATGTGGTCAGGGCCAGCAGCTGACTAGTGGTTCCTAGTCATGAGTGACAGACCCTGCTGAAGAATCTCCCTACCCCTCCCTGCTCTGTGAAGTTGATTGTTAAAGGGAGAGTGGATTCTGTGTCCCAGATAATCAAGTGTCCCTGCCAAATAATTACTACACTCGTGTGAGCAGCCACAGGGCACAAAAAGGAATGTGCTGCATGGGGTGCCCTAGTCAGGGCTGCTTTTCCATGGCAGATCTGCCAGCCTTATATCAACACCTGGCTCTGGTGGCTAGTGCATGAGGACTTAGGGCCTTTTCTGTGGCAAGGCCTCAGACAGACACATTGTCCCAGGCCCCAGTTACTTCATCGGAGGTCATAGTGTCTGTTTGCTGACCCTATCCTTGGGGCTGATCAGAAGATGTAGCCAAGGTGGGTGAAAGCAGGAACTCAGACTATCTGCCATTCAGAAGGTGATGGCAAATTTCTCCACAGTGTCCTGGCAGGTCAGGGCACCAGCTCCCAGACAGGACTTTTCTCTGTGCGTGTGTGTATGCCATGTTATCTGCTGGTTGAGGACAAGCCAAGGTCCATTTGTGACCTTGACCCCTAACTAGCAGGTAGCTTAGTCAAGATCAGGCCACCACATACCTCCAAAGCCCTGACACACGGAAGTGTCTGCAACTCAGGCAAGCATAGCTGGCCTCAGTGTATCTGACTGTGGTGTAGACTTCTCCACACAAGTCTTCTACTTTATGTAGAGCAGGTAGCACTTGAGCAGTAGCGTTGGCAGAACCCCTGCTGAACACACGTACACGTGCACTATATTGTCCAGCTCTTTTTCCTTCATGCATCTGGGGTTGCCCAGTTGTTTCCACAGAGCGCCACTGATGCCCTGACTGGACAATCAGTGCTGGGTGTCCAGTAACCTTTGTCATGGGTACCATACTGTCATCTGGGCTGAACAAAAACCTGCACAGATATTAACCGTTTCTTAGGATCTAGAGTCGGAATTATTGGGGTCAGGCTATTGCCCCTGATGGTTAAGAGTCAGTGCCATTCCTGCGCTTCTGCCCTTTGCCCTCAGAGACCAGCACTTCAAATGGTTCAGTCACAGGGCGTTTTCTCAAGTTCTGGCCAGCAACTAATAGTAACATAGTCCTGTGGGGAGGAAAGTAATGCCTCCATCAAAAGATTGAGACTGACTCAGGATATGGCTTAGAATTGAGAGCCAATGAGAACTCGCCTTTCCTGCTAATGATCAGTGTCTCAGGAACCAGTGATCTGACTGCATCTTCATGTCACAGATTGTTCTTCTAAAGGACCAGAAGAAGTGCTTCAGCATCGACAACCCTGGCTACGAGCCTGAAGTCGTGGCTGTGCACCCTGGTGGGGACACAGTGGCTGTTGGGGGCACGGTAAGACCATTTCTCCTTTACCCTGTGACCTCATTTTCTGATTTGGGTCCTAGAGAAGGCCAAGATCTTCAGTATATGCTGGAATTCCATAGAAATAAGCTCTAATGCTAGGGAAAAAATGGACTTGCCAATGACAGCAAGAGCAAGCAGACAGAGAGAGCTCCCTCCTTCCGTGTCCTTTAATAGGCTGCCAGCAGAAGGTGTGGTCCAGATTAAAGTTGTATCTTCCTAACTCAAAAGATCCAGATTAAAAGTGGATCTTTCCACTTCAAATGATTTAATTAAGAAAAAAACAACAACAACTCAGAGGTATACCTAGCTGCTTGGATTTTAGTTAAGTGACAACCAAGAATATCCATCAAGGTGTTCACAAGGTGACACCTGCCACAAGGTGACAGGAAGCTTGTAGGAGATTGGTATAATGCAGCTTGCCTGGCACAGTTAGTGCCTCTAGAGTCTGGGAAACTATTGTGTAGTTTTCTCCAGATTCACCTTCAGGGAACCATGAGCACTATTTATAGGACCTCCTTGGCAGCCAGCCAACACACAAAATGAGATAGGGAGCCCTGGGGTTCCATCATTTCTGCTCAGGTAAGGAGGAAGCTGAGGTGAAACATGTAATGGAGTATGTTGGGAGAAGCCAGCCATTTCTTGGCACCCAGAGCCCAGGGCACACACTGGTACTTACTGAGCCATGATAGGTTTCTTTACTGAAGTCTCAACCTTCCCCTAACATACACATGGTGTGTATGTTTAAGGAGTAACTGCTTCCTGTCCCTGCCTACAGGATGGCAATGTGCGTGTTTACTCTATCCTGGGCACCACACTAAAGGATGAAGGCAAACTCCTAGAAGCCAAGGGGCCAGTGACAGACCTGGCCTACTCCCATGATGGTGCCTTCCTGGCCGTGTGTGATGCCAGCAAGGTGGTCACAGTGTTCAGTGTAGCTGATGGCTACTCGGTGAGTAGGGTGCAGACCTTTCCGTTCTATGCTAGAGGGGTTAGGGGAGAACTGTAGCCAGATGTTCTTGGTCTATGCTTTCCTGAGCCATGCCTTCATCTCCATGAGTGGCAGGCACCTGGTGGGGCTCTTGGGAGGAAGCAGAGAGCTGGGGGTCGTGATCAGGGACTGGGGCTTCTCCTTGTTCCTACAAGGGCTGCCTGGGAGGACCATGGTTCTCTGGTATGAACTCTGATCTTAACACCTCTGCTTTCTTTCTGTGCTAGGAGAATAATGTGTTTTATGGACACCATGCAAAAATTGTGTGCCTGGCCTGGTCACCAGACAATGAACACTTTGCCTCTGGTGGCATGGACATGATGGTGTACGTGTGGACCCTGAGTGACCCAGAGACCAAAGTCAAGATTCAAGGTAACTCCCACCCTCCTTAAGATCTGGGCTCTGTAGGCTGCTCCAGAGACAGTCGTATGATCCTGACTCCTGTGGTCAAGTGACCCTGGGGTATGTCCTTTAAGAAGTGACCTAATGGAGATGTGGTTCCATTCTTCCCTCCGGCATATACTGGGCATCCTGCTGGCCTGTGCAGATGAATCGTGAGGCATTCATTCTGGAAGGAATCCTTGATCTCCATATTTAGGACATACAGGAGAAAAACCCTTTGACATCTTTCTTCTCCATCCCACGCCTGTGCCTTAACCCACAACCAAGTTATTTACTCCCACCATGGAGATGTCAGTAGAAGGGTAATGTTTTTCCAAGTAGCCATATTTTCAAAGGAGACAGATTTTCTTTTTTGTTTTTTAAGATTTATTTATTATTTATATAGCATTCTGCTTGCATGTATGCCTATGCACAGGAAGAGGTACTAGATCTCACTGTAGATGGTTGTGAGCCACCATGTGGTTGCTGGGAATTGAACTCAAGACCTTTGTAAGAACAGCCAATGTTCTTAACTTCTAGCTATCTCTCCAGTCCTTTTTTGTTTTTAATCATTATTCTGATTATCCAACCTTTTATCACTGCTCCTGCTGGTAGTTCATTGTTAGGATCCACAGTCACATATGGCTGGTGGTCCTGAGTGAGAGAGCTACATGCCATTTTTATACTGTCCCCTTGGTCTACCTGCTACACAGAAGGCAACCCTTTGTATTCACTGGAACAGGAATCCTAGCCTGTTTTAAAGCTATCCTAAGCTATCCCAACAGCTGCAAGTTAGGGAGGCCTACTATCCTGGAAGGCAGACCAGGAGGAGAAGCCCTGAAGCAGCTTCCAGGTATTCATTTTGGCTTGTAAGGCAATCTAGAAATGGATCAAGAAGGTAATATGTCAGGACTCGTGCAGAGAATGGTGCTTGGCATCTGTCTGCTTTGCTCACAGACCCCCAAACACAGCTGGCTTTGCCATAGAGAGTGCGATAGCTTACAGTTTTCAGGCCCATAATGGCTTGATCTGCTAAGACACATTTGCCTCACTTGGGCAGGGCTGCTGAACCAGCCTGGGACCCACTTTGGGCCTAGGGACCAGGGATCCTGTAGGGAGACCCCTTTCCTGGAGGCCCCTGGGGCTTTATGAGAAGTTTGGTTTGAAGAAACCCAAAGGTGTAATATCTTATAGCTAGAGTCAAGAATAATGGAGGTGACATGGCAACTGGAGTCCTATCGCTGCCACCTCTGTCCTCACAGACTTGTCCTTAGGAAAATGGAACTGCTACTGTGGCAATTTCTGCTTCTCACTGATGACTTTGGCCCAGTGGTTCTGTTCCTAATCAGATACAGGTAGAGGCAAAGTGGGACCTGTTTCTTCTGATTTCATTCTTTTCCCAGATGCTCACCGGCTGCACCATGTCAGCAGCCTGGCCTGGCTGGACAAGCACACACTAGTCACCACCTCCCATGATGCCTCTGTGAAGGAGTGGACAATCACCTACTGAGGACACTGCTCACCCCACGGACCGAATCAGGGACTAGAGTTTAACTGCCTCGGAGCACCCTTCTCTTAACTATTTCTGTAATGCTCCCCTTCCCGCCTGCCCCGGGAGTAAGCAGGGCTTGCGAATACCCTCCTCTCTGTAGGGTGTCCATGTCTGTACGCGTCCTTCTGAAAGCTTTAGACAGTAACAGTTTGCACATGAAAAATAAAGCAAGCACTTAAACAGCGTGTGGAGCGTACCTAAAAACTAACAGCCCACCAGACTGTGAGAGCGTGGAACATTCCAGAGGCAGCAGCCTCCAAAGCACAGACCCCAGCCCCTATGGCTCTTGCAGCTTTTCAGGATGCTGGGTAGAGAGCAGCCCCTGGCTCCCCTTTCCCATGCAGGATGCAGCTGCACTGGAGAGGAAGAGCCACAATGCAGACCCCTGTGTCAGCATTCTCTGTAGAGCAGGTCTGCTCCTCAGTGTAAGTCATGTTGTATGGCTGCTTCCCTGGAGCCATCCCTGGATTCCACAGGGACATGTGAACCTTGATCTCATTGTCAGATTTTGTGCTTGATTTTAAGAATGAAAACCATGGGATTTTTTTTTTTTTTTTTTTAAATGTATCTTGACTGTTGTTTGTCTTGTTCCTGAGCTGGCGTGCTGACAGTACAGTGTCCAGGCAAGTAGACCCCTTGTGAGCCAGACTGAGGTGTCCTGGTCACATGATCACCATGCTTCAATGTTTTCCTGTCTCGTCCCCACTCTGGCCCCAAGAGAAGAGATTAAGGACAAGATGATGTCACTGTAACTTGTCATGTTTTTACCTTTTTTTTTTTTTTCTTTTTCAGTGCAGAAATTAAAGTAAGTATAAAGCACCGTGATTGGCAGTTTCTTTGCGTGTGTCGGAATCACTGGTAAATGTTGGCTGAGAACAATCCCTCCCCTTGCACTTGTGAAAACACTTTGAGCGCTTTAAGAGATTAGACTGAGAAATAATTAAATATCTTTTTCTCTTCATTGTGGATCACTGGCTCTGTATGGTGGTACATGTGGGAGGTTGGGGGGTTGTTGGGAACCCACTAGCCAATATCTCTGGTGGGATCCTTATGAATTCACATTGTGGCCATCAACAGCCCAAGAGAAACCAAGACTCATCCTTTTCCCATCCCCAGACCCCACATGACTTGGCCCACACCCTTTTCTTAGAAACAGCATTGGGCCTGATACTGCCTAGATCCTGCCTCAGCCTCTTCTGTGTAATCAACCACAACACCTCAAACCAGGAACTGGATCTAGGTGTTTGAGAAAACTTCCTATACAGCTAAAACAACTCAAAGCACTGCTCTTAGGTGCAAGTTTGTAGTCCCCATAGAAACACTCATCTGTGATTCTTAATGTTGTTTCTGCCATTCTTACAAGAATGATAGAAGTCAAGAAAATGAAGTTACATTATCTGAGATGTAAACCACTACAGAACTAGGTCAGAAACATGTTTTGCATGGAGACCCGATGCATTCGTGTTAAGGAGTCACTGGGTGGGTGGAAGTAGCAGTACCTGAGGGAGCGTGGCTTGGCCTGTCCTTACACCTGAGTTCTCAGTTACACATGAGAACTGACAACAGCGACTATTTCCTCCAGGGTAGAAGACTCCCCGGGAGAATTCAGTGAAAAGTTTTGGGTTTGTTTTGTTTTTGAACATAAGCTTTATTTGTGTGTGTGAATGTAAGTGCATATGTGTTACATATGCGGAGGCCAGAAGCTGTGAGGGAGGATCTATCCCTCTACCTGGAGCTCATGTTCTTTCAGCTAAACTGCAAGCCATCAATCCCTAACAAGTCTGTCTTACTACCTTGGAGCTGAGGCCATAGGCATACAAAGAATACCTAGCTTACTATATAAATGCTAGGACCTGACTTGTGGTCCTCATGATTATATGCTAGGTTCTCTTAACCACTGAGGCATGTCTACAGCCCCCAAACTTGTGCCTAAGAAAGAGTGAAAGTGATGGCATTTGACTACTAATTATCTCAGATCCAAGCTGGCTAGAAAATGACAGAATGACAAATGATACAGACACTGCTCTGTATTAGATCAGGAGACATGTTCACATGCTTGTTGCCTGGCAATTGTTTTCTTTAAATATGTTGACTTTTTTTTTTTTTTTTTTTTCATGAAAACAGTACAGCTTTCAAAACACAAGAATAGAAGCTACATTGCAGGATAATGTCCGTCACGTGACCCCATTGCAAGTGTCACCAGCTAACTTGGAGGGATGGCCTTCATTTCTTTGGAGGCTTTTCAAAAAAATAAAAAATGGCTCACATACACCATTTTTTGCCATTTCAACAAGATCTGTATGTGGAAGTTACAAGACAACACAATGTCAGGGGTGAAAGCCCAGGCTGCCATTACTGGTGGCCACACATCTGAGCACCCAGTTGCTATCACTGATTTCTTGGAGAGGCATTCACAGTAGTGTTTGTGACTAGCCCTCCTCTTAAGGCCAGGATGATAGATAGCTCGATGCCAGTCAGCTCCACTTGGGGTACAGCCTCAGCTGCCTGAAACAGCAAAGATCCTAAGACATGCCCCATCCCCACCCCCAGGCTACACTGAGTTAGCATAACATAGCTCCCGGCAACCTGGATGCCTAGTTCTCACCCTAAAGGAACCAGTGCAGTTAGTTTTCTCTAGTGGAGTCCCACTGGATATACGAAACACGCTTAAGGTCCCATGCCATTAAGGGTTGGCCAACACAAATTCAATGGTATTGTGGGAGATTTCTCTGTGTCTCATATTGCTTTGTTTGTGTTTTTATTTATTTTTAATAGCCTTACAGGTCTTTTGCTTGTATATTACGGTTTCCAGTCTTATGGGATGAGTTTGTGTATCTGTGTGTGTTTTTCTGCAGTGTGTTTCCCGTGTTTTTGTGTTTTGTTTTGTTTTCATTTAGTTTTGCCTTTTTTTAACTAAGTAAAACGAAGGCTCGGAGTTACGTAGGTTGGGAGGAGAAGTGGGAGGGGAAATTGTGATCAGAATATATTGTATAAAAAATGTGTTTTCAATTTAAAAATAATTGCTCAATTAAAAGGAAATCTAGACAAAGGGTGTGGGGACTCCTTGGTTAACACTGTATCTGTTAGATGCTAAGGATGCCCAACTTAGAAGGTTGCTGTGGCCCCAGGGATGCAGCCTGTTTCTACCCAGCACTGGCCTTCTAGAGCTGTCTCCTGTCTACCATGCATTTGGCAAGAAGCTGAATACACTCTTGAATTTATGACACTGAGATGGAACCCTGGTGTGTCAGACTGAGCCAGTGTTCTCCTGCTGAGCTATTCTCCCAGCCTTGTTCCCACTATTAAAGGAATTAATACTAGCCTTATTAAACTGCCGCTTAAGGGCTGTGTTAGAGCAGAACTGCTTTTCTTCTTCGACTCAAGACTTGCTATGTAGTTGCAGCTAGCCTTGAGCTCCTGCCCCTCCTGCTTTATCTCCCAAATTCCGGGATTGGCAGCTTTCGATACTTGGTTTTTGAAGAACTGAACATGAGACTAAAACTGAAGCTGCTGCCAAGCCTCTGTTCATGTAACTGACCACCGCACTGACAGTGGGGGTAACCAGACAAGGCATGAAAATACTTCGGGACTTAGTCTTGTATGAATTTTCTCAGCAAGTCACCCAGGACCTGTTAGAGCTGAATGCTCACCAACACCATATAGAAACACACAAACAAGTGTATAATTATTACTCTGGGTGAAAATTAAAGGTTGATTCCAACAGAGCTGAGAGTCTACCCAGTGCCCTACCAGGATTACCTCTTTCTAGAACTTTCCTCCACCTTTTTCTCCATTGTGATTTTGGGGAATACTGGCCAGAGGCAAGGATGCTAGAGCTCCAGATTGTGACTCTGCAGCCACACGTGCCCCATTGCAGACAAATCCCCTTCCCAGTTCTCTTCATGTTGACTCGTTTTGTTAATTTTTTTTTTTTTTAATGTCTAGAAGGCTTTGTATTTTTTACAAACACCATAGTCAGTCTCAGGCACTTAGGAGACCGAGAGCCATATATCCACATGGTATGATTTGAGGGGACAGGAAATCATCTTTAATAGTTCTCTTCAGATGTTGACTCCTATTACTATTATTGCTTTTTTAAAAATTATATTGACTTAAGGGCAAGGGGTTTTTGGAGGTTAATACTAAGATTGGTTGCTACTATCCACTGGGGCCACACTTTATAAGACACCTAAATGCATTTGAATCGCAGATGAACGACACTAGCTATTTAGCACTCATGTTGGAGTAGCTACACCATTCATATGAGACCAGGCAGCTCTGGGTAGCAGGGCCATGGGTTATATTTTCAGATCCAGTGTTTCTGCTGTCTTGTTACCTGCAATTACCTGACATAGATGGGCTGTAGCTTATCTTCCACAGCTGTTCTTGAAGGTGTGGGTGTTACTCCCCAAATAACAGATACTGAGGCTGGGAACAGTCTGCTGGGCAATTAATGCTAAATAACTGGACTCCTGCAGAGAATAGCATAGAAACTTGAAAATAGCTCTGCCTGTCAGAATTCTCCAGGCAAGCCCTATAATTTCAAAGCAGAGTTAAGAGCACAGGGAAGAAGATGATGAGACAAGCCACGTCATGGATGGGACAGGCTGCCTCAGAAAGCAGTGAGTAGCCTATGAGTATACCCGCAAACAGATGCCAGCTCCATGGCTTAGGTTGGGGATGACCAAGCAAATGGACCAGTTGAAGGGCTGTGGGTAGGATGAGGAATCCAGGCAGTGGTGAAGCGCCTGTAGGTACCTTACAGGAAGCAGTTACTAGTGTGGGGCTTAAAGGTGCAAGGGGAGAGAGCTTGTGGGGCCAGGAGGGAGTTCTGCAGAACCTCCCACTGGCTAAACCGAACTGGCAGGGGCCTCACTCACAGGGCATCCCCAGTTCCAATGACTCCCCCTTGGAAAAGACTCTCAGGTGCACAGCAGGACAGAGTAACCCAGAACCTCTGCTAATAGAGGCAGGCAGTCCTAGCCCCTGCTTCAGTGCCACCATCTCTAACTTGTATGGTTCCATCCCTCAAGGCTGTATCTGTTTTCTGGGAAGGAGGGTAAAGGAGGAAGAAGGGTGGTTAAGTATCAGGGAGGGAAAAGATCTTGCTAGAGTAATGCTTGAATCCCTCTAGATCTCACTAGCCAGAGCTGGATCGCTACAGGGAGTGAGTGCCAAGGCTAGGGACCTGGTGTCTAAACAGAACCAACACAGCAAATATGTAATCAACCAGTGTGGCTACAGACTGAGGTGTGAGCACAAAATAAGCCCATGAACATGCTTGCTAACACAAGAGAACCTGTCCTATGTTGACATACAGAAAAGAATAGATAGAATATGTGTCAGGAGTATTTAGCTGTGTCTACAACAGTAGTGTGAACTTCCATCATTGCAAAATGAGAACTACAATGGCACACACCTCATGGGACCAAGCAGGGTCTACTTGGGACACTCCTAACATGTAAAGCCCTAACTGGGGCCTAACCAACAAGCTTCAGACCTCATTTTATTATTGGACATGTGAAAGATGCCGACAAAAATGGACTAATGCCTACATTATAGTAGGGTAGATGGAGGACACAGAGTAAGTACCAACTAATGATAGAACAGGGCAAAGAGTGAGCAGGCTAGCGGGAAGAGCCTGAGTGATGTCCAAGGGTGTTCCTGGATCAGCTGGACACACGAGGCTGTAGGGTGCGTATGAAAAAGCCTCCCAGGTCTCCAGCCCTTTCCAATACAGAAGCTACCTACATCTTGGGCAGTGGACAGATCTACTAGTCATTAAGATGAAGCCAGTTTTTGTTGCTTGCATTAAATGACTACTGAAAGACCCCAGCCTCACCCTAAGTTAAACATAGCTAATGCCATTTTGTGGGACACCACTGTTTTGTAAAACTCTAAAGGCTAGATGGGAAACTGGAAAATTACTAAGAAACCCCCAGCTGTGTCACCCACTTGGGATATCTGTGGTCAGGCTGTCCCAGTCGAACTAAAAACAGTTTGTGTTAATCACCCTCATGGATATCTGTGAGACTGTTCCAGTTAAGATAAGGGTCCTAGGGAAAAATAAAACAACAGGTGGCGGGCCACGTCAGGGGGTCATCATGACTGTTTCGACCACCCAGTTCCTGAAATCTTGGTGTCCCTGCCAAACTTTGATGCAAACCGTGGTCTCATGTAAACGTACCAATCAGCCCCCTATAATCATGCCTCTCGCTTCTGTACCAGCGCTTCTGCTCTAAAAACCTATAAAAACCCCAGCTTTCCACCCGGGGGGAGGGGGGGGGCGCAAAGTCCTTCGAGTGACTTTCCGCCCCGGGTACCCGTGTATCAAAATAAAAGCCTCTTGCTGTTTGCATCCGAACGGCCTCGTTGTTCCTTGGGAGGGGGTCTCTCAGACGAAAGATACCCTCCGGGGATCTTTCAACTACAATCATGCATCTTTGGCCTGGAGCAAAGCTATCCTGTTGCTTTCTCAGCTCCAGTCCAAATGGCCTGAATGTTATCTCCCAGACTATTTAACATATTCTTATTCGGAACCCCAACCATTTCCTCACTTGGGGCCAATTTTTCTGCTCTTGTGATACAACATCTAAAACCTGTGATCTTCACTTTTGATTGGCAACTTGATTGGATTAAGTGATGCCTAGGGAGTTAATGAGGAACACTTCCCAGTGTATCTGCAAGGACATTTTCATAGGACCTAAAGAAGGTGGAGAGTTGTCCTGAATGTAAGTGGCACACTCCCATGGGTTAGATCCCCAAATTAAGAAAGATAGGAAACAGATGGGTGCTGGCATCCCCGCTTTCCTGCTCCTTGATCTGAGTGCTTCCCAGTTCCACGTCATGTAGCCCTGAACGCCACCATATTTTACCCACTGGAAAAAGAATGTGCCCTATATTTTAAAAAGAGTTTTTAGGTTTCTGTGTTTTATTCCATGTTTTTGCATGCCTGTGTGTATGTGTACGGTGTGTGTGTGGTGCTCAGGGAAGTTAGAAGAAGGCATTGGATCTCCTGAAACAGGAGTTAACGATGATTGTGAACCATCACGTGGGTGCTGAGAACCAAACGCAGGTCCCCACTGCAAGAGCAGCAAATGCTCTTAACCTCTGAGCTCTTAACCTCAGGTGTTTAGTCACAGCAAATATGAAAGCAACGGATCTACTTTCTCTACATGATTTTCATTTCAGTGTTTGAATCTTGGCTTTGGCCTTGAGTACATTCCTCTGTTTGCAGCAAGCCATATAGCTCCTGGCTTCCTCTGGACTGCTTCCCGAGAGCAGCTCCCTCAGTCTCCACGCTACTGACTATGGCAGGACCATTCCTGTGGTGGCCTCAGACCCGGCTCCTGAACGATGCTTAGTGAAAGACTCTCCGGTAGCCCGCTAGAGCCTCTCTAGACGGGGAGACCTTGTGCCCCTCTCGGTTGGGGTGACGGGTTTTTATAGGGCTCGGGAGCAAGAAGCACGGTTACAGAAGCGAGAAGCGTAGTTACAGGGATCTGATTGGGCGGTTTGAACAAAGCCATAGTTAGGTCACATATTCGAAACAGAGAAGGCGGGAAGACGGACGTGAACTGGGTCACGTAGCCGGAACAGAGAAGGCGGGAAGACGGACGTGAACTGAGTCACGTAGCCGGAACAGAGAAGGCGGGAAGACGGATATTTCAGGCGCCCAACCGCAGATATCCTGCTGTTCGGCATCTGTCCCGCCTTCTCTGTTTCGAATATGTGACCTAACTATGGCTTTGTTCAAACCGCCCAAT
>NW_026596051.1:21554573-21566387 GCF_907164565.1 Psammomys obesus | reverse complement strand
AGGTCACATATTCGAAACAGAGAAGGCGGGAAGACGGACGTGAACTGGGTCACGTAGCCGGAACAGAGAAGGCGGGAAGACGGACGTGAACTGAGTCACGTAGCCGGAACAGAGAAGGCGGGAAGACGGATATTTCAGGCGCCCAACCGCAGATATCCTGCTGTTCGGCATCTGTCCCGCCTTGCCTCTGACCCTGCACTGCTCCAGTCTTGCAAAATAGTGTTGCCAGCATTATACTAGGGCTTTATTCTTTCACTTAGCATCTCCACTCTACCCCACCCCCAGCCTCTGAGCACCAGATGCAAGTAGCTCTCCTTGACTTTGAGATTACACCAGAAATGTCTCCCAGCATTATTAAGTGAAGGAGTCCTTTTATTTCTAAAAAGCTGTTGGTTCTATCAGTAAGATTAGCATCACAAGCCTAATAGATCAAAAGGATTAGAAGCTGGACTTACTCATTTCATTCACCTAGGGCTAGTGACATAAAGGGAGGAACAGTCGGGACAGAGGAATGGGGCTGGAAGGAGCAGTCAGAGGGCTGAACTGTAAAAGTGGTAGAATGCCCCAAAGCTAAAGAGGAGACAGCCGGACGGTTTGAGAAAATGGCCATTGTAAAAGGAACTTTTATTCACATGTTTTAATTTTCTGGGAGGGTTACTGCCTCTGTCTGCTAACCTAGGCCTAGTCCTGGACGTTTCTAGCCTCTATGCAATCTAACCTAAGCCTAGATGTTTCTAGCCTCTGAGACTTGCTGCTTAATAATACCTTACTTGTTCTTACTGAGCTCTGGGCTGGCTGGTTCAACCCATGTGTTCAGGCTTCAACTTCTCTCTGTAAAACTCTCCCAGTAAAACTGCCTCTATTCTCTCTCATTGTCCCTTAAGTGGCTTATGTTTTCTCTCTTCTCGTATGATTTGGGCATATCCTATTCTGTCAAGTCTTTCTTTGATTCATCACTGGTTCTGCCACTCAATTAGACATCACTTTCAAACATGGGTGCATTGTTGGGGATTAAAGGCATGTACCACCACACCTGGACCTAAATTTTTTTTTACCTGAAACTTACTTTATACCAGGCTAGCCTTGAGCTCAGATCTGCTTGCTCTTGTCTCCTGGAGTAAAGACGTTTGTATTCCAGCCAAATCACACAGGCCTAGAAGGTCTTTGGATGTGATCTCTTGCCAGAATAGACATGTTCTGAATTAAAATTCCTCTACAGGCCAGGGCAGGAACAAGGGAAAAAGTGGAAGCAGAGGACATAGGGCTGAGGCTGGAGAAGCCTAGGCAGCTGTATAGACAAGAGAAACTTCAAGCCCTGTAGATGGAGCAGTTATAGAAGACTGCCGAGCCTTTGGGGCAAGCTCCTCAGGTTAAGGAGCTGTAACAATAGTATCAAAAGCAGAGGAATATTGGTACCCAGGCCTGCCTGGAGGCCACCAAGGGTTAAAAATTGGAATTTTTAGGGCCTAAACAAAGTGGGTAACATTGACACAGTGAGTATCTCAACATCTAAGGGCAACGTGAGCTCTCTAATCCTGGAGGACGCCACCTGCTGCCACCACCACTATTCATAAGAAGCCACAAAAGCTGCCAAAGGCCACAGTCTCTTCACATTCCCCGCAGGTCTGTCTGGGAAGAGAAAGTATCCCACACAAACTGACTGGTGGCAGAAAAATAGCAACAGATTGTCATAAAGAAGATTCACACTTACCATGTCAGTAAGGCATCTGCCCTGTTGCTGTGGGGGAAACAAAAGAAAACAAAACAACAGCAACAAAACAAAACAAAACAAAACACTGTCCAGAAGGAATCTAGGCAGGAAAGGGCTTATTTGGCTTATGGGTTGCAATGTGACCAGCCAGGAAATCTGAACAGGAGCTCAAGGCAGGAACCTGGGAGGAGGAACTGGAGCTGAGGCCAGAAGGAACACAGGCTTGCTCCTCATGGCTTGTTTGGCAGGTTTTCTTACAGCACCCAGGTCCACCAGCCCAGGGGTGACACCTCCCCACCCCCATGCAAATAGAACCTAGAGTAGGGGAAAGGTAAGTTCTCCTCACCTCTCCTTTCTTCCCCCTCTCTCCTCCTCTTCTATCTCCATGCCCATCCTCTTCTTGCTCCCTCCCTTGTCTCAGAGCTAAAACATTCATCTCAGATATCAGAGGTCCTGGTCCTCTAGCCTTGGTTCTTCAGAATTTGCACTGGTCACACCTCCTCTCCAGGCCACACCTTCAGCCTCAGACTGTTGGCTTTCCTGGTAATCGAGATTTAAAGTGAATGCTGATTCTCTATGACTGGATCTACAAGGTCTGCAGTTTTTGGAGCCTTTTTCCCTTCTGTGATCACAGAACCTACATCCCTGTCTTAGCCAATGTTCCATTGCTCTAAAGAAACACCATGACCACAGCCAACGTCTATAAAAGGAAGCATTTAATTGGGGCTGGCTTACAATTTCAGAGGTTTAGTTCATTTTCATGATGGCAGGAAGTATGGTGGCACGCAGGCAGACATTGATGCTGAAGAAACAGTTGGAGAGTTCTACATCTGGATCTTTAGGCATCAGGAAGAGAGAGCCACTGGATCTGGCTTGAGTTTTTGAAACCCCAAAGCCTCCCCAAGTGACACACTTCCTCCAACAAGGCCAAACCTTCTAATCCCTCTCAAGCAGTATTACTTCCTAATGATCAAGCATTTAGATGTTCGAGTCTATAGGGCTATTCTTAGTCAAATAACCACAGTCCATAATAGCTGCCCAATGTACAACCTTTATATCCTCTTCCTTATGCTTTTCTGGGGACCCCTGACTTACACAATGTTTAATATAATAATTAGACTCCCATATTTTGGAGCATGCTTAATAATACCTTACTTGTTCTTACATATGGGAGTCTAATTGTTATATTAATAATGTCTTACCTTTATGATTCACTTTTCAAAAGGTGCCTGTATCTTAGGATGTGATACAAACAACCTGTTTTATTACTGTTGTAATACATAGAAAAATATTGTGGGGGAAAATCCTTATGTCTTAAGTTTTCTAATCTCACCGGCAATCTAATGAAAGCTTGAACTCACAGGATTGCTGCAGTCCAGGTCTCCAAGGCTATTCCAGGGAACCCGGACTTCTGACTGATTTGATATCAAACTTGATAACAGACAAGAAAGTGAAGTGACTGGCTAGATTCTCTGCCAGTTTTTACACCAAGGAATACTTACATTGAATATGGGAATATTGAAATATTTCTGAGAGGAGAACAAGGCAGCTCTTCTCAACTTTTGGAAAGCCTGGCTTTATGGATGCAGGCTTTTGGGTTCTTTTCTCAAAAAAAAAAAATTTTTTTTTTTTGAAGAATGAGATTCACAGACTATAGAAGACTTTATCACAAATTTATAGGTGGAAGAGAGAGACAGAGAGAACAGCTCCTACACTGCAGGAGGGGGTCTTAGGAAACAGGGCTCCTTTGAGCTGCTAGCTGCTTTAACAGGGCTTATGTCAGGAATGAGTGAAACATGGAGAGGACTGAGCTGGTCAATCCTGTTGGCCCAGCCCAAAGGTGTCCAGGTGTCGTCTCTTGGCTTCTGTCACACTCACACCCGTACCTCATGCAGAGAGGTGCTCACGTAAGAGATAACAAGAAACCAGATCCTTCTCCCTGTGTCTCTGGCCTCTAGCGAGGACATTCTCAGAGCTCCTGCTTGGAGGCTCTATCTTCTGTTCTCATCAATGTAACCATCTCTGTAACAGACCCAAGAGTCTTCTGGGAAATCAAATCTTTGCTGCTGCCATAAATACAGAAAAATTTATTGCTGTGTGAATCCCAAATAAAAATGAAACCCTAAGTCCATTAAACACACACACACCAAAACTAACCAAACAAACAAAAAACAAAACTAGGAAAGTATTTATTTGCTGTTTGGAATCATATAGAATGTGTCTACACACACACACACACACACACACACACACACACACACACACACACATGTGCGCGCGTCTATGGCTAGGAAGGTTGTATCAAATGAATGGGCACAGGCATCCCAGTGGATGTGTCAAAGTCCAATAAAATCTTTGAATTGGTAAAAGCATGACTTTTATGCAAACATGAGTAAAATTTAAAGCTTTTACTTATTAAATAACAAGGGGGAAACTATGATACTAAAACCAATCAAAAGAACATTTTAGAATTAGGCAGTTATGTAAGTTCAGGAAATGTATGTGTTTTGGTCTCCATAACTATCTCTATCCATACTCAGAGCTCTAGCTCTTTGATGTTTTGATGTTTATTTTGAAGTGGCATCTTAATTAAACTCCAGCCCCCAATTAAAATAATCTACTCACCAATACGTAATTTCTCCCTCTCGCTTAGACCCATCTTCCTTGAGGATCTGAGGATCTGGCTGCTTTCTGTATCTTTCACACAGAAATCTCACCCTATGCTTCCGGGAACCCTCTAGGGCAGTGCGACCTTGCACCTTTCATTCCTCGGCTACTTGAGCTTAAGCAGTCCAGATAACAGCGGATAACAGAAACACATGCTTTACCTCCTTCTCAACTCCTGCTCCTAATCCTAGTGTCATCCCCTGTGCCTCAGGCACCTCACCTGGTTTTGGGGGTACATCCGGCTCTGAGGGCAAGGCAGACATGGTTTTTGGTTTTGCTGCCGTGAGGAGAGTTTAAGAAAGGGGTTCTAGAACAGTAGCGGATGGAGTATGTGCTGTGTTGGAGGGAGCCATAGAAACCCTAAAAATGAAGAGCGGAGATCCAGCCTGGGTTGGGAACAGGAAGGGACAAACAGCTCAGCTTTTGGGGTTCGGTGCAGTCCTGGTTGTACAGAGGCTGCTGTACAACCTGCTCCAGTGCCGCCTTGATGCTGAACTCTTCTCCCCTTCCTGTCTCTGTTTCTGAGATTCCCTGCTTGCATTGCTCTGCAGGGGACAGCAGAGAACAGCTGTGGGAACCCGGGGCTCCTGGCAAGCCGCCCTTATGCACCTCAGCCAACAGGTGTCTCCTGGCCTTCTGCTCTCACAGAAACTGGTGGGGTCTAGCTAAAGACCTACCAAGAAGGCTGAAAGGGACAATGCCCCAGATAAGCATTGGCACTGGGAGCCTGCTGGGGCCCAGCAGGGGGTGCAGCCGCCTTTGATCTCTTTTATATTAAAAGGACAAGCTAGCAGGAATTCTGCTCAGCAATTACCCTGTTTAGGATGAGGAGAGAGAGTTGCTTCCCCTAGGGCTCAACCTTTCTGGTGGAATCTCCTTTTACTATTAAATAATGTGCATTATCACAGCTTAGGGAAATGATGGGATGCCTAACAGCTAGACTTCCATGTCCTTACTCTTTCCAGTCTTTCCTAGTCCCCTCTGCATTCTCTCTAGCTCAGTCCAGGGTTTGCTCCCCAAAGGTGCCAAAGCTACTCCCCTTCTGTCATCTTCCCAGTCCTCTGCTGAGACCTCACAGCACTGCAAGCTCATTTCCGTCCCTAACCACTGGACTCTGCAACTCTTTAACCAACAGTGGCTCTCATTGTTTGTCACTGGCAGCAACAAGGAAACACTCCCCCTAGCATCCCACCTTCCCATTCCTAAGTATACACAAGCAAATAGTTATATAGGCCCCCAAAGACATGGCTGCTGGTGTTTTCTTTTGTTCTGTGGTTTCACTTTTTACATAGTTGTATGTAAGAGGGGGACAGCAGAGGTGGACACAAACATGTCCTGAGGTGACGTGACCCTATTTATTATTACAGATTTCTTATATCATTTAACATTTGCTCATCTGTTTATGATTTCTGAGGCCGCAACTGGTAGTGATCTTTCCTCCTCAGTCCTCTGAGGGCTGGGATTATAAATATGCTCCAACACGCTCA
The DNA here is from genome assembly GCF_907164565.1 of Psammomys obesus. NCBI lineage: Eukaryota > Metazoa > Chordata > Mammalia > Rodentia > Muridae > Psammomys > Psammomys obesus. The sequence goes on along the minus strand of NW_026596051.1, from coordinate 21,560,522 downwards.
ACACATAACCCCATATTTGAGCCGCCTAAGGTGGGAGTAAATGATCAATCACCCTCCACAGAATTCCTCTTTTGTATCTTTACTCTGCTTTATCCATTATTTTACAAGCATGACAATATTTTATGATCCCATCTTTGCAATGTCAGGAATACAATAGGAAAATCCTTCTCATTTCTTTTACAAGATACTTAAAAATGACATTGTATATATTCTTTAAGGTCTCAAAATTATTCGTTAGCTAAAAAAATTTTACTCCTTTGGCCATTTTTGTTGTTGTTTTTCATAGAGTTTGGTCCTTATTTGCTATTTCTATTTTTCACATGAAACATAATTCTACTTGGTGAGATTTCTGTAAGTGGCACATCTATCCAGAAAAGCATTAGAGTGAAAAAAAAAAAAACCACACAACAAAATCAGGGCAACACTTTTAGGAAAGAGAGAAGGGGTGAGGCTAAGAAGGGGGTGAGGTTATGTTCCAGCACCCTTTGTGACTGGTAAAATATGATCTACTGGTGAAGACATTGTTATAAAAGTTTAACAGCTAAAGCCATAGAGCTTTCACCTCACAGTTACCATGGGCTGGAGTGGACATGGCTCTTCCAACCTGAGTTCTACTGCAGTCATCATCAGTCTTCAGTTTCTGGTAGGTGTCAGTTCCCTGACATGAGCTACCTGAGGTGGCTCACCACCCAGCGGCTTGCTTCTTCACGGCCTGAGAGTGAGAGCCTCCAGCAAGATGGATGCCCGTCTTAGGAAGTGTAAGCACATGGATGCCCCTCTCACACATATTCTGTGTGTTCAAAATCAGGACAGAGATTCTGCCCACACTGTAAGGAAAAGCACCGCACCGGCATGCACTCCAGGCACCTGTCTTGAATGCCTGTTACACACTTGCTCATTCAGTTAGTTTTGTGCTGTGTGTGTGTGTGTATTATAATTTAGCCTGGACTAGGTTTCACAATTTTAATATTTTAAACTCTCCAACCAACTTCTAAAATCAATTGGTTGGATCTGAGCCTGCCCAGGCACAGGAAAGCAAATAGCACCTCACTGTCACAAGCAGCCCTGGGATAAAACCTGACATTGATACATGGACCCAGAGGCTGGTTCTGTTCAGAAAGGTAAGAAATTGCTATGAGCTTGGAACTTGCAGGGCACTCTAGAGGGCGCACTCAGAATTCACGAGTTGTTTAGGAACAACTCCTATGCCTAATCCTGATTTGGAAGACAGTAAGTATTTTAAACTACCACTAATTTGCAGAGAATTGACATGTTACAGTATTTACCACATGCCCAGACCAAATGCTGAATATTCTCTAACCCTGAGCAAAGCCCCACATCTCGTGTGTGTGTGTGTGTGTGTGTGTGTGTGTGTGTGTGTGTGTGTGTATACCTTGCCTGTTGGTAGAACCAAATACTAGAAGCTGGATAATTTGTAAAGAAATCAAGTTTAGCTCACAGCTTGGAAGACTGAAAAGTCGAGGTCAGGTGGTCTCATCTCTCTGGCAAGGACCCCACACTGCTTCGTAACAGGGTGGATGAGCTCATGTGACAGGAGTGCCTGTGAGCAGGGAGCAGGTGCCTGCAGAAGAGAAGAGAGGACAAGCTGCTACATATCCTCTAACAGCCTGCTCCAGGGAAAGCTAATCCAGCCTCTGAGAGAAACAGTAGTTCTTCTGGAAGGCTCCACCTCCTAAGATGGTTAGCCTTAACGGTCAATTTGTAGACTGAGAAATGCATGAAGTTAATAAAGTGTTCCTGGGTGTGTCTGTGAAGATATTTCTGGAAATTAACTAAGAAGGGAAGGCAGATCCTTTATGTGAGTAGCTCTGTCCCATGGCCTGGGGTCAAGGATGAAATAAATGGGGAAGAGACCCTCTAAGGCAACTACTCTGCTGCCAGCATCTTCACACCCTTTTTTCATGATGCTCCCTCTATCTTACTACAGGCCCAGCAACAAGGAACCCCCCACTATGGAGAGAGCCCTCTGAAATCTTGGGTCACAACAGACCCTTGCCCAGAAGTTGTTTACAGGAGGCCTGTCTGACAGGCCTCTCGCACTGCTGGGGTACACTGTGATTTCATCCAGAGCTCTCAACATAGATGAACCACAACCAAACCCTTGAGCGACTTGCCCCGTTAAGAAGGAAAGCAGCCAACAAACACCTTTGGGTATGGGTTGTGGCATTCCTAAACTCCAATCCACCTTGGAAATTTAGGACCTATGGCTTCTTCACAGTCTCATGGACCAGTTCCTTAAATTAACTCTCGGCATCTCTGTGCCTTCTCAGATGTAGACACACATCCGGTTGATTCTGTTCCTCTGAAAAACCCTGAGCAATACGTTGAAGTATTTGCCACATGCCAAAGGCTGAATCTTCTTTAACCCCTGAACAAAGCCCCACATACCCTCTCTCTCTCTCTCTCTCTCTCTCTCTCTCTCTCTCTCTCTCTCTTTGTGTGTGTGTGTGTGTGTGTGTGTGTGTGTGTGTACATTGTTGAAGTGGAAGTTGTCTTCTTTCAACACAGTTGTAAATGGGAATTGTCCTCTTATGACACAGTAGTAAATGCAGCACCCACTCCAGGTCCTCTCTTAAAACCAAGGATGTTAGAGCACACACCTCTCAGACTGTGATAGGCAGAACAGATCTTGGCCTGGCTGAAGTGGAGGCATGGAGGGAGAAAGAACCCCAGCATGACTTTGCCTTCCATGGCTGTCGAACTTGATGGAATTCAGAATCACCATGGAAGCACCTCTGGGTGTATCTATGGGGGTGTTTTCAAAAAGGATAGAAAGGGAAGACCCATTCCCTAGTGTTGGTGCCTGCACCATTCAGGGTTGGACTGGGTAAAAGAAGAAATACTGACCTTCATTGTCCTCTGCTTCCTGACTGTGGATGCCATGGGACCAGCTGCCTTAAATCCTAGCTGGCATGGCTTACCCACCAGGATGGACTGAGCCCTCAATCTATGAGCCCAAATAAATCTTTGTCAAGTATTTGGCTTCAGCACAGAGAACAGTAGCTAATATGGCCTTACATGTGATTCTCTGGGGTGCCAAGACCCACCTGGGCAGTAACAGCCTTGTGTGATTTTCAGAACGCAATACTCAGCGCTGGAAATCTGACCTTAGTTGAATTCTTTAGAAGGATTCAAGAAATGTGGAAGGGGTGAACTATACAACAAATAGCACTCCACCCTCTTCATCTGCAAATAAGGATGTTAAAGAGCCGAGATGGCATGCAGATCCTCTGAGAACAGGAGACCCCCGCAGGCACGCCACGTTTTAAATACCACTATCCTCTGTAAACTGCTTGCTTCCCTCTTGTCATTTTATCTCAGAGGATGTTTCTAGGATGATGCTGAGGAAATAAAAAATTGAGAAAGCTGAGCTGCGCTGAGGTGAATCCTTTTCTAAACCTCAGGAAAATATGTGCATACACAAGACACAAACAGACACATGTGTGTACACACACACACAAGCATCTATATGTGCCTATGAATACACACATGCACATAAATACACAAACCATACACACACACACACACACACACACAGGTGCATGCATTTCATATATATTTAGTGTAGTGTTGTCACCACTCAACACCTGGTAGTAGGCAAAAATAGCATCCTGGTTATCCTTAAAGATACCCATACTTGAATCCCAGGAGCCTGTGCCCATGTCACCTTACTGCCTTAAGAGGAATTAAGGCTGTGGAGAGAATTCATGCTGCTACTCAGCCAACCTCACAGTGGACATTGTCTGTATGAACTCAATCTAATAACCCTGTTTCGACAGCCATTTTGTGTTTTATCCCATGTATCCTCACAGCAGCCTGAAGATATAGGAGTCATAGGCCACAGTGAGCACAATTTCCTGTCATCTTGCAGTGAACAAACCCTGATGATTCAGAGTCACCACCTCATACAGAGGGAGTTCTAGAATGAGAAAGAGACAAGGGAAGGGCTTGTCCTTCATCCCAGCCCAGCAGAGATGTCAATCAAAGCAAGTGATTTATTATTGCTGACGGCACTAGTGTCATTCAGTTTCAGGGGCAAAATTTAACTGCCGTCTGTGGTCTGAAACTGATGGGAACAAGCATGGTGGCATGGGACTGTGGCTAGGCAGGTCTGCACCGATTCCAGGACACTTCTGCAAATAGACACCAGCTGGCTCAGATCAACACGAGAGGATCCCATGCCACTTTAGAAGCATCACTGATGAGAGATAAAGGACTAGTTGAAAGCTACTAGAAGGAGCAAGCACACAGCCATGTGAGTTTTCTAATGTCCAGGCTCTCCACCATCCTGAAGATGCAGCACTGAGTGAGGCCGGTCTTTCTCATTCTAGAACGTTCTAACAAACAGCTCTACATTCTAAGATCTCCATTTCATAAAGTCCCTTTGAGGCCTCAGTCTTTTCAAAGTACCTACCCAGTCCCCTGCACCTGGGCTGCCAGATTTCTAGTTTGTACCCAGAAATGTAATTAATAAGTCCTACGTTAATTTTGGTGAGTGGAATGGTACTGTCTGCTGTCCTGGAATGCTGGCCCCTTTGGGCCTGGAGAGAGCTGGATATGTGAGACCTCATTGATAAGCCACAAATATTAGGGAGATTTTTTTTCCAGTGTGGAAAATGAACAGCAGGATACCAAGAATAGAAGCCGTACAAGAGAGCTAGGCTAGGCCTATCACACAGACCTGTAATCATCACTATTCAGGAGGCTGAGGCAGGAGGATCATTATGAGTTCGAGACCAGCCTGGGCCACATAGGAAAATCCTGTCTCAAAACAAGCAAAGGGAGTGGAGAAGGTGGAGGGAGGGCTCTGCCTCAGGCTGTGAAGACAGAGATAAACTGAACTCAGCAGTTAGACACAAAATCCTCCTGTTTCAGGGCCTGAGCAACCAAAGCCAGCTGTAAGGCCCACTCAAGAAAAGGAGGAAGTGAAGACACGGAACAGACATTCCCAAATTCCAGTCCACCTTGGAATGTTTTTGTTTTTCCAAGCTGTCCTTGATCAGGTCTGTGTTCTCCACGGTGCCCTGGCAAGGTGAGCTGAGACCAGGTGAGCCTTCTGCTTGTGACCCAGGGCACAGCGGGAGCTCAGAGCCTGGCCTCTTTCCTTCAAGTGCCCAGAAACATGTCTGAGCTCTGCTGGGCAATGGCCACATCTATAGTGTAAGACTGGCTCACTCATCTCCTTATTTCTCTATGAATACATGAAAGGGAGGCAGGAGACATCTGATTCCCAGGCTCCTATGTGAATTTTCATCTATACAAGTATCTTAAACAAATCCATATGGCTCTTTAATTCTTAGAAGACCAAAACAGACTTTAGAATAAAGTTTAATTTTTTTTTTTAACCAAAAGAAAATGTCCTATAAAAACCTGGTTCCAAGTTTGCTCCTTCTGTGACTCTGTCTTCCTGATTTTGCCACTGACATAGAGGAGCAGATTGTGTTCTTTAGGATACATATACCTCTAGGGGCCTTGAAGAACAATCACATGGCAGCAAGGACCTCAGCGGACCCACTAAGTTCTCCATGTTCTCTAGAGTCCCTTCCGCTATCTTCAGCAACAACAGCAGACCTCTGTTTTCTATATGTGAGAAAGTTGGGGGTGGGGAGAGGAAGGGGCAAGAGGGAGCAGGAAGATTAGATGTGAAATTCTGGGGGGACTTGTACTAGGAGGGGGGACACATCCTTCATACAGGCCTGCTAGGTAGAACAGGAATGCCAGAGCAGAAGCAGAGGGCTCACAAGTGACCATCACTTGCAGGTCCTCCTCAGGGTGAGCAAAGAGCCGGGACACTGTTTCCTACCTGTAGACCTCTGTGCCGTTCTTATCACTACGGCAGTGTCCAGGGTGAAGATGCAATGTTCACAGGCATCGTTGCAGAAAGGTTATTGCAAACCTCCCCCCCCCCCCCCCCCCCCCCCCCCCCCC
>NW_026596051.1:21515322-21554473 GCF_907164565.1 Psammomys obesus | reverse complement strand
CCCCCCCCCCCCCCCCCCCCCCCCCCCGCTGGTGGCCTGTCCTCCCTCTGCCCTTAGGTCCTGCACTCATTATGATCTTGTCTAACTTCATAAGTTACTGTTTTGGAAACATGAGGTACGAGTACTGGAGTTGACGGCAGTGGCCAGTGACGTCCAGATCTGAGTATGGCACAAGAAAATGCCTGGTAATGGCATGGCCATGCTTGTCGTCCTTGGCTGTGGAGGCTTTTATGGAACACTAGGGAGCCAGCCACTGGGATAGATGTGCGGTTACAGCTATGAATGAGACAGGTGCATAGCCCTGGCTGGAACAGAGCTCAAGCGGTCCCAAGGAAGGCAGTTGGCCCCCAAGTCTACAAGACAAGGGGTGCAGACAGGTTGACAGGAGAATACAAGCCACACAGATTGTCTTCCAGATGTGATAGGAAGCTACTGAGCCACAAATGAACAGAAGGATAAGATGCAGCCAGGGAGAGAACAGGGCTGAAATGCTCTCTGGGTCTAAACTCAGTGAATTCCTAAAGCACAGTAGGCTAAAAAGAAAGCAGATAGAATCAGGAACTAGTAGGGGTCCTAACTGAACAGGAAGCCAATAAGACCAGTTGCTGAGGCTTTGAGTCAGACACAGGGGTTGAGATGGAGAGAAATTTTGGGCAGAACCCCAAAAGCCTGCCTAGGGTCAACCTAGTGGTGATGCCTGCCCCTGGAGCTCTCTGCCTTAGAAGACCCATCGGGACAAGTTTTGTCCTAGTGAGTGTTGTTACAGGTCTGGGGTCATTCAGAGATTCACCATGACCATAAAAAATTTTAATTGTGGATTTTATTTAGGTATTAACATCCAATGTGGGCCCAGGGCTTTATCTGAGAGTGTTCCCAAGATGCAGCCCTAGCCATATCAGCACAGAGCTTAAAGACAAAACCCACAAGATTACATGTATTCTGCCTATGTATAGGGAGAGTGTCTTAGTTAGGGCTTCTATTGCTGTGAAGAGATACCATGACCATGACAATTCTTATAAAGGAAAGCATTTAACTAGGGCTACCTTACAATTCAGAAGGTTTTTTGTTTTGTTGCTATTTTTTTGTTGTTTAAGACAAGGTTTCTCTGTGTAACCTTGGCTGTCCTGAAACTTTCTGTAGACCAGACTAGCCTAGAACTCACAGAGACTCACCTGCCTCTGCCTCCTGAGTGCTGGAATTAAAGGCATGTGCACCACCACACCTATCCCAATTCAGTCTTTTTATTCCATTGCCATCATGGCAGGAAGCATAGCAGCATGCAGGCAGACATGGTGCTGGAGAAGGAGCCAAGAGTTCTTCATCTGTATCAGCAGGGATCAGGAAGGAAGAGTGACACTGGGCCTGGCTTGAGCATTTGAAACCTCAAAGCCCACCCTCAGTGACATACTTCCTCCAACAAGGCCACACCTACTCCAACAAGGCCACATCTACTCCAACAAGGCCACACCTTCTATGGACCTATGGGGGCCATTTTCATTCAAACCACCACACAGGGTCTTATTTTAACATATATATCTCGCAGTTGTCCTAGTCATCTTTTTGTGAAGAGTAAGCATGCTTGATTACAAAAGCAGAAATAGCAAATTTTAAAAATCAGTCAATTTAAGAATAGTCTTCAATGTCTGGGAGAAAAGGGAAGTGGGCTAACAGTGTCCAGCTTGTACAAGTGAGAAGTTTACACGCTAGAATATATATATGTGTGTGTGTGTGTGTGTGTGTGTGTGTGTGTGTCATAGCAATTATGATTATGTATGATATATATCAGAGCAATTAAAACCTTAAATGTAATGTTAACCATCACAAATGTGAACAGTTTCGATCTCTTTGTGATTGGCTTATAGAGAAATCCACTGGTCAATCAGGAGCTGTGTTATTCACAACCAAGTTTGAGGAGGGAGAGACACTACTGGAGACAATAGCTAAGGTTAGGGCTGCTGCTTTCCAGAGGCATCTGCTGTGACACATACTATTTGCAGGATCAGAGTGGTGAGCCAGATGGAATGTGAGAGAGACTGCCCTTCCTGGAGGAATCCACACTCAGAGGGTCACCTGACCCGGCTCCTGTCTCAATCTGGGGCGCAGAGGTGTTTCTCACTCACAGAGAAAGCTGCTGGGAGTTCCAGGGATTTTGTTGACTTTCCTACTCTGGTTAGCGCTCATGCTGCAGGTCAGGGGTCAAGATGAGGTTCCTGCAATGTCCTTCTTAAATGCGTTTAGATTCCAGGGAAATGAGCAATGTGTGCTTATGGCTATAGTGCACTACCATGAGATTCGCCAGGCCAGGTTCCTGTGTGTCATGTCCCATCCATACTGCCTTACCCCCTCCGTATGGTCTGTGGGACAGGGCCAGGAGTCAGTGATACCTGGGGTCCTGGATAGAAGCATCAACCCAAACCCTGGGCCCTTTTGCAGTGTCTGTTCTTCCTCAGTGTGCTTCTCTAACTCAGTATCCACTGGGTCTTCTGGAGTACCAAACAAGGGAGCCTCCATGGCATCCCTTGGCTCTTCTACCTTGAGGGGACCTGTCACAGGTGTCCCTGTACAGCTAGTCACTAGTTGGTCTGGGACTTGGAGGCTCTGCGGAGAAAGGAGACATTGTGAGGAGTTATCAGCAACGTTCATCAAGGCTGAGGCAGGGGCAGGAGAAAGGTGTGTGGAATACTAGCATCGGTAATATAACATAATGGAGAGATCCCAGATTCAGTAGCATTCAGCATACTTCTGGGAGCCCGAGGCAGGCTGGAAAGTGAGAGCAGGAAAGTGAGGGAAGTTTGACAAGTGCTTTGGGGGGGGAGGTTGGGGACAGGCTGCATGGTTGCAATCAATGCAAGGCACTACCTCTACAAGGTTCCAAGACCCATCCAGGATTTCGACAGGAAAGCAGGGCCAGCGTGGGAAACAGACAAAGAACTTGGTTATAGGGGCTGGAGAGACAGCTCCATGGATGAGAGAGCTTGCTGCTCTTCCACTCCTGGGGTTCAGTTCCCAGCACCCAAATCTAGTGGTTTACTCCACCTGTAGCTGCAACCTGAGTGATCCAACACGCCTTTGTGGCCTCCGCATGCACAGGCATTCACACACACAACTACACGCCATACACGTGTCCACACATGCAAAAATGCATACACAGACACGTAGACCATTCCCATACACATAAAAATAAAAAAAGAAAAAAGAATCGTAGCCCGTCAACTAGTATATTTACATCAACTATTCAGATCTCTGCAAGGGATCTGGTCCTTGGGCTTTGGCATGCCCCAGGCTGTCTGTGTGTCCTAGGCTGCTTGGACAAGCAGTTCTTATCCAATTCTGTCTTTCTCCTTCCTGATTGGTCCCTGTTGGAACCAACCAAGAGGAAAGCCTCAGTTTCCGTGTTGGGAACAGTGAGTCAGGTTTCTAGTTCTAATGAAAGAACAGTAGGGTTTTCTCCAGAAACTAGGGTAAGCCCACTGAGTGTTACCTGGCACGGTAGAGGGGACTTTCAGCAATCAGGACGGACAGCTGTGGACCCTGGGGTTGACTACCCTGGAGAGAGAGGGGGCTAGCAGTGCTGTGACTCTCCAGCTCAGAGAAAAGCAGTGTGTGACTGGAATCCTGCTGCCATGAGACGGAAGTGCTGCTGGGTAAGCCGTGTTTGGAGTGGGGCTCAGGCCCTGTTCCACTCACATCTTTAAAGTAGGACAACCTGACACCAGTTTCACTACCAGAAGGGAGATGCTAAACTGCAGTTGGCCTGTGACCAGGCCAGCAGCCTCCTGACCTGTTGTGTTGTACTTGAAGCCTGTTGGTTCTTGACTTGCATCATGCCATTGACCCCGGCTTCTGGTTTCAGAGCTCATAGTCTGCCTCTTTAGATTCTTTTAACGGAAGACTTTTGAGATTAGAATGTCATCTGGAGCCTGCTGGTATAAGGTCATGTGACTGAATGGGGAGGGGGAGCACAAAAAAATTGGCAACAGTAAAGGGATTTGAACACACAATGACCAAAAAATTATAATTCAACATGTAACAATTAAAATAATTAAAATGTTTAATTAAAAATAATTAAACATGTAATGGATCTGAGTTGTTTCTGGCAGTGAGTTCACCCATGCAGTGTGACCACTGCAGCGTTCTTTGTTTTTGCTCTTTTTTTTTTTTTTTTTTGAGACAGGGTTTCTCTGTGTAGCCTTGACTGTTGACTGTCCTGGACTCTATTAGTAGACCAGGATGGCCTTGAACTCTCATTGATCTGCCTGCCTCTGCCTCCCAGGTGCTGGGATTAAAGGTATGTAACTCCACCCAGCCACCACTTCTGCGCTGAATCTGAACACACAACACACACACTTTGCTCTGGACATGCTCTCACACATTGCTAGCTCTGCTGGAAACCCCACAGGCTCAGGTTTGGGACTACTCTGTGCTGTGACTCACATGGTTTTTTTTTCCTAACTGTGTGAACCAAGTTTTCTGCTCTTGTAGAGAGACATAGTGGCGTAATTATGGAAACACATCTTTTAATATTTTCAAACTATCATTCCTCAGCATGTAAGTACCAAATTAGTGACTGCTTAGATTGTATTGTGGTAGGGTTTTTTTTTTTTTTGTTTGTTTGTTTGTTTGTTTTAGGTTTTATTTTTAGTTATGTGTATGTATGTGTGTGTGCATGTCAATGCTGTGCTCATGTAAGCCAGAGGAGCCTCCTAGAGCTGGAGTTACAGGCAGCTGTGAGCAGCCTGCTGTGGGCGCTGGGAACTGAACTCAGGTCTTCTGCAGGAGCATCGGGTGCTCTTAACCACCAGTCCATCTCTCCAAGCTTAGGACAGAATTTCTAGCAATTTCTAAATGGCCCTAAACATGCTCCTGCCATTTTGTACTATGTATTTATGTGAAGTAGTGTTCTCTGCATTGACAATGCTAAAATCAAAATATTGGTCAGGCCAGAAGCACCTTGAAGATGTTGTACCCTGCAGAATCAAACCTTGAGCCAAGACTTAACTTTTTTTGTGTAAAATAAACAAGTACGTCCATTTCATTAGTCTCCAGCTTTGCTTCCATGACCAATAAATAATAAAGTTGAATGTACACCTGAGGTTAAAAGATTTCTTTAGGATTTTATCAGCAAATGTTTGATTTTTGTATGCCTATTTTATATACTTTTATATACCCTCGGCCACATGAAAATTTCTTGGGTGAAAAGCGGGTGTGAGTGGGTGTCTAAGAGGCCCCAGCACACTTTAGTTTTGTTTTTGTTTTTTGTTTGTTTGTTTTCAAGACAGGGTTTCTTTTTGTAACAGTCCTGGCTGTCCTAGACCTTGCACTGCAGACCAGGCTGGCCTCAGACTCACAGAGATCCACCAGTCTCTGCCTCCCGAGTGCTGGGACTAAAGGTGTGCGGCACCATGCCTGGCTCACACTTAAGTCTTAATACCCAGCTGTGTGACTACAGGTAAATCATTTGACTTCCGTCTGTCTGTGCATGTGTTCCCTGAGAACCTGAGTCACTGAAGCCTAGCAGACAGTACTTGTGTAGGCAGTGACAGAGGCCAGCCTCCTCCCTGGGGAAGAGAGGGTAAGTGCCCTGGGGAGCAGGCTGCACCATTGTGCAGCTGAGGGAAGCTTGTGTTCCAAGCCTCTGCCTGGGGTCGCCTGATGATTAGTTCTGATGAGTAAGTCAGTCACAGTGAGATCCCGATCTTATCTGTCCTAGAACACTGAAGCCACTGCTATTTGTTCACTCAGTTCCTGCTGCCTGAGAGCCTGGCACAGAACCGGAATGAACCAGCCAGGACCTGCATGGGAAAATTTAGACTGTGGATTCTAACTGGCCAGAGGAGGCACACAGATGAAGGAAGCCTTTGTAGGGGACCCATATGCAGAGGGAGCAAGAGGAAGAAAGCTGAGGTGTGGGAAGCACAGACCTGTTTTGATGCCTGTAGCCAGCGGTAATGGCAGAACATAGACCAGAGACAGCTACACACTGACAGGCCCGCTTAAATGCTTATGCTCCCTCCCTCCCACCCTCCCTCCCTCCCTTTCTAAAGTTGCCAGTTGCGTATGCCAATAACCGTGGCATAGACACACCACTAACACCATCATCCCTTGGTTTCCAAGATGCCCTGTGGGTACCAAACTGGATGCTCACACCCCATAGATAAAACGCTTTGGCATTGGATATCACCTATGCTAACTGTCCTGAATCTTTGGGAGTAAATGCCACAGGAGTGCTGTCCCATTCATGACTCCTACAGATACAATTTTTGGTATTCGATTGGTTGACTCCAATTGCTGAACCTTTGCAGATGAAGAGCCAACTGTGGTAGACTCTGGATAGTAGTTGTGAAACTATTTAGGGGCCAGCTCAGGAAGTGGGGCTTATGCCCATGATACAGGTGCTGCAGCTGGGCTTCAGACAGGTTCAGTGGCTGCTCAGGCTTGAGAGGGTAGCTGGGACACCCACGGGCTGGCCAGGCTGAGCGCTAAGCACCTGGCGTGTCCTGGGAAGGTGGGAGTGTCCCTGAGCTGAGACTGTCAAAAGGCTTGGCTCAGGGCCAAGACCATCAAGAGGGAGGCATGGCATGGGTGTGATTTCTGTCCAGTCAGCGCCCCAAGGGTGCAAAGACCAGGAAATTCTGTGACAGGCAGAGGGAGTAGGGCCTGTTGACAGGGACACAGCTTAGCACATCAGCAGCAAGGGCTCTGACCTCTGAAACCTATACCAGGCATGCCCTGCAGGGAGTCGACTAGGATAACAGACAGCACCCTGGGCTGGCCCTCTCTTGGTGCGTGACTTTGGGCTAGTACCTTTACCTCTTTGAGCCTCACCTATGAGCAAGAATGGCACTTTGCTGAATGAGCAAATGAGCAGATGAGTGTAGCCAGGGAACTTGAGAGTTAAAGCAGGGAGTAGCAGGCGTTGGATTGCCTACCAGGAAGAGTTGTGCCCTTAAGCATGGAAAGGAACTTTCTCATGATCTCTTTTTTGAGGTATTTAAAAAATTATTATTATAATGGTGGTGGTGATGATGATGATGATGATGATGATGATGATGATGATGATGATGATGTATGTGTATGTGTATGTATATGTGTATGTGTGCACTGCACACTGTGGAGGTCAGTTCTCTCCTTTCACTTTTATTTGGGTTCTAAGAATTGAACTCAGGTCACAAGACTTTCACTGCAAGCCCTTTACTTGCTGAAACATCTTACCAGCCCCTCACGACCTACGTTGAGTACCAGACACCCTGAGGAAGCCAGGACAAGGATCTTCTTGATCTAGAGCAGTAGTTCTCAAACTTCCTAATGCTGCAACCCTTTAATACAGTTCCTCATGTTTTGGTGAGCCCCAACCATAAAATTATTTTGTTGCTCCTTCATAACTGTAGTTTTTGCCATGATTATGAATTGTTATGTAAATATCTGATACACAACCCTCAATGGGGTCATGACCCACAGGTTGAGAACTTCTGGTCTAGAAGCTGGAGCTTGAAAGGAGTCCATCCCATGCTCAAGCGTTTCTGTTTCCTACCACCACTGCCTCTCTTATGACCAAAAACATGCAGATCAATGCAAGGCTAGCTTGCCACCTGAAACTCCATTCATCCCTGGCTCGGAAGGGTTTGCTACTGGTGCCTTGGGGTATCTTCATCTGCCAATGATGGAATCAGTGATTTACTTTGACTGTGTTGAATTGACCAAGAGCTGGGAGACAATATCTGTAGTATGTGGTTGTGGTCAGGGTGGGGAAAGCAGAGAAAATGGGCAGATGTTCCTAAGTTCTGTGGTCACAAAGCACAAGGCAGAGTTGAGTCTGTGGCAAGAGCCAACAGGTGCCCCTTCATTCCCAGTCCAGTTACTACCGAAAACTCATGGTGCTGTGTTGAAAAGGATACAGAGGCTCAGCCTGAGCTGATGGAAAGGGTAGTACAATTGATTAAGGATGTCTACTGGGCACTAGAGAGAGGTTTAGCAGGTAAGAGCACTTGCTGCTTCCAAAGGACCCAAGTTCAGATCCTAGCACCCACATCAGACAGTTCACAGCTGCCTGTAATCCAACTCCAGGGACTTAAGACACCCTCTTCTGGCCTCCTTGGGCATTTGCACAGATATGACATATATTCATACAGATACACATACACACATGCACACATAAATTTATTTAAGAATGCTGTTGAAGGCTGGAGAGGTGGTTCAGTGACTAAAAGTGCTTTGCTTGCTCGCTGTGCAGACTTCAGGACCTCAGACCAACATAAAAGCCAGATACAGTAAGTAGCAAAATGATCTGAAATCTCACCATATCCTTGAGGGAAGTTGGGAGGAGGAGGCAGCAAGAGAGTCTCCAGAAGCCTAGCTGTGAAGAGACTCTGCCTCAAAGAGGGCAGAAGAGTGAGGACCCAAATGTTGTGCTTCATACCCCACGTGTGCCCGCAACCCTCAAATGCAGACACACGTACACAAACACAAACACACACAGTGTCTACCATGGAAGCGAAAGGGAAGACTGATGGCCTTGTGTCAGCTGTTTCTCAGCTGTTTTTGTACACTTGAAACTCAAAGGTGAAGGCAAAGTGCAGAAGAATGTGAACTTGGTCCTGGGTGTCAAAGGTCATAAGCTTACTTTTTCCACTTATCAGGATCTTATGTAGAAGATTTCCTGATGGGTGCTGAGATTTCTTGGGAGGTCTCAAACCCAGTCTAGGTTTTGAGGGCTAAGTGTGGGCAGATACACAGAAAGGAGAGAGAATGTTCTAGAAGAAGTCGGGGACTAGGTAGAGGGCTCTGAGCAGAGACTCCCTTCCAGGGTTGGGGCAGGGAGAATAGAGACACATGTGACTCATCCTACCAGTTTGGGAACAGTCTCAGATTTCTGTAGGAGCATGACCTAGCATTGCAGACTCATGCTAGGTGTCACAGTGTCATGCTAGGTGACAAAGGGAGGAAGGGAGCCACTTGGAGACTCAGTACCTGACACGGTGGACAGAGGGGTGCACACTCCGTGCCGTGGTGGAGAGAGGGTAAAGCGGACAGGAAGTTTCAGTGAATAGCTCTGCAACCGAAGTCTGCCTCTCCACGTGTCTCATTTAGATGCAGGTCTGTCAGTTGTAGGGCTGTAGTGAGAGAGCCAAGGTTCTCTTTACCAAAGAAATCCAGACAGCCTGCTTGCTTCAATTGTCCCAGTCACGCAGCCTAGCCATTGTGTCTGAAGCTGAAGCCCCCACACCGATCCCTGCACTAGACTGCCCCACCCCCTCTTGGTTTTTCTAGACGGGGTTTCACTGTGTAGTCCTGACTAGCCTGGATTTGCTTTGTAGACCAGACTGGCCTCAAACTCACAGAGATCTGCCTGCCTCAGCCCCCTGACTGCTGGGATTACAGGCGTGTGCCACTGTGCTGGACTAGGCTGTCCCCTTTAAGCTATCTTCCCTGGGGAGTTTTAGAAGTGTGGCCTTCACTTGCAGCCCAGATCGGGTGACACCAGGACTCGTGATAAGCCTGCATGAAGCACCATGTTGCCAGGAAACCGGCAGGGGTCATCTCTTGCCATGCCCGGGCCACCTTGCAGGTAGCTTTCTATGAGTGGCCTCACTCTGGTCCAGCCTACATCATCTGCTTATGGACTGAAGTGGGTATTTCTGTCTCTAGTTCTTGAATACTCTCTGTCTCCCCTAACCTCCATGCCCAGTTTCATGGGGTTCCAGGCCACCTTCATAAAGACCTGACTTGGTCTTTACCCCAGTTTAGAAACCATCAGAATTCCTATTGCTCTGAGGACAAATCCACATTCCTAACCTTGTTCCCAACACAAGTCTTGTTCACCCCATGACCAGGGTTCATCTACATGAATCTCTCTAACACAGTAGCTCGCAACCTTCCTAATGCTCTGACCCTTTAACACAGTTTCTCATGTCGTGGAGACCCACAACCGTAAAATTATTTGTGTTGCTGCTTCTTAACTGTTTTTCTGCTACTGTTACGAATCGTAATGTAAATATCTGTGTTTTCAGATGGTCTTAGGTGACCCCTCTGGAAGGGTCACTCAGCTCCAAGGGGTCACGACCCACAGGTTGAGAACCACTGCTCTAACACATTCCTTTTAGCTCGAGCACGTTCTGCTTGGTGGCTCCTACAGTTTGACTGACTGCCTCCCCCAGCCCACCCTGTGCTATACATGATCCCCTTAAGGTCTCCCAGGGAAGTCAGGATCCCCTGGGCTCTCCTGACACCTGTCACCGTCTACGACAAAATCTCATGACCAAAAGCTAATTGTAGAAGGAAGAACTTATTTTTACTTACAGTTCCATAATTATGGGGAAAGTGGGGGGGGGTCACCATGCTGGCAGGAGCAGAAGGCTGTCTGGTCACATTGTTCATCTATACACAGAAAGCAGGAAGGCGCTGTAAAACCTCAAAGCCCATCTGCAGTGACAAACTTCTTCCTGCGCGGCCACACCTCCTAAAAAGATTCTATAACCTTCCTAAACAGCATCACCAACTGTGTGTTCAAATGCCTAAGGGGAACATTTCACATACAAGCCAGCATGGTGAGCCAGCCATGGGGTACAATAAAGGTACATGCCTTTAATCCCTGCCATCAGAGATAGTGGCAGTTGAGTCTCTATAGATTCAAGGCCAAACTCAACATAGTGAGTTTCAAGCCAGCTGGAGATTCACAAAACGTCTGTCTCAAAAAAACAAAACAAAACAAAAGAAAAAAGAAAAAAAAAACCCTCAAAACACAACCAAACTACTACAGTGCCTAAGCATCAATCCCAAGAGATTGTATATAAATAATAATGTAGGTGTATGGTTGTTGGTGTCTGATTGCAGTCTACTGAATATAGGGGTCAGGGTTGTGGAGGGAGAGGCGGGTGGGGCTTTTCCTGCCTAGATATAAGGTATAACCAGATGCACAGTGTGGGACTAATACAGACTGTTGAATGGACATGTGGGTGGTCAATAAATAAAAGCATGAGTCAGTATGTGTCTTCTCCATTGCTCTGTTCTGCTGGAGAGAATATGAGTAACAGGCTACTAGAACGCCCCACTTTGCACGGCACGTTCCAGTGCATTTTAGCATCCTGGGTTCAGATGATCCTTTCGTCTCTCCTGACACCACACACATCAGTTTATGCATCTCTTTGTCAGATCCAACCTCTTCAACACCCCACCTTCCGGGCATCTCAATATCTCCGTCCCACCAGAGCCATTTCATGCAGGTTCCCATAATCTCTGCACTGGGCAGAGACACCAGCAGCTGGAGGCCCTTACTCTCCGGGCTGTGTTCAGCAAAAGGTCTCAGACTGACCTCTTCAAGTCTCAGTAAGACCCACGCTGGCCGGTGCGTGGGCCTTGGGCCTTTGCTTCACCATCAGGACATGTGCTGAGTCTCCCGAGTGGAGCATGGTGGTGCAGAACTTCTCAGGCCACAAAGACAGCTATGTTCTGGTCAGATGGCTCCAGCCAAGCAGAACCAGAACCCAAGAAAAACTCAATGAACATCTGAATATAAATATTTACCTTGAGTTCTCTGAATTTTATGAATGATTGACTTACAGACCTTAAAAATAGCTACACCCAACAAGTCTCTGCTGAAGGCCGGGTGTTATGGCCACATGTTATTATTAATCCCCCAACAGAAACATATTGTCACCCTGTGGTTCAGGCAAGTTAACCCCAGAGACCCTAAGTGAGTGGTCTAAGGCCACACAGCTGGCTGGTAATGGCCATGGTTTAAATTTTAGTTGATGTGTGTACGGAGCTTTGCTGCTTCCACTTACACTCTTCCAGAGGACCAGGGTTCAAATCCCAGCACCCACTTGGCAGCTCACAACTGCCTGTAACTCCATGATCTGACATCCTCACATTGACATACATGCAGGCAAAACATCAATGCACATAAAATAAAGGTAAATAATTGAAAAAAAAAAAAGAGTTTCAATGGTCATGATGTCTCTTCAGAGCAATAGAACACTGACTAAGTGGGTCTCTCCATGACCCATGGAGAGAAATTACAGAAGAGAAGGAGGAGGAGGAGTCCACCATTAGAAGTCTGATAGAGAAGAAGGTAAAAAAGAAACATGGGTGCATAGAATTTAGGAAAAGAAAGAGTCTAGAAAGTCCCAGGAATAAGAAAAGTGGTTGATTGCCTCAACCCTGCTGTGAGATTGTTTTATAACAGACATTTGTCTCTGGGAGGGTCACTGTGTTAATTGGGGGTCTTGTCACCGTGATGAAACACTTTGGCCAAAAGCAAGTTAGTGAGGAAAGGGTTTATTTGGATTACACTTGCAATGGCTGTTTATCATCAAAGGAAGTCAGGACAGGAACTCAAGCAGGGCAGGAACCTCTGCATTAGCCATGGAGGAGTACTGCTTACTGGTTTGCTTCTCATGGCTTGCTCAGCCTGCTGTCTTATAAATCGAGGACCACCAGCCCAGGTATGGCACCAACCACAATGGGCTGGACTCTCCCACACCAATCACCAATCAAGAAAGTGTCCTACTGGCTTGCCTACAGCCAGCTCTTATGGAGACATTTTCTCAATCGAGGTTTCTTCCTTTCAGATGATTATAGATTGTGTCAAGTTGACATAAAACTAGCCCTGGCCAGTCATCCATATGCCTCTGCCTGCCTGCTGATGGACTTCCCATAGTGCGTCATGAATGAGCATCTGTGGAAGAGACAGGGAGTATAGATGATCTTGGTTTGTGCCCTAACTTTAATCCCCAGGCCTGGAACATTGGCCATGTGATCTAACTCTCGACCACAGCTGTAGGTGGCAGATGGAACCACAATGCAACACTGAATGAGGCTTTGCATCATACATGCCTGGCATGCAGTAGGTGCTTGCTAAATACATATCCTTCTCATTGGTTTATTCTTTAACTGCATGTGTGGATTGCTGGATAGAAGGAATGGGTTTTCTCTTCTTTGTAGTTTGCTTAATATCTAGCCACACATTGGCTAGATAGTAGGCGTTAAGGCTAATCACGGCTGTCAATTTGACAGACTGGGTTACTTCTGAAACCTCAGTTGAAGAATTGCCTCCATTAGATTGGCCTGTGGGAGCATCTATGAAATATTTCTTCATTGCTACTCGATATAAAAGGGTCCAGTCCACTGTGGGTGGTGTCATTCTTAGGCAGGTGGCCTGGGCTCTATATATATAAGAAATGTAGCTGAGTGTGAGTCAGAAAGAAAGCCAGTAGGTAGTGTTCCTTCAAGGTGTCTGCTTCAAGTTCCTGTCTTGACTTCCCTCCATCTCCATAACTGGATGATGACATGGATATCAAATAAATGTTTTCCTTCCCAAGTTGCTTTTGGCTGTGGTGTTTATCCCAGCAACAGAAAGCAAACTAGGACAGTGGTGACTCATAAACATTAGAAAATTAACAAAGATACAAAAACAGAACTCAAAATAATTACCCAGGGTGCCCATCGTCTCTCCAGATATTCTCCTCTTCCGTATCGTTCCATCAATTCCAATATCTCCAGGTGCTGAAGAGAGAAGAATTAGCCTATACAGGTCACTTTTCAGCTAGGGAGCCATGGCAACAGGAGTTCATAAAATAGCAATAATTACAGAGTTTCCTCTCACTAGGGGTCGAGTAGCAAGAATTTGCCTATCACTGCCCATGTGAGCTCAATTGGCACCTATATGTCATTTGTTACCATGCTGTCACTCTTCCATGGCATTCCCATTGACTTTTGCTTCAGGCCTGGGGGATTAATTCTTCCATGGTGATGCCTTCTTGTTAAGGGGCTTGGATAACAGACAGGGAGAGGTTACCAATGTCGCTGGTTTGTCTGGGAAAAGCTTCATCTGGACTTCCCTGCCCTGGAATTTCTGCTCAGGCACATGCTGCTACACACTCGGACATGTGTTTTCAATCAGCCCAGCTTGCCAGTCACCCATCTTCAGACGTTAATCATTGATTGCTTATCATGATGGGCATCCGAGATGTTTACAGTAACAGCTGGAAGCAGCTTAATCATTAATGCTGTTTTATTTCACAAGTTCCCAGGTTCATATCTGATCATTTGGGGAGCCGATCTACCTTTGAAGTTTAGTCCATTCGTTCTTTAGATGAGGCACGGGGCACAGGTGAGTTACTGTCGTTGACTTTAGACAACTTTGGGAGGATTTTGCCATCAATGAGGAGTTCCAGAGCAACTGGGGCAAGGATTTGACAGAGAAATTTGAGAACCAGCTTTGCAGAGCTTTGGTGAAGATTAAGTGAGAATATGCAGATAAATTTCTTAGTGTGGAGTCTGGAAAGCTTTCTAAAGAAACAACATTGCTGATGGGTATGGCTGTATTTTTCCTGTTTCTCTCCTTCTTCCTCTTATCTGTCCTTTCTCCTCGGAATCTTCATACTCCCTCTTTCTTATTCTCTCCTTCTCTTTCTCAAAGTCTTCTTTATTCCACATTTTTTTCCAGATCCTTGTTTTAGAATTCACATTAGCTCCATGATTAAAGGCAGAAACTAAAGGGAACCTTGAACACCAAATGTTGCAAACCA
This sequence comes from Psammomys obesus, assembly GCF_907164565.1. Taxonomy (NCBI): domain Eukaryota; kingdom Metazoa; phylum Chordata; class Mammalia; order Rodentia; family Muridae; genus Psammomys; species Psammomys obesus. The sequence goes on along the minus strand of NW_026596051.1, from coordinate 21,539,948 downwards.
GTGGGAGAATTCAAGGTCCAGTCTTGAACCTGTATCTTCTTTTTCTTTAGTTATTTTTTCACTCTGTGTGTGTGAGTGAGTGAGTGTGTGTGTGTGTGTGTGTGTGTGTGTGTGTGTGTGTGTGTGTGTAGGTCATCGGACAACTTGGACAAGTTGGGTTTTGGTTCTCTCCTTTCAACATATAGGTTTGGGGGGGGGGTTGAAATTGGGTCATTAGGTTTGGTGGCACGCTCCTTTATCTACTGAGCCATTTCGCTGGCCCCTACAGTGGGATATTCCGTTTGAGCTACCAACCAACATTTTTTTGGAGCTAGCACTTGTCTCTGCTCAGGTCAACAGAGCCACCCATCCAAATGGATGGTGTGCAAGTCAGTGACATAGGCACTTCCAGGAAGGGTGGCCTCTAGCTTGCCTGGCCAGGTGAGGGAGAAAAGTCTACATCCCTTTCTGCTGGTCTCCATGTCCTGTTGCTGATGGAAGCACCCTTTTACTTGCCTTTGCTTTTGTAGTCAATGCAGGCTCTCAATAAGGGTCTCATGGAACCAGGCTCTGTGACAAGTGGTATGGGTGAGATCACTTCTCTGAGTCATAGTTGCCTTCTTTCTAACAGGGGCCAACCCTGTATCAGCAGCAGGATTTCAGCAGCAGCAGCAGCAGCAGCAGCAGCAGCAGCAGCAGTAAAACAGCGCTGTTGATTCTCCAAGTATTTAACCATGGAATGGCTTAGGTAGGGCTCAGTCACATTGCCCGAACAGAGTCCTGGTGTTTTGGGCCACTGGCTATTAGCCCCAGAGCTGCTGGATTTTGAAGAAGCCTGGTGAAGAGAAGAGTGTGTTACCATAGTGGCTCCTGGCCTTCAAGGGAGCTGGCCATTCCCCACTGAATACAAGAGTACTCTCACTTAAGAACTGACCTTTTCTCTCCAGTGTGCATAGCTTTGTCCTGAATGATAGTTGGGTCATTGCAGGCTGAGGGCAGGGAACTGACACTTTAGTATTGTCCCCAAACAGATCCTGTGTTTATCTTATGGATTTTGCCTTTTTGTATTCTACTTAAGCCTTTCATTGCTGCTCTGAGGGCAGGCAGAGTTCTCTGGTTCCATACCAAGTGGACTTACATAGTGAGTCACTTTAACCGCCTCTAAGATATCAGCTATTCCACAAAGCCCGGATAAGCAGGGAGCACCATATCTGCCTGCAGAGACTGTTTGCTGTGTTTCCGGTGGGAATTACCCAATCACTCTAGCTCCCCCACTTTTGCTATGGGACTAGGTACATCCCTTGAGGAGCTCAATTCATCCTCCTGTCAGTCCCATAAGGTTGGCTTGTCACCCTTTCCATTTAAAATGGAGGCACAGAGAAGTCAAACATTTTCTGCTAGCTTTGTAGGTTTTAGAGCTGAGGTTAGACCTCCTGGTTTAAGAGTCCATGCTGTCTGAGGCATAAACTCTCAAATGTGGCCTGCGACATACTGGGGCTTAGAAAGGGTGTCTGTGGCCTGTGGTGGGTTCTAAAGGGTGAGGCCTCCAGTCTGGAGCCCTTACCAGTGCATTCTCCATAGACAGTGGATTTTGCTGACTTAATCACTCTCTTCCTGTTCTTTGCTGACCAGGAAATAGGAGACAATCCCAATTGTCTGTGAATGAAAAAGAAGCCCAATTCATCACTCACAGCCATCTCATACGGGTGTTCAAACTTTGACATTGCAGCACCGAGTTGTCATTCATAGAATTGATGCTTGAGAATGACATGATTGAACTGAAAAAGAAAGCAAAGAAAACCTCATATTTTAAGTATGTTTATAGTTTTGTGTTTGGCTACACTCATAGCTATTTCCAGATACATGGATTAAAGGTCAGATGTACCTGAGAAAGGGCCAGGAGAAAAGGCACCTAGAGCATCTTTCCTTGAAATAGTGCACATGTCATCCTGTCCTAGGGTTCTCCTGGTCCCCCTCAGCACAGAAGCCTATTCGTTTTGGACTTGCTGAGTCTCTGTCCACCCTTCCTGGCTCATGTCTTCTTGTCCTAATCCTGTCAATACTGGCTCAGCCCCTTGTCTGTTTCCACCCACATCTGACCTCACTCTTTCCTCCACGGTTGTGACTGCTGCTTGCATACTCCGACCTTGACTTCCAGATGACCCCAAAGGTGGGTGCATAGTATGTATCCTAACAGAAGCCACACTCTGACCACAGCTGAGGGCACAATTTCTCTGAGCTGTTCTTTAATCCGTTTATGAATTTAAGCCCATGGCAGACGCTGATGGGGAATGCCCAACCTTCTTCCTTCTCCAATACTGCACACTCAACCCTGCCTCGTGGCCCCAGCAGCCGTGGACTTAGGACTGCTTTTCAGACTGCACTCATGACACACACCCGAACCAGGTCCTGCCTTCCCTTTGGTTGACTGTTTGCTTCACAGTTCATGTTGATGTCATTGGGTAATGCAATGCAGACAAAGTGGGATGCCTTTTACCTTAGGAAGTGGTACAAAGCAGGCTGTGACTTGGCTTGGCTACTCAGAACTTCGAAGATTTTTTTTAAAAAAATATGTATTTCATTAAAAAAATTAAAGTAATTAAAATGTGTCATTAGGCTAGCATTCTTTTTCCTTGCAGAAAAATTGGAAAACTATGGGAAAACAAACAAAAACAAAAAAGATGAAAATTGCAACTTACGTTTTGCAGTTTCTGATGAGTTTGTTCATGCATGAAAACATATCCATCCCTGTTCATCCTCCCAGCCCCCTCTCTGCTCCCCATGCTCATTCCTGCAGCCCCATTTCCACTGTCCCTGCCCATCCCTGAAGCCCTGCCTGCACTGTCTCCTGCTCAGCCTTTCACCTCCCACTTACCTGTGACCAGTCTGAGCTCTCTGAAATCATCTCTTCTCCCCATATGCCAGCTTTGTGAGGGCAGAGAGAAGGCTGCCTGGCACAGAACTGGACCCTCATAACTAGGATCCTGGAACATAGTGATTGCTGAGGGAGTTCGCAACACATAAATCCTACACTTAAATTTTAGTAAGAGGGCACAGACCTAGTTTAAGTACAAGTAACATTTAACATATGAACTATTAATTATCAGCATATTTGTGTTTACTGTCATCATGTGTTCTTAGATAACAGATTTTTTTTTGGTTTTTTATTTATAATTTCTTTTTTATTTATTACAATTTATTTGCTTTGTATCCCAGCTGTAGCCCCCTCCCTCAGCCCCTCCCAATCCCACCATCTCTCCCTCTTCTGCCCCTATACCCTTCCTCTAGTCCCCTGATAGGGGAGGACCTCCTCTCCTTCCATCTGACCCTAGCCTATCATCTCATCAGGACTGGCTGCATTGTCTTCCTCTGTGGCCTGGTAAGGCTGCTCCCCCCTCAGGAGGAGATGATCAAAGAGCCAGCCACTGAGTTCATTAGATAGCATACTTTTAAACAAGATTTATTTTTATTTTACATTATGTATCTGTGTATGTGTGTGTGAGTATGCGCCTGTGAGTGCAGGTGCCTGAGAATATCTTAGAGCTGTAGGTATGAGCAGTTGTGAGCTACTTCATGTGAACACTAGGAACTATACTTGGGAACTTTGCAAGAGCAATACATACCCTTAGCCACTGAGCCACAACTCTAATCCAAGATAACATCTTTAGAGGACTGTTAGGCTTTCCATGGGCTGGGGAGATGCTCAGACAGTAGAGAGCTTGATGTGCAAGCATGAAGACCTGAGATGGGATCCCAAACGCCCAGGTAAAAAGGTGGGCAGTAACCTCAGGAACCTGAGCGCAGGGGAGGCAGAGGCAGGAGGATTCCTGGAGCTTGTTGGCCAGCCAGGCCAGTCAAATCTATGTGTTGCAAGATATTTGATCGCACTCTGAGCCCCAAGATTGTGCTGTTTACTGGAAAAATCTGTTTCTAGTTGTGGTGTGACTCAGACCTAACACACATTTAATCCAAGACAGGGTTAAATAAAGTGAACCACGGGTCAAGAGGCGGAGCAAGCAACCAGTTGATAGGGAGCGAACACAGAGAAAAACCATAGCAAGTAAGAGGAAGTAAGGAGGACAGATAGAGAGATGCGCAGGTGTTAGAAGAGAAGAACATTCAGTTTGGAGAATTTTTGACTTGGTGCAGAGAGGGAGGTTTGCCTTTCCTTCTGGGACATCGGCTGAGGAGGAAGGCCAGCTGGCTGCTTTCTCTGCCTCTCTGAGCTAGTAGGCTTTCACACAAGCATCTGGCTCCCTAGTCTACTGGTAAATTTGATCAATTGAGATTTTTGTTAAAAACAACATCTGTGAGCTTCAGATTCAGTTAGAAATCTTTTCTCAGGGAATAAGGTGGACAGTGATTGAAGACGACACCTGACATGGACCTTAGCCTTGGGGCACATACAGACACACACAGAGACATGCACAGTGCACACAACACATAACACACACACACCATGTAATACACATAGAGAACACAGAACACACTCACAGCACACAGACATTTCCCACTGTGTATGAACAGTGACATACATACATTTTCCTGTTGCATGACTAGCAGTTAGACAGATTCCCTAATAGACAGACAGGAGCCACAAGCAGATTTAAAGAAAAAATATGGCATACTTCCAGTTTTTCTTCATACTCCTGACCATAATTAAAAACCTAAGGCAGTGGTTTTCAACCTTCCTAAACCTGTGAACGTCTAATACAGTTCCTCATTTTGTGGTGATCCCCAACCATAAAATTATTTTTGTTGCTACTTCAAGACCCCCTTGAAGATCCTTAAAGCTCCAGCACTCAAGGAGGGACTGGGTTTTGGCTTCCTCAACTCCTCATCTAAATTGCAGAGTGTTTTTGAGTGCCCCACCCCACCCCACCATCATGCTTCCTAATAAAGCCTTTTTTTTTTTTTTTTTTTTTTTTTTTTTTTTTGTGGGCTGATTCTGTCTGCTTTGTCTGAGATTTCCTCTGCTTCTTTTATGGCAATGAAAATGAAACCACCCAAGGTCCAGAGACTGTAAGACACCACAGTTACTACCGAAAATACCATTCTAGAACACGAAAAATGTTACAGTAAATATTTTGGATTGAAAGCTTTGGTGGGATCTAGAAAAGATCATCCTGAGTGAGGTATCCCCAAAGCAGAAAGACATACATGGTATATACTCACTTATATAGCCCTGTAAGATAGGATAAACATACTAAAATATGTACAACTAAAGAAGATAAACAAGAAAGAGGTCCAGGGGTAAGATGATCAATTCTCATCTAGAAAGACAAAGGGGATCATTGGAAATAGGAGTAAAACAACGGGACAGTAGCCTACCACAGAAGGCACCTGAAAGACTCTACCTAGCAATGTATCAAAGCAGATGCTGAGACCCATAACCAAGCCTTCAACATAGTGTAGGGAATCATATGAAGGAAGGAGGAATTAGTATATCCTGGAGGGGGACAGGGAGCCCCACAAGGTCCAAATATATCTGAGCACAGGGGTCTTCTATGAGACTGTTTATCCAACCAAGGACCATGCATGGATATAACCTACAACCCCTGCTCAGACATAGCCCATGGTAGCTCAGTATACAAGTGAGTTCCTTAATAAGGGGGACAGGAACTGTTTCTGACATGAACTCATGAACTTCTCCTCCCCTCTGAGGGAGGAGCAACCTTGCTGGGCCACAGATAATGACATTGCAACCATCCTGAAGATAACTGATAAGCTAGGGCCAGACGGAAGGAGAGGAGGACACCCCCTCTCAGTGGACTCGGAAGGGGCAGGGAGGAGATGAGGGAGGAAGGGGAGGATTGGGAGGGAAAGAAGGAGTGGGCTACAGCTGGGATACAAGTGAATGTATAAAATTATTTAAAAATAAAATATTAATAAAAAAAGGAAGCTTTGCGCTCATTTTTTCCCTTGTCATCAGATACATTTTTACAAATGCAGTGACAAGTTTAGCTAGAGCATACAAATCCTTCTGAAGCTCCAAAACAATTCAAAACTCTAGAAAGCTGGCAAGGCTTCCCACATCTGCCACACGGTGATTTGGGTTACCGTTTTGGTGACTGTTTTGACAGGCGAGACTTAGCGCTTCGTCTCAACTCCCACTGGCTTCATTTTCCCCTCTGGAGACAGATAGTCTGGTGTTTCCAACCTGTGCCTTTGTGAGTATGACCTTCTGAGTGAGGCTCCAGCAGGGAACAGCTGCCATTCGTAAGCTATGAGGCAGGTGTGGAAAATGTAGCAATTGCCCTGTCTCATGTTTTCTAAGTGGAGACCTGCCAGAGGTGACCGGGTCTTCCAAGAATCTGGGGTCAAGTGAGGACACTGGAATGTCTTGTCCCACTGTCCTCGCTTGAGAGCATCTTTCGGCATATCTTCTGTGACTTTCTCTTTTTTATTTTGTGGGCACTGTGGCTTGAACCCAGGACCTCATGCATGCTAGGTAAGTGTCCTACCACTGAGCTACATCTCCAGCCCCTTTAAAAAACTTTTCGAGACAAGTGCTCACCAAGCCAGAATGGCCTTGACTCACTGTGCAGAGCAGTAGAACCTTAGATGTGTGGTCTCCTGCCTTAGTCTCCTGAGTAGTGGGAGTAACAGGCCTGCATCTCTGGGCCACTCTGACTTACCCATCTTTGACAGCAGATGGATAATGGCATCCTTTCTTTTGCTCTTAGGAATAACAAGAAGCCCAAGACCTGAAAAAACATGAAGCTCAGAGAGAAGGAGCCAGCAGAAAACAAAGAAAGCCAGCGGGTGAGGGGGAAGGTGGTTGGTCATGCTTTCTTGTTTTCCCCTTTTCTGTGCATTCTAGTGACCAGGGCATTCCTCCTCCAGGGGAGTGGGCCTGGGGTGACAACAGCAGGAAGCAGAGAGATGGGAGGACAGCAGTGTGGGAAGCTGCGGACTATATGTTAGGTCTGGAATGGTTTCTGAAGAGAGATGGTCATCAAGGTCCCGCTATACTATGGCTTCCTGGACTTACTATGAGGGTCTCCATTCCAGAGGTCAAGAAGGGGGACATTGATGAGGACAATGATTTGTCATTGTTCTTAAACTAAGGATGCATTAAGGAGCTGGGGAGATGGCTCTGTCAGTAACATACTTGCTGCATAGAACCCACATAGAAGCCAGATATGTCATGGGCTCACATCTGCAACTCTAGTGCTGAGGCAGGGGTGGAAACTGACGGACCCCTGGAACCCACTAGCCACCCAGCATAGAGGAATGGGAAGCTCCCCATTGAATAAGAGATCCTGTCTCAAAAAGTAAGGTGAGAAATAAGAGAAAGACATCAGACATCAACTTCAGACTCCTCACTGTGTGTATGCCCACCACCCCCAATGCACGCACAGGCACACATACAAGTTCAGTAGGCATGACTTCAAACCCATCCCTGCTCGACCAGTTTTTGCCTCTAGGAAGTCCTCAGCAGAAGTCCCCAACAGGATAGAGAACACTGACAAAGATCATTCCTTCAGCAACAATATTTATTTAATGCCAGACAGGACATGTCAGGGGTCCAAAAAAAGAGGGAAGAAGAGGGAATATATTGGGGCACTGGAGAAGATATGGGGGGGGAGCTGCTTTAAAGCATTTGGGAAGGGAAAGGACTGGAGATCTTTTTACACTGTGGGGAAGTCAGGAATCTAGCAGATAGGGTGCGTCACTGTAGAGAAAATTCACCTCATGTGCCTTCACTGAGTGAGGGGGGTGCCTTAGCCCTTTATGTCTAAACTCTCTAAATTCCTAAGTGAATGAAAAAAAAAAGAAAGAAAAAGAAATAGAAGGAAAGGAAAAGGAACCTGACCGTTCTTAGGTATGGTGGAGGAGAAAGTTTATTATACGTGTGTGGGAGAGCATAGCCAAAGGTAGACACGTCTGGGAGAGTCCAGAGTCATGAACCTGAACCATGTGGGGAAAGGGGGTGGGGAGAAGAAAGGAGAGAGGAGCTTTAAGTACAGCAGCCAGAAGGCTGAGAGAGAGAGAGAGAGAGAGAGAGAGAGAGAGAGAGAGCCAAAATGTTTGGCTTATCTCTGGAAGAGCCTCTGGGGGCAGGGTAGCTCAGCCCCTGGGCTGGAGAGTTCAGAGAGTTCAAGTAGAAGGATGCCAGCCATACCCTATAATTGGCGAGGACTGAGGGATGCTGGAAATGCCTGGAGACCAGGTGTGCTTTGATACGTTAAATAGGCACCTCAGCCACTTGTCCCAGGTTTGAAACTCAACACTAAGGCCCTGTCATTTTCCTGAAGTTTGGACACCTAGGGAGATGTCCTTACAATCCTAGACAGGCTGTTCGTTTCTTTGCATCAGCAGAGAGCCCAGAATCAACTAAGAGACATGCTGCAGGAGCCAGAGAGATAGCAATTGTCTCTGCACCTGGGACTTGTCATAACCTGAAGTCTGGAGGCCCCAGGGAGCCTTATGCCCTGACCCCATCATGGGATGCCTATTAGTGTCTGTAAAAAGGTGAGAGCACCTAGGTTGATTGGTTCAAACCTAACCTAGCAGCAGCTGGGAAGGTCCCCTTCCTGCATAGGCCTCTTTGTACCTTTCTGAACCACAACCAAGTGCTTGCAGCCAAAGTAACACCCCTGCGACCTTTTTTTGGTAGACACCTACTCCCCCATTTAGTTCTTTCTGTCTATCTGTTGTTCTTGGCAAAGAATGGAAGTGGAGAATCTAGAAAGTCAAGGAACATCCGTGTGTTTTCTCAGAATAGAGAATGGAGGTGTCGAGGAATCGAGCCCTATCTCATTCTTTCCTCCTATGGTTCTTTTCTGTTGTTACCATAGTAACTGTCATCTCTCATGGTGTATGTGTGAGTGTGTGTGGCAGAGAGAGAGAGAGAGAGAGAGAGAGAGAGAGAGAAGAGAGGAAGAGAGAAAGAGAGAAAAAGGGAGAGAGAATGTGGCATAGAAATCACCTTTCTGTCACCCTGGCAGCCCTCTAAGGTTCAATTTGGGGTAGCCCACCTGAAGAGGGACATCTGACCTTCAGGCATCCTGTCCTCAATGACAAGCAAGATGAGAAAGCCAGTTAGTTCCCCAGTGAGCTCTCGGGGAGAGGCAGGGCCTTGGCATCCTCCCTGATATTGTGACTCGTACTTATACGTACGTGTTGACCATCGGATGCATGCTGGCTGCAAGCCCCTGAGCTTGCAGTCCAGTGGGCACTGGAGAAGTTTTAAGTTGGGAAGGGCTCACTTGATGGATTTCGGAAAGCTTTTAAAAACTGATGAGACCTGTCACTGCAGTGAAAAAACAAAACAAAACAAAAAAAATGCACACTGAGGGAAGCTGGGTGGTGGGTGAGTAAGAAATGAGAACATGAAGTCCTTAGTGCGCAGGAGTGTGGCTGTCCTCATCTGCATCAGCTATCTGTGTCCTCAGGAGTTGTCCCTGACTGAGGAATGTCACAGTGACCGATTACTTGGCCTCTGTGAATCCCTGCTGAGGACTGGGGCTGGTTGTTCTTGCTTATGGTGGGCAGTATTGTCTCCTTGCTGTGCATCTGGGGTTGGATGCCTTCAAGTACATGTGACAATCAGGTCCCCAGCACAGTTCCTCTCCTCACATTCTGTATCTCCATGTGTCCTTTCCACTAAACATAGCTTCTCAGAGTCTTGTGTGGGGACTTGAACCCTGTCCCTCACATCCTAGGCATTCTGCATTGACCAAGCTGCCTCTATCCCTTTCCAGCCTCTCAGATCACATAGTTCACACAGCCTCTCCTTCTCTGACTGACACGCCGGGGCAAACTGGCCATGAAGTGAATTAATTCTCATGCTGTCCTGGTGTGCACGAGGTCACTGCCTCCTTATGTTTTTTTTGTTTTGTTTTGTTTTTTGTTTTTTTTTTAACTGAGCCCATCGGGGCCTGCAGAAAGGTCCATAGATAAATAGCCCTGGCTGCCTGTTTGCTATTTGAGCAGCAGATCTGACTCTGCAGGACAATTAGAGAAAGATCAATATTTCACTTTGCCTCGGCAGAGTGGAAGCTGGGAGAACTGTCAGGACTTGCCTGTGGACACTGTTAAGTGGAGGAGTCAGCCCTGGAAACCACCCAGCTCCTAGGGGAAAGAAAGCCAATAGCCTTTGGCCTAATTCATAGGAGTTTTTCTGGGTTTGTACCATCAAGCCCCATCCAGAGCTCTGGCCTTGTTAGAGAGAATCATGGCGGGGGGGGGGGACCCCAAGAAACCAAAACCAAAACCAAAAAAACACGTCTTGGGTGTGACTCTGGGGAGAGCTCTCCCGCTGCTTAGGAGCAAGGGAGAAGTGTTACTTGCTTCCTGTTGGGGCACGATCACACAGCCACGTTTCCTGCTCTGCCCTCCTTCCCGTGGACTCTGCCTTTTCACTTCGGAGATGCCCCGGCAAGTCCAGGGTCCTGGAGGCAGGAAGAAAAAACATGGATGCCAGGGAGCTTGCCTTAGCTTCCCTGATACCTGACACCAGCTTCCCTGGGGAGCTGCCTGTGGGTCAGCAGCAGAAGACGAAGAAGGTAAACAGAGAATGGCTTCTGAGTTGTGGGGAGCACAGGCCTAGGTGGCTGCTGTGGGGCAGAGCTCAGCCCCTGTCTGGCAGCTATGCAGCATAACACCCGGGAGCAGGAATGCTGGAGTTTGAATTCTGTACTTTCTCCTGTTAACCTCTGTGCCTCCACTCTCTAACACTCCCGGTAGCCTGTCAGTGTACTGAGAATGAAGTTCTGGTGCACAGCTGCCTCATGCTTGCTCAGGGTTTGCTGTCTGTCCTTTCCCAGAGCAGGCACAGTCATACTCTTGGTCATAGAAATCTTCTTCCCTGGCATCAGTAAGAAGAAGTGTGTGTGTGTGTGTGTGTGTGTGTGTGTGTGTGTGTGTGTGTGTGTATGTGTGTGTGTGTGTGTTTTTTGGGGGGGGAGTAGGAAGAAGTGGAGGCAGGCTATACAAGAACAGGGAACCAACAGGCCTCAGAGAAACAGGAAACACCCAGAAGAAAGGCTGAGGCAGGCGATGGCTTCCACTTACCATTCTCCCTTGCCTAGCAGGACCCCTGAAGACCCCATGGACGCAGTCCTCCCTTAAGAATGAGTTCAGAGTAAAAGGGAAGGTGCAGAACCTAGAAAAGATGCTTAGTGTAGCTGGTGCTGGGCAGTTAAGAGCAAATGGTCTGAGCTCAGACCCCAATGGGACTTAAAGGAGAAAAGGTGATGGAGACTGAGTACTTCTTAAGAAATCAGTGCAATGAATCCAATTAAATCAAACTCCTCCTACTGTACAACACTATTCTAGGCCATTTTATTTGGTGATGTCCATTCCTGGAGTAGCAACTCCCGTCCTCTGTCAGGCCTCCAGGCGTTACCCAAGGCTGCCTCAGCAGCAGGCTTGGCACCAGACACAGGAGACAAACAGCATAGCCCCAGCCCTCGGGACAGGTCCCACCTCCAGGAGGCTGATACAGGCAGGGCATGCACCAGTGCCAGGCTGAGCCTGTTTTTGTGCAAACCCCTTATGATGTGGTTTCCGTTACATCCTCTCTTGAAGATGAGGAAGCTGGTTAAGGAGTGGTTGTGTTACCGGTTGAAGCTTACACTGTGGAAGCTGCAGTGTTAGAATCCAAAGCTGAGTGAAAGAGATAAAAATGAGAAATGAGCCAGGCACAGTGGCGCACACCTGTAATCCCAGCACTCTGGGACTCAGAGGCAGGCAAGTCACTGTGAGTTTGAGGCCAGCCTGGTCTACAAAGCAAGTCCGGGACAGCCAAGGCTATACAGAGAAACCCTGTCTCGAAAAGCAAAAATAAAAAACAAACAAAAAAGTGAGAGGAGAAGTAGAAGAGTTTATTTCTTTTCTTTCTCTTATTTTTTTGGGGTGGGGTGGGGAGGGAAACTGGCTGTGTCTAACAGCCCACTGGTTTCTTAGCAGCAGTATTGCTATGAAAGCCCATTTTACAGGTGGACAAGTTGAACCCCAGAAACCTCCAGTCTCTGCTTTGATGCTTGCAACTTCATGGTTCTGGAATCTAGTAAGAAGAGACTAAGGGCAGAGCACGGAATTGCTGTTAGGGTCCAGTGCCGTGTTCCAAACTATATTTGTGCCTTGTCTTGGTCCCTAAACTGGATATTGTCTTCGTACACCCCCTGAGGGTACCCCTACAAATGTACACAGATATGTTAAGTGGTGGCTGCAAGTGCCCCCCCCCCCCCAGTTCCCTCTACCAGACCACTGGCCTGTGGCAGCTCTCCAGTACCTAGCTGGTGAGCCTTCCTTCACCCAGGTCCCAGGTGTTCATGAACATGGCCAGGTCCTGGCTGAGGTCATCTTGGATGAGGCTGGGACAGGAGTACCTTGGATGCAGGTGCCATATTTTCAGCATAAGCCCTGCCTCTCTATCTGCAAGTCCTTACTCTTAGTTGCGCTCACCAGTCTGCACGCCTGAAACTGTGCAAGTGTGTGTACGCTCACGGGTGTGCATCTGTGGGCCACCTCCTGTCTTGGACTCTGAAGAGTCAGCTGTGCCAGTTAGGAAGCCTTGTCCTGTAACGGACACCTGGCCCCGGGCAACACCTGGACAGCTCTGCACGCCCCCACCCCCACACCCCCGCTCTTGTGGGTAGAACCGGATTGACAAGTCTAGAGATTCAGAGAAGAGCAATACATAGAAAGTGTTTAGAACGATGACTCGTGGTAGCGCTCAAGGAGTGCCGGCCACTGCTGACAGCTTAGCGTTGCTTTTTGCTCCCCCTGAGTCAGACAGCGGCCGCACACAGCAGGGGCCTGCTAAGGAGGATGCGGAGACCCTCAGGCAGCCTTGCAGGACCACAGTTACGCCCTGGGACCTTGGGGTAGGAACTCTGCTTGCTGCGCCCACCCACCCCCCTTGCGTCTTTTCCCGCCTGAATTTTCTCTGGGCTGCCTTCAGGCTAAGGGGGTATCCCGCTCTGACACCTTCCTCTACCTTCCCAGAACTGGTCCTGCTCACTCGTCGTGGCTGCTCTCGTGGGAGCCTTCGGATCCTCCTTCCTGTACGGATACAACCTCTCGGTGGTGAACGCGCCCACGCCGGTGAGTGTACGCGCGGTTCTCCCGCCAGAGGGCACTGCGCCCATGCAGAGGCCTGCAGATTGGATGCGAAGCTGAAAGTGAAGGGTGACCAGCAAAAACAGGGTTACAGAAGAGGTTGGTCTGGAGTGGAGAATCAGTTCCTTGTCGCTAAACTGAGGTGTCCTCCGGCGCAGAGGGAGCTGCGGAGGTACAGAGGGCTTGAGGACTCTAAAGCCATTGCAAGGAGTTAAGGAGCCTGGACACAGACTCCTGTGTTTTGACTTGTTCTTTTTAATTTAATTTTTAACAACACTGAGAGCCACCTGTTTTGTCCCTCCCCTGGCTTCTGTTTCAGTTTGAGATCATTCCAGGCTCTCCGCTGGTAGCATGTGAAGGTCTTCCAGTGGCCAGATTTTCTGCTGCCTGCTCCTGGCAGGTGGCAAGGGGAGGGCAGAAGCTAATGCCAGCCCCAGGCTTGAAGGTCAAGGGTGGGGCTGAAAGGCTACCAATTCGGAGAAACCCCAAGAACGGCTCCGAGCTCCAGATGGTTGGAGCACTGGGCATGTCCCGGGCAGCCTGAGACAGACAGAAGCCAGGCTGGTGGCTCCAGTACCTTTTGGGGCTTTGCTTTGTTTGAGTGCCAGCATTCTCCTGTGTAAAAAATGGGTTCTGATGCTAAAGGCTTCTGGGAAAAACAGCATGGTTAGGTGGCTCCTCCAGATATCTGCAGCTTCCTGGGTCTTTTACTTTGTCATTTCAAGATGAGAATCTGACTTATCTGGATTCTTTTATGAAAAAACAAACAACAAACAAACAAAACAACAACTGGGAATTTGAATTCTTGCTTCATCTGAAAAGTTCACCAGGGCATTCACCCAAGAGGGTGGGGCCTTCAGCCTGGAAGAGTGTGACGTCATTGACCCATGAACCACAGGAATGAGTAATTTAGTCATTCATCCAACAAATATATCCTGAGTACCATCACATGCTGGATGCCAGTAATCAGGAAGGCAACCTGGAGGAGGTGACCCTTGAGCCCTGCATGGCTGGAAGCATTTCCAATAGTGGCAGAAGCAGAGGCATGGGAACCAAAGCACACAAGACCTGGTGGTAAAGAGATGGTGGTGTGTTGATGACAGTGGAGGCATGACTTGCCAGGCCCCAGGAGTGAGGAGAGGGGATAGGAGAAGAGGAGGAAAGCAGAGGAAGCTGGAGTTGAGCCCTGCTTAACGCTGGTGAAGCTCTAGATTCAGTCCCCAGTACTGAGAAAACAAACAGCAAGACCAGGGAAACCAACCCTGCTGAAAAATACTTTAAAAGAGAAAAAACAGAAAGGAAAAGAAATAGAGCTCAGGTCTGCTTTGTCTCTGGGCACTAGGGAGATACAGCAGGTTCAGGAGCAGAGACCCAAAGGGTTAAGACTTCAATATGAGAACATAGTGGTGGAGGGACAGAATTCAATCTGTTATTTACCTTCATTTCATCACAATAAAATAGCTACTTGCTCAAGGTCAGCTAGGAGAAGGCAGTGCTGATATCCAGACCCAAGTCTGTCTGAATTCAACCCATGACCTTTGGAACCCCTGTCAGTGACCACCAGTACCAGCTTATTTATTTATTTATTTATTTTTATTTTATTTTATTTTTTATTTAAACATTTGTTTCTGTATACAATGGTCTGTCTGCATATACACATGCACGACAGAAGAGGGCACCAGATCTCATTATAGATGGTTGTGAGCCACCATGTGGTTGCTGGGAACTGAACTCAGGACCTCTGGAAGAGCAGCCAGTGCTCTTAACCTCTGAGCCACCTCTCTAGCCCAGTGCCAGGTTCTTCAAGCATGGAGACACTTGGCATGGCAAGCTGAAGGACAGGATGAACACAGAGACAGAGGTGGCCGTTCTCTGCTCATAGCTGCTCCGGGGCACACTCTGCAGCCTATGACTTGCTATCACCTACATGCTGTCCTTGCCCTTCCTTCCCCCTAGGTTCCCACTGGAAGGAGTACATGTGAAAACATGATCCAACAGAGAGATGAATGCTGACTTTATTATTAGTCATAGCAGCACCCCAAAATTTCTCCCAGGAAAGCCTCTTGGTTCATGTCACCCATTTTCCTGTTCTGTCCAAAGGCCTGGTGTTTCGTAGTTTTTAAAACACTTCATGTTGCTTTGTGGAACATTTACTTGACATCACGGTGTGGCCAGATGCCAGAGTAAAAAGATGAATAGATCTCACTGCCACGTCTTGGAGGTTTCCTGACACCACCAGCAGCAACAGACGACACCCAAGACATTTCTTGGCAAGAAGAGGTGGCTTAAGTGGAGTCATGAGCTTAGGACCGTGGAAGCGTCTGGTCTATTTAGGGAGTTCTGAAGAGACCAGGGTCACTGTTAGGGTATGGTTAAGGAGGTATAGATGAAGTAGAGCAGAGAGCTGGTCCACTGTGGAAGCTCACCCAGGGATCTCTTTCAGGTCAGACCTCCCTGGAGCTGGAGCCAGCAGGCTTGTAGTGAGATTCTCAGCTTCCTCTCCTCTTCCTCCTCTTCTTCCTTTTCCCCTTCCTCCTCCCAGACTTAGTGGAGCAGAGTGAAACCTCACCTGAACTAGCTGAGGGATGGAATGATATCAGAGAGACCCTGCATCCAGCTTGCCCTGGGGTATGGGTAGGGCTGGATAATGAGGCTACCAAAGGACCCGGGAACAAAGAAGACTCTCTGGGTGGGGGGACTCTTGTGTAGGTAAGAGCATGGCAGGAGGTTGAGAAGGAAAAAGCAGTCCAGGGAAGGGACGACTTAACGACTTAGATACTAGGGCAGAGATGTCCAGAGAGAATGGCAGAGACTGCCACCAGGGGGTGCTATGAGAGAAAAATTGGAGTTGTCCACTACTCAAACCTTTCACTGAGTCCTGATCCAGTGTCACCAGCTTTATTGATGGGTCAGGCACTTGGAGTCCCCGTGACAAGGCTCAGAAGGAATCCATGCTTCTGTCATGTACCAAGAGGGAGGCAGTGTCTCGCTGCTGGACCAATCCACACACTAGCTGACCCTGTCCCTGACTGTCATCCAGGCCTCATTGTTTTATTTTACTTCTGATATTTGGAAGCCTAGAATACAGACAATGATAGTAATCACACACACACACACACACACACACACACACAGCTGTTGCTGCCACCGCCCCCATCACCACCACCTTGGACTCTGGTTGTCCTAGCCAATGTGAGGGACTCTCACACACTCCATCTTCATGACCATTCTGCCAGGAGCCTTGGCTAACCTCACTTAATAGAAGGAACTGGAGTTGGGGCAGGCCAGTGTAGATTCCAGGGACGAGCATCTTCCTAAATTCCCCTTAGTACCACCACTCTAAGTGAACCCGTTTACCCCGCTTTCAGCGATTTCCAGAATTTATGTCCTGTCCTAGAGCCCCTCCGGAGAGAGCACCCATGTGGCTTCATGTTTCCACAGAGGGTCTGTGCTCACTTCAAGCCAGTAGATGAGAACAGAGCAGGGTGTGTATGACCCACTCGAGGCTCTACCCTAGAATGATCCCACAGGCCCTGGACAGCTATTTGACACATGGTAGACTCCACAGTGACTGTAGACTCATCACTGTCTTTAACCATCAAACCTGTTGTGTGAGGTGGGGGAGGCTTCGATGAGGTAGGAATTGGTGATCATGATGGCTGCCAACAACTTCTCTCCCAGTTCTGTCTGTAGCCTGGCCCACGGAGCTGTTTTCTAACTAGCTTCTCTGCTTCCACCCTGATCCCATCAGTTTCTCTTCCAGTCAAAGACCAAATGGATATTTGATGAATTTGGGTGCACGTCACACTAAGAAAACCATGCAGACCTCTGTGGCTGCATGGCCAGGGAGTCTGGCTCCTAGTGTGCTCTCAACACAGGGTGCTTTCCTCTTATGCCTCTTCCATCCACTTGACCCCCGTACTGGAACCGCCGGCCCTTTGCACTTTCTGTTCCCTTTTTCAGATAGCCTGTGCTTTTTCGTTGATTGCCTCCTGCCTCTTCTCAAATGTGTATTACTCTGAGATACCTTCCCCGACCTTTGCTCAAATTATTTCCCCTTGAGGTACTTGTAGTATTCGACACCACCTGAGATAGTAAGTTTATCTTTGCTTCTAGTCTTTCTCCACATTTTAAAGTTTAAGCTCCATGAAGCCACGGAGGATCTCTGATCTATCTCACTGCTTCTACAGTGCCACCACCTAGAACAAGACCCAACACAAAGCAAGCATCTTCTTTTTTTTTTTTTTTTTTTTTTTTGTGGTTATGAGACAAGTTTCCTGGGCCTCTCTGTTCCAGTCAAAGTGTTATTGATAGTGTGTCTATGTTGAGACTTATGAGCAACCTTTGGGCAGAGTGCAGGGAATCTTATGAAAGAAGTGGGAAACAGTAAGATCTGGAGAGGACAGGAGGTCCACAAGGAGAGCAACAGAACCAAAAAATTTGAACACAAGGGTCTTTCCTGAGACTCATACTCCAACCAAGTACCATGCATGGAGATAACCTCGAACCCCTGGACAGATGTAGCCCATGGCAGTTCACTGTCCAAGTGGGTTCCATAGTAATGGGAAGTGGGACTGCTTCTGACATAAACTGATTGACTTGCTCTTTGATCACCTCCCCCTGAGGAAGGGAGCAGCCTTACCAGGCCAAAGAGGAAGACAATGCAGTCACTCCTGATGAGACCTAACAGGCTAGGATCAGAAGGAAGAAAAAGAAACCCTCTCCTACCAGTGGACTTGGGGAAGGGCATGCGTGGAGAAGAGGGTGGAAGGGAGGGATTGGGAGGGGAGGAGGGAGGGAACTAGAGGGGGGATACAAAGTAAATAAAGTGTAATTAAAAATAAAATAAAATAAATTAAAAAGAAAAGAATTCAGGCACTGCCTCTATTGTGTTCACAGATGACACTCAGAAGCAAGACTAATTGTCTAGTGACCTATCTTTTTGTTCTCCTAGGCTGACATGCTACAGGAGTTAACACATACTTTTTGTAAAGGCCCAGACCACATATTTGATTCAGTAAGACCATAAGGTTCTTTTTGCAGTTCTTCAACTGTCCTTTATGGTTAGAAAGCAGCCAGAGACAAGATGTAAATGAACAAGTAAAACTGTGTGCCAATAAAACTTTATTTACCAAAATAAGTGGTGGGCCAGAAATCATTGGCTGATCCCTGTATTTGAGGTTCTAGGAGAGTGTGGAGGTGCCGGTGGACTTCTAGTGTCTTAGTCTCTGGCAGAAGGCTAGCTGGCTGAACAGTGAGTCAAACAGTATGGTTAAAGCTATGTAGTGTCCAACATGGACTGAAGTCTTTTTGTTTTGTTTTGTTGAGACAGAATTTCTCTGTGTAGAATTCACTTTGTAGACCAGGCTGACCTCTAACTCAGAGAGCCACGTGCTGCTGCCTCAAAAGTTCTGGGATTAAAGCCATATGCCACCAGAACTAGGTTGAGACTGAAGTCTTCTTGTGGTGTTTCTTTCCCAGGATTTCACTTTTTTTTTTGCCAGATTATTGGTGATTGCCCAACCCTGAGTCTTTTTGTTTGTTTGTTTCCAGTAACCAACTCTATCATCTGTCTTTGTCTATCATCTATCCTTCAACCTATCTACATGTCTGTCAGAAGCCTTTGGGTACCCTTATAGAATGCTGCAGAGTCTGAGACTAATTTACATGCTAATCACATGTCTTTGCACATTGCCTAGACTCTCAGGCAGTCATGGAGACAGGCTAAAGGTGCTGATTTGGCACATGGAAAATGGCTTCAGATACATACTGTTTAAGCGTCGACCTTAAGGAGGAGAATGTAGCTCTTCAGGGGGCTGGTTTTGTTAGTACTCCTGGGAGAGTCTGATGACCAGAGCTGCAGAGGAAGATATGCCTTGGTTCATGTGGTCTCCCCGTGCCTGGACTCATCTGAGAGGCCACGGAGGGCTGAATAGAGACAACTGCAGTAAGCCATGTGAACTCCACACATGGCTCTCTGGGAACTGGAATGAGTTTCTGCAATTGGGCAGGCATGGCTGTTGTAGGCTTTATGCTACACTGAGCCAGGAAAAGCAGAATTGAGCAGAATGACCTCTGCGGTAGCTTCCAAGAAGAGCCACCAAGAAGGACTGCAGTCAAGACAAAGGAGGGTGCAAGCTGAGATGCTCAGTTAGTTGTGGATGTTTGGTTTTGTGAGTCACAGTCTCACCGTGCCAGGAAAGCTGATGGAATGGGCATCTCCAAACCCAAGACTTTCCTCCCCATTGCTCCACCTTCTGCCTTCTTTCTTGCTTTCATCTTGTCTTATTTGGTGGTTGTAAAAGCAACAGACTTAGAGGAGAGCCAGAGATGTAACAGCAGAGCCCCTGGCATGAATCGCTTCCATGAGTCGGGACCATGTCTCTTGTTTGTCAACAGACCATGCCAGGATAATAACCCCATGGTTCTAATGAAGGGGGAAGGAAACAGCTGCCCAAGACAGCCTGCTCAATCATCCCAACAGTCAAAGCTTGGGCTCCTTCCAGAGGCCCCTGGGAAGGCTTCATGTAAATCTGCTTTTGGCATAGGCTACTTCTTGTGGATCACCTTCCACCTCCACCAGTGTCCTGTTTATATAATGAGCATCCTTCCATGCTCTCGGAAGTCTCTGTTGTGTTTGTTCATTTGTTTGTTTTTGTTCTGTTTTGTTTTGTACATCTCTGATTCAGGGCTGTCGCTTCTAATTTGTCTTGAAGAGGCTCCTATGTGATTTAAATTGGGTGCATTGAGTCTCCACTGTGTGCGGTTTGATTTGGGTCAGAACTGGTAGGGCCACACTGGCAGAAAGGGCCTTCTTGATTTGGGTGTTTTAGGCAGCAGAAACCAACTCCCTCCCCCGTTGCGTCTCCTGTAGTCTCAGCTTATTAGAGCTGGGAAGCCTTCATCTTTGATTGAGAGCCTTCTTACATCACCAAGCTTCCTGGGGAAATGCCTTTGTTGCCCCAGTTGGGTAAAGACTACAGTGTCACCATTGCTCAAAGGAGCCTTTGCTCATCAGGATGGAGACAGTGGTCACTACCATCAGAGAGCTAGGACGGCTGACCCAGGTAGATGGGAGGTGGGGAAATTTGGAGGGAGAGACACTGCCGGAATGGAGAAAGTCAGACAAATGTTGAAACAGTACTTCTGCTTACTGGGGATGCCGTTGAGACGAAGTGAATACCTACTGTATGCTGCTTTTGTGTGGGGAGCCGGGTGATGTGAGATGGCCCTGCTGGGCTTGGGTAGCACTTATAGCAGAGAGCCCTGGCAAGGGCATTTGTATCCGTTTCCTCCCTCTGCCGGTGTGTTGGGGGTGCTGACTCTTTACAAGCCTCTCAGGCGCATCTGGCTCTGTTAGGCAACACGTGAGTCCTCTAGACTACCCACAAAGTATTCTGTTTCCATGTGTATTTATGGCACCCTGAGAGACTCTGCAGATGAATGCATGCCAGGGTCTTGACTCTAACAGTGTTAATATCACAAACCAGGCTGCAAGGTAATTTGCCTTCCGTTGCCTGGCATTTCCTGCCATCCTTTGGAGGAAGAGAATTTCAGAGTTCAATTTATTGCCAAAGCACAGCCCTAGGGTTTTTAGGCTGGGAGGTAATGCTGAATTATTTATAGATTCTTGGACCTCAGAAGCAAATGTGTCTAGACCTTCCTTATTTTACAGATACAGAAATATAATGATATTGATTGTTCCACCACCAGCTCACTCTCCGCCTGGATTCTTTTATGGGACTCTAAGGACCCAGGGACTGGGCTTTTTATTTCCGTCTTTTAAGTCCACGCAGTAAATCCTTGAAGGGGGTAATGACACTAGTTTCAGAACCTAAGGTTCAGAGAGGTTAAGTAACACCTTCGGTCACCCAGCAAGTAAGTCTCAAAAACACAAATGGGGCAAAACAGATGCCAAGGTTCCTGGCCCCAAGAACACTTTCTAGAGACATGAAACTTTTGCAGCACCTGGCCACCCCAATGGTCACAAAACAACTCAAAGGTGCAAGCAAGTCTTGGACTCAAGGTGGTCAAGTTTTCATTCGGTCTCTTTTCCTTTACCCATGCTGCCTCTTAGGCATTTCTTGGCAGTTTAAGCTCTAGTTAGCACTCCATATGAAGTTCCTTCTGAAGTTATATCAGCTCATACCAAATGCAGACGCTCCCTCAGCACCCTGCCTTCATCCTTCCTACACCTTGGAATAGCCTTCAAGCTATACCTACAGTGAACACTGCAAGCAGCAAACCACAGCTGCTAATCCACATTTAGACCACATTATAGGACCAAGCGCACACTTATAGCCAGTCCTAGCCAGCCCCTGACTTGCCCTACAGCCTTTCTCCTGAGCTGGGCCACCCCTCAGGCCCACCTGGTCAAGTGAACTCCTCTACGTCCACACGTGATCTCCAGGTTATGCACCCTGTATTCCCTTTGTTTGTAGTTGTGCAGCCTGCACCCAGCCTATCTGCACTTTTGACTTCCCTGATCTAGGTCATGTGGCTGGATTTTATAGTCACAGCATTTCTTGTTCATGTAGTCGTGGTAGACTTGTCTTCACTGGCTCTTGAGATCCCTGAAGATAGAAAGATGGGAGCTTTAGCATTAGAAAGCAGGTGGAGATCTGATTCCCCTGGTGAGAAAGCAGATGTGTAGAGACAGAAAAAGACGCAGGTAGACTCTTGGATGTAGGGGCAGTGAAAAAGTAAAGCATGGGATGCGGGATGAAGGTGATGCAGAGTTGGCCCATGGTCTCACGACCACAGTGGCCTCAAGACCATCTTGGGTTGCAGAATGTTTTCTTCAAATGGAAGCTGACAGTTTTCCCCAAAGCATTAGAAGAAAAGATTAGGCAGAAGTCTATATGTCCATTCCTGCTTACCCTCATGCTGTGGCCTGAATCTTGCCCTCTTGAAGCCTCACAACTCTGTGAGTAGTGATGCCACGTGCTTTGTCCATTGGAAACCTATCTGTTGTAACAAATAAGCCCTGTAGCACAGCAGCTCAACTCCACGGCCACTCCTTTTAAAACTCAGGTCACTATCAAAGACAGGTGATTGTAGCATTCTGCGCCATAAAGCCGGTAGCCCCAGCGTTCTCAGTGGCTTTTGAACAACCTGCTGCTTTCTTGGGGGAAGGGCCAGCTGACAGGGAAAGGCTCTGAGCATAATGGCATGTGTGAATGAACATGCTCACAGAGTCACTTCAGCTCACAATCCTTTCATGGTAAGGGCTCTTGCCTGAGCTTCAATCCTGACAACAGCACACTCCAGTGCTGTGAGCTTGGGCAAGCCCTTTATGACTCTGTCTTCAATTCCTCACCTTCCCTGAAAGAGAACCAACAATGCCACCCATGTCACAGGGTTGTGGATGGAGGTGATGGTGTCAGGTGTCCAGTATGATGAATGGGTGCCTGTTTCATGGTTTGTTATTATTATTATTATTATTGTAATTTTCCATGACCATAACACAAAGTAGAAGCCCAAATTTAGGACACAAGCATGCACACAGCCACCCTTCTGTCTCAAGCTCAATGAGTCTCAAATTCAATGAATGTCTGTGTGATAAATTGGAAGCAGTCTCATCACCTGGCTCTGGTGACCACAGACCGTCATCAGGAAGACAAACTATCCCTGGCAGCACTTTGAAAGGCTTCCGGGGAAACTGAGCGGCATGGTGTAGGGAACACAGGCTATGTGTGGGTCTTCTAGTTTCTAGAGCTTTTATGAGGAAGGTGAGTTCTGTCCCCAAATAGGAAGGAGACTAGTATTGTATACAGAGACTTCATATGACAAAGCAGTTAATGTTTATTGATGTCTAGCCAGTGACAACAATATTTCTTCAGAGAGGATGCTCAGAGCCATTAGGTGAGGCCCCAATGGTCAGCACTGTGGCATTCCTGATAAATAGATGGTGGTTTTAGACTGGTTGAAAGGAGAGAGTGGTGAATCCATGGAGACAGAGTGGTTTTGCTGAAGCTGCTATTACAAGTACCATGGGCTTGAAAACCAGAACTACGTAGTCTCCTAGCCCTGTAGTCCAAAAGTCTAAGATCAATCTGTTGGCAGAGCTGACTCCTTTTGAGTGATGGGAAGCCTAGTCTGGTCTTTCCAGTAGATTCATCAACCAGAGCCCAGAAATGCTTTCTCTTGCTACACCTAACTGGAAAAGCACATGGACAGAACTGCAATGAGGAGCATCCCACAATTGTGAAAGGATGCAGGCTCAGGATGAGGACAAACTATAGAGGGCAGAGTGAAGCATCAGGAAGCTCCTGCAGTCCGAGTTCCTGGGCCACTCGATCTCTCATTCTCTAAGCTCACCACTGCTGTGAGCTACCATTTAGTTAAGTGTCCCTGTGGTTTAGCCATTTAAAGCTGAGGTTTCCTGTTACTTGAAGTCAAGAGCATCCTTAAGTGGCGCAGGATGTTGCCAGCTCTGTTGGGCTGCTATTTCTTTGAGACCTGGGATTAGATTTAGTTGATCTTCATGTCCAGCTCAAGGCCCAATGTTCAGCACATGCTTGTTGGATGAATCAATGGGTGATGGCAATTCCATGTCTTGTGTATTAAGGCAGGAAACTTCATCATCAATAGGACACACTACACTTGCTCACAATGTGTTCCAGCCCTACTCCATGACGTGAGTAAAAAAGAGGTTGTAGATTTGGGGAGCAGAGGGAATGGAAAGAAGGTTAATATTGCCCAAGGAGAGGATGCCTCCTCTCCAGGCTTCTTCAGACCCTTTACATGTGAAACCTGGGGTGTCATGTTTCC
Organism: Psammomys obesus; assembly: GCF_907164565.1. Lineage (NCBI taxonomy): Eukaryota > Metazoa > Chordata > Mammalia > Rodentia > Muridae > Psammomys > Psammomys obesus. The sequence continues at coordinate 21,516,122 of NW_026596051.1, read as the reverse complement.
CCATCACCTTCTTCAATATCGCCCCTCTCCAAACCTGCATGCAGCCTGTCACCAAGCAAATCCTGTCCATTTTGCTCCCAGATTCTGTTTCGAATCCACCATTGTCTGCCCATCCCTGTTTCTTAGTCCAGGCCTCCATGCTATTTAGAGGGCTGCACTGGTCCCAACACTTCCCTTGACAAGGCACCTACTCTCCTTTGTACCTCCCTTGGATTTCATTTCCACCCTGTAGCCGGAGAGATCCTGGGAAATGCAAACATTCCATGCCCACCCCTCGCTCCCAAACCCGCTCCACCCAGAGTAAGCTGCAAGGAAGCCACACTCAAGATCAGGATCCTTAAAGCACACAGCCTTCTACCTCAGCCTGCCTGTCTTCTCTCCTTGTCCCATTACACCACTGAATTTCTCTCCTTCTTTGAACACTCAAGCCTTTCCCCACCATGCTGTCTTGTTTATGTGGGTGTGTGCTCATGCATGCGTGCATGGGCGTACATCTCTGTGAGTATGCACGCAGCTGCGTGCACACGTGGGCATGAAGGCCAGAAGTCAACAGCCTACTCAGGTGTTTCTCAGGGGTGGTCCATCTTGTTTTTTTTTTTTTTTTGTTTTTTTTTTTTTTTTGGGGGTTTTTCCCCCCCCCCCCCCCCCCGCCCGGCTTAAGGAGTGCTGATTCAGCACCCTGGCTTGTTAGGCCGCACTCCTGTCTATGTCTTCACAGTGCTGGGAATCACAGATGCGTGCCATTGTGCCAGATTTCTTTCTTTCTTTCTTTCTTTCTTTCTTTCTTTCTTTCTTTCTTT
>NW_026596051.1:21378596-21515312 GCF_907164565.1 Psammomys obesus | reverse complement strand
CTTTCTTTCTTTCTTTCTTTCTTTCTTTCTTTCTTTCTTTCTTTCTTCCTTTCTTTCTTTTTCTTTCTTTCTTAAAATGGATTAATGGATTCTTGGGGCAGAACTCTTCAGGATTGTGTGTCATGAACCTTACTGCATCTCTGCATCTGTACCATGTTGTTTCAACAAATTTCCCTTCATCTGGAACATGACTCCACTGCTATTGTTCTTGTTTGTTTTTTAAGCTTTAAAGGGACTACCTGCTCAGATTCACAAAAGAATATATAAAACACAAGTATGTATCTCATGCGTGAATTCACCCACAGAATAAAGATTGTAAACCTAGAATTTATGTTGCCACCAACTGGGTGATGACTCGCCGTCCTAATGGAGTACTCATTTCTCACAGCATCCCCCAGGAAAGCCAGTGGCCTGGCACTGAAAGATATTTTTCAGAGTTTGCTACCTGCGTAGAATTCCACCAACAAATGCTCAGTTCTGCTTCTGCAAGTGTTACACATGGAGCCATGGTGTGCTTTTCTTCCCTTCTTGGGATGGGCAGTATGGTGTAAGAGTTCCTCTCTGTTTGCATGGAGCTATAGTTAGTTCATGTTTTTTTTTTTTTTTTGTTTGTTTGTTTGTTTTTTTTTACCATTGGGTTTCCCAATATAATTGTTCTGTAATTTGTTTATCTGTTCTGCTGTGAGCATCTGGGTTGTTTCTTGGAGAGCAGAGTACCATGAACCCAGCCCTTGTTGCACATTAGACTCACCTGGTCCCTGCTCCAAATACAGGGGCAGTGATGAGGACAGAGTGGGTGTCTACATAGATCTCGTTGTGGTTTCATATGCATTGCTCATGATATTGATTCTGTTGTTGCCTAATGGGGCGTGTGCATGTTTAGGTCTGTTCGGGCTCCTTGACCATTTTAAATTATATTTGTCTTATTTTTTTAAAAAAATATTTTTATATGTATGGGAGTTTTGTATGTGTATACATGTGCATGTAAACACTACATGCAGTGCCTGCTGAGGCCGGAAGAACCTGTGAGATCCCTTAGAATTGGAGTTACAGATGGTTGTGAGCTGCCATGCGGGTGCTGGATATTGAACCTGGGTCCACCAGAAGAGTGGTCTTGGCTCCTGGGCCATCGCTATAGCCAAGAATTTGTCTTCTAGTGGGTATTTTCTTTATGTATCACGATTGCGTTTCCATTGTATGTACATTACACATATTTAAAACTCAGTCTGTGACATATCTTCATTTAAAAATAATCTAATTGCACTATTTATTTATTTGTATGTGGGGATATGCTATAGTACATGTATGGAGGCCAGAGACAACTTGAGGGACCCAGTTCTCTCCTTTTACCATGTGGATCCCAGGGATCGAACCCAGATCCTCAGGCTTGGCGGCAAGCACCTTTACCCACTGAGCCACCTTACTAGGCCCCTGTCTTCATTTTTTTGACAGTGTCTTTTGAAGAACAAGAGAGTTAAATGTTGATTCACTTCGAGTGCACATTTTTCTTTCATGCCTATTGTCTTTTCTTTGCTATTGCACAGTGGCTCTTTTGTTAGAGGTGTGAACTTTACAGCCTGTTTCCAGATCCCTCCCTCATCTCCTCCCAGTCCTACCCTCATGCCCATCCCCCATCTCCCACTCTCCTCCTTCTCAGAGAAGGGGAGGTACCCAAGGGATATCAATCCATCCTGGCATCTCAAGTCACAGCAGAACTAAGCACATCCTCTCCCACTGAGGCCTAGCAGCCCAGCTAGGGGAAAGGGATCCAAAGGCAGGCAACAGAGTCAGAGACAGGCCCTACTCCCATCATTAGGAGACTCATATGTGGACCAAGCTGCACATCTGCTACAGACATAGGGGGGTCTAAGAAGTGTGAACTTTGAACACACTTCAAAGTTGTTGTCAGTGTGTGGTAAAGTCAGAGCTTAGGGCCAGAGCTGTTGACTCCCAAACAAATCATGCTGTCTCTCCAAGCCTCACTTTTCCTCCCTGCACAGTGATGTAAGAGTTCTTCTGTTAGAAGACCCTGGTGAGATAAAGTGCAGAGTTCTGCAAGGTTGCAAGTATGGCGAAACTGCCCTGTAAATATGCTCTTTGCTTTGTGTCCAGCAGTGGGCAGAGCAGAAGGAAATAACTCCTCCTGTTGTTTGTTTCCAGTATGTCAAGGCCTTTTACAATGAAACCTGGGTCAGAAGGCATGGACATCCCATAGACCCGGACACCCTGACTCTGCTCTGGTCTGTGACAGTGTCCATATTCGCGATTGGTGGCCTGGTGGGAACACTGATGGTGAAGATAATCGGAAAGTTTCTTGGGAGGTCAGTAGAGGCACTGTTTCTGTTTGGGGGTCCCTTACATAAAGATTCTAAGGTGTCTACATCATTATCAGTGTCCCTGTAGGCAACAAGATTCCATAGTTTAACTGGAAAAGCTTTCCTGCCTAAAGGGCAAGAGGGTAAGAAAGAGGGTGACAGTGTCCAGGAAGATTGGGTGACACAGTGATGAACGAGGCTGAAAGTGTGGAGGGGCTGGGCTGTGTGGATCCCAAGTGAGTGGAGCAGGAAGAAATTCCCTGAATCCTCTGTCCTGCTGCCTTCTAGTTTGCTTCAGGAAAAATCCAGGGTGCCTAGTTGTTTCCATCCAAGAGGACGAAATCGAACACGGAGGGGAGTGGATCTGGGTCTGCGTCTGGAGAACACCCAGCACAGGGCCGTAGAGGCTGTTCCACAGAAACATGGCTATATCACCAAGCTATTCAGGATGGCTTCCACTGTATCACTGATGGACACTTGGGGAATTTCAGGTTGTTCCCGTCACCAAGAAGGCTGCAGTAAATTAAATACCATAAACTCCAAGTTTCAAGGTGGGGAGCTGGTCAGTTGGTATAGCACTTGCTTCATGAGTATCAGGGCCTGAGTTCAGATCCCAGGAATCCACGTAAAAGGTCAGGCATAGTGGCAAATCCTTGTAATCCCAGGGATGGCAGGTGAGATAAGAAGCTGAGATGCGAGGGCCCTCAAAGCCAGTGAACCAGCTAGTCTATCTTTCTTGGTGAAGTTCCAGGCCAATGGGTGACCGTGTCTCAAAAACGATGGAAGGTACCTGAGGTTGACCTCTGCCTTCCACATACGCTCACACAACAGCGCACCCCTGTACAACACACACAAGCACACACATTAAGCTCTCTCCAATCAGATCCATTTCCCTTTGTTTGCCTAATCCCTAATGTATTAATGACATGAATCCTCTCAGGGCAGATTGGTTTATCAGACCCTCACCCCAGTGTGTTCTCTGTCGCCTCTCTGCTAGTAACAGCCTCTTAGGGGCCACTGAGGTGTGTGTGGACAAGACAGTCTTGGCAAGTTTCATGTTTGACCTTGAATCATGAGTCTCCTGCCAGTGGATGGATGACCTCTGCCAAGTCATTTAATTTATTCAAAGCCCAGGATGAGGGCTTCCACTTAGGCAAAGTTACAGGGGCCAGGGAAAAGGAGCGGAGAGAGTATGCCGGGAGAAGTATCCCAGTGCACAGAGGCCATGTGTTTGTGGTCACCTTGTCATCTATACACAGTAGCTGCCCAGTAAGCCTCTATTTTGCATTCACACAAACTCAAGGGAGCCTTCATCAAGCCCCAGAAAAATCTCTCAGACTTTGGGGTTACAGAAACACTTAAGAAAGGTCCCACCCATTCCTTCCCAGCCTGCCCAATGTCCCCCAAAAAGAGCTCCTTAGAATATTTATGTTTCAGCAAGATTCTCTGAAGGCCATGTTGGAGATATCCACACAGCACCTGTGAAGGTATATGATACCCAGTGAGCTACAGAAAATTCTAATGTTAATTTTTGTCCCCAAGGCCAGGTCCAGAGCAGTAACTACTGGGAAAGCACAGCCTAAGGCAGTAAGAAATGTTCTCTAAGGTCCTCCAGCATCCCTGGCATTCTCACACTCTTGTTTCATCTGCTCTGCTCTGGCAGGTGGGATTTTTGGATGAGGTCAGAGATGTCAAGGTGCTGTGTAGGCTCAGCTAACTCATGGCTGAGCCCATGCCGGGAACAGAACATGATGTTCCAGCCACACCATTCTTGTGTAGTTCAAGCAGATCTTGGGTAAGGCCTCCCCCAGCAACAGGACTGTGCAATCCATGGCTACTGAGCCATAGGACATGATGGGGTAGAACCCAGATGGTCAGGGTCCCCTCTGGCCCATGCTAGACCTGTCCACAGCCCCCCTGCCTATCCCAGTTAGGCACAGTGGTCCCTGCCCCAAGGCTCTGTGGACTGTGTTGGCCACCCACCTTGCACCTGGCGGTGCCCTCCTGCCCAAGGCTGGTCTGTTGCACTCGTTTTTAAAGCTCTACTTTATTTGGGGCTTTTAACACCTCCACCTCCCTTCCACCAACCTTTTAGCCCTAGGTAGGAGAGAGAAGGTTAGTGCAGAGAGGGGGCGCAGACCTCTTTACTTCTCCTGGTTGTTTAGGGTCAATGGGTTATTTCAGGGCTATACCAATCTCCATCAACAGCAAACACAGCCAGCAGTCTCCTCCAAGCCGCTGCGCCCTGAAGCGTTTCTCTCCATCTGTCTGAAAACTACCACACCATCCATCTCTGGTCTCTCCAATCTGCCACGTGTCACACCCCACCACTGCGATCCACACCTTGTCTTTCTGGGCTCTCATATTTATATCCTCAGAGCTGTAGATCACGCCCCTTTCCATGCTGTGTGAGGCAGGCTGGCAGCAACCGGGCCCTCCACAAGACAGTTATCAGCTGTGGAAAAACTAAAGGCCAAACTAAAATCCCACGCTTGGGATTAAAACAAAAACATATTTACATAACACAACTGAGTTTTAAAAGAAAATAAAACTTCCATTGCACTGGCATTTAAGGAGGCTCTGTACCCATGCAGTGGAATGGAGGAAGGTGCTCTGGGATTGGGGGCTACATGCTCCCAGTCACCAGTTATGAACCTCAGGACTTTACCACCTCATCTCCTAACCCATGCTTTTCTCACATGTAGCCTGAGATGATTGACAGTAGCTTTACGACCTTCAGCGGTCTGGCGGCTGTAAAGCAGAAAGAAAGCAATGGGGGAAATGTGTTTGGAAACATTTTAAACACCTTGAACTTCTAAGCAATCGAGGAATCCTCATCTGAACCCAGCGGGAGCATCATTGTGGGAGTTATGCTGCTAAGGCCAGATGAGAGAGAGAGAGAGAGAGAGAGAGAGAGAGAGAGAGAGCGCTCTGCTCACTAAGCCTCCAGCCACGGTCAGCTCCTCTTTTCCTCATTCTGGGCATCAGGGCTAAATCGAAGTTCAACTTCAATAGCTACTGGGAGGTTAAGGAGCAAAGTGGAAGAGAAGCTGCTTTCTTCTGGAGGATAGCACTCAATGTATCATCACAAGTCAGCTACCTCAGAAATCCACCACTGTCGGCCTTGCTCTACAAGCAGTGAGCCTGATGCGCTGTGAGGCTTCGATGGCTCACCTACATGGCAAAGAACAGGGCTAGTCTGAAACTGTGACTAAATATCGAGTTATGTGAAATTCCTCCTGGGATCGTCAGGAAGGAAGAGGAAGCCCAGATCATTGTGAGGTGCCGAGGGACAGCAGCAGCAGCCCGGGTGTGCCACTAGAGGGTGCTCCAGTCAGCGTGAGACTGGGAGAGAAGTTCAGCGGGCATGGGTCTCTGCTCAAGTTGGGACTCCAGCAGTGGGTGCAGGATTGGCTACTGGTAGCCCCAGTAGTCTCTGGGGGGGGGGAGCTGTGGCTGGGTCACAAAAACGTCTGTGTTCAGAGAGCGATGGAGACGGGGAAGCTTGAATAGCCAGGAGCAGTCTCTGGAGATGGGCCACATCATCTTAGGCAGGCCCCAGGATACAGTTTTCTCCTCTTCTGAAGCAGTCTCCAACTGGGGCACCACAGAGAATTGTGGTGGAACCACAGCCCTTTGTTTGGAGTCATCTGTCCTGCGCTGTAGCCACAGACCCCTCTTTTGCTCCCGACGCAGGACAGCATGTGTCCAGTTTACAGACATGGCACAGGCTCGGCTTCCGTGCTGGGCTTTGATGCTGGTGGCTCGTGAGCTGTCTGGGAGTTACATGAACTCTCCAGCCCCACCTGGTTCACATGAGTGTGCAATTAAAGTAATGGCATGTGTGAGTGCTACCACCTAGATCAAAATGGATGCTGGTTATAAAATGCTCATCCTGAGAAGGCAGATGTCAGCCACCATGGTTGCCATAACCATCTGATACCTGAGCACCATTACCACAATGGGCTCTTCCTCATGTGGGTTACTAGTGCTCAATTGAGCAGCATTTTACTTCTCCTTCTGTCTGTCTGTCTGTCCGTCTGTCTCTGTGTGCGTGTGTGTTTTAAACTATGCTAGACTTGTCCTCATTGCACGTATCATTGAACCTAGTTATTACCTCTGGAAAAAGATAAAAACAAGAAACAAATTAAGAAAACCCACAGGGGCTTTAAGATCAGGTCCTGGATCAGATCTCAGACAACCTGTGTAACCACATTTATCAGTGTAACACACATGTCTGAATGGCTTTCAGGATAAGGATGGGACACTCACATGAGCACACTTGGGCTTGTGAACCAGAAAAGCACCACTCCTAAGGCCCAGGGCTGCCACCGGGGCAGAGAGATAATCTGAGTTCCTCTGCAGGCTCCCATGGTCCCTGTAAGTACTGAGAATGAGTGACAGGCTCAGCAAGAGGCAGCTGGTCTGGTCCCCCAAGGTGGAAGTCTGGGAAGCACAGATAAGCAGGACTGACCCCAGGGAGAGCTATGAGGGCTGAATGTGATGCAATTTGCACAAACTTACATGGCATCTCATGCCACTCAGGAAGGTTTTTGATTGCCTGTCATGGAGCCCAAATCAAGTTGGCTTAAGCCCCCAAGGGAATTTGTTGGCACACATAACTTACGCTGGACCAGCCAGCTCAGAAAATGTCATATGTCATAAGGAAATCCAACTGATCTTTCTCTTTCCTCCATCTCTCAGTTCTGCTTTCCTCCTGTCAATCTCTTCCATGGAGGGTCAGCATAGGCTAGCATTGTGATTTCTCCCTTAATAATTACCTTAAACGTGAACGGTGCTGGGCTGGGGAGATGGCTCAGTTGGTAAAGTGCTTGCCTTACAGCCACGAGAATCTAAGTTCAGACACACACACCCCAACCCACAGAAAAAGCTGGGAGTGATGGCCGCCTCCTGTAACCCTAGCCTAGGGGTCAGGGGAGAGACACAGATCTCCAGAGCTCATTGCCAGCCCAGCTGAAGCAATCAAATTCAAGTTCAGTGGAAAGTGACGGAGGTTGATCTCTCAAGTTCTGATGAAATCTTCAACACGTTCAGCCACGCTGAGCACGGCAGGAGCATGGCAGGAGCACGTGTTTGTTTGATAGGGTACCCTTTAACCACTGAGCTCTACCAAGCATGTGGAAGGAAGTGAAGAACAGAAGAATTCCAGCCAGGGAAGCAAGAAAAGGTGGACAACATGACTGATGTGGAGTAAGGTACCATCTTGGCATTCGGGCCTGGGATGGTTTAAGAGTTGCTGGGTGGCATGTGGAGGCAGATGGCACACACACAGCTTCTCCATTCACTAGGGCTGGCTGACAAGCGCTTTGCAAATGCAAGTCAAAATAGTAGTCCCCTGTCCTACCCACAGTCCTGATCCTGTAAAGAATGAGTCTGTAGAAGGCACCTCCCAGGCTTCCCCTGACCTTCCTGTATCCAATCCAACTCTCACACTGAGCCTTTCTCCTTTCTCTACCACCCTATCCATTTTCCTCTCTGCCCAAGAGCTGGGTCACACAGGGTAGACCAAACACTATTGGAGAAGCTCCCAGCAGTGAATCAGGCACCGTGGGTGGAATTGCAGGGGATCTTGGACTCTACTCTCAAAAACTGATGTCCCTTGTTTTGTGTTGCTGTGTTCATCCTTGGGAGAAAATGGAAACACGATGAATTAAAGTCTGCCTCTGAGCCCCAGGGAGTCAGCTTGGAGAATTATTTGCAAATAAGGTTTCCTTTTTCCCTGGGAGGCTGACAGGCTGGAGTTATTTTGGGAAGGAGAATTTAATATGATAAAGTTGCTAGACGGGGTGCATCCCTGTTTGCAAATGCTTCCTGTCTGACTCAGAAGTGACTAATTTCCTTCAAAGCATCAAAGACACCACTGGGGACAGGGCAAAGGTTTAGGCTAGAACCTCAGAAGACATCTTGGCTTCTCCCTCACGCCTCACCTCTGTCTGTCCAACAGTGAATCCAAGCAGATCTGACCTCAAACTATGCTGGGATCTCACAACCTACCTAGCTCCCAGCCTGGTCTACAATGACAGCAGCATTTGCTCACACTCGATCCCGCCCCCTCCTGGCCGTGAATAGCTAAGAAGACTGAGCTGTCTTGTTAGAAGTCTGGCCAAGTCCATCCTCTCTTTGTCTTCTGTGGCTACCCCCCTCCCCAGGGGTAGAAACCCCACACCTCCTGCTGGCCCAGAACACCCCTCAGGAGCTGCTCCATCACTCTTCTCCACCTGCCTGCTACCTCCTCCCTGGTCCTCAACTTCTTCAGCCACACTGAACTCAGTGATGCTATTTGGATGTTTATTTCTTTCTACCTGGAGTGCTCTTCCTGGCTAGCTGTCCATACCTCCTTCACACCTTTGCTCACACGCCACCTTCCCAGTCACACCCTCTTGGTCACTGTAAAATTATAGCCCCTTCTGTGCTTCATGTGTTTTAGCATTGGTCATCACTGGCATGCCACATGTCTTGTGTTGCTTATTGAGAAGACTTAAGAATAAGGATGTCACTGTGTTTGTCCCATAAGCCAGAATATAGACTGGTGCTTAGAACTCAGTCCTGCATTGTGAATGTTTGCTGAATGAATAAATGTCTATGAGTGAATATGGGAGCTACCTCGCAAGCAAGATGGTCACTGGTGTTCTAGATCAGCATGCAGTAGTGTGGCCTTGACTAAGATACTTGCAAGTCTGTTTCCTCAAGATTATCCACCTTGAAGGTGGTGGAAGGTCTCAGTAGTTAAGATCATTCCCTGCTCTTCCAGAGAACCTAGGTCCAAGTCCCATCACCCACATTGTGGCTCACAACTGAATGTAACTCCAGTCCCAGGGGATCTGATTACCTCTTCTGGCCTATGTGGGTACTAGGCATACATGTAGTACACAGACATACACACAAACAAAATACCCATACATTTAAAACATTATCTAACTCATAAGGTATCTTATACAGTGAATACATAGTCTTTAAGACTGCCTGCTCCACAGTGAAGCTCCGTGTTTGCAGTTAGGGGCTTGGCGAGGTTTCTGCATGAGCGACTTCCGTATGAGCGACTGTGGCCGAAGGGGTTGTCAGCAGGGGGCACCCGAGACACTTAGTTCATGGTTCAGCCCTCTGCTTGTCACCTACAAAGTCATCAGTTAATCGTGAATTCCCGAGCATACATCACTGACATTACATGTCAGGTGACTGTGTGTAAGCGCTATTGGTGAATCTGAGGAGCAGCCCAGCTTGAGAGGCACTCACAGAAGTTACTTGATGGCTTTCTCTCTCACATCCTCTAGCTCCAAACATCCACTTTAATGGTAGTGATGTCATGGAGGAGGAGGTGGTATCTGCAAGTGAGCTGAGGGTTGATTGCTAATCAGGCTCATTATTCCTCTGTCCACAGAGTGAGGGCACACTGTTTTTGCCAGATCTGAGAACCATCGCCTCTGACAAGCCTCTCTGATAAGACTCTATTAATAGGCTTGGGCCTGTGAGGCCTTAAAGGATAAGACAGAGACCATGAATTAATACAAGGAGAAAATTGTGCTTGCAAGAAATATCCCCCCTCCCATTTTTACAGTCAAGCATCTCCCTTCTCTGGATTGGAAAGTCAAAATGGAGAGGCAGCCTTACTGTAATCCAAAGGCCAGCGCCACACACTGCAAGGCAGATGCTAGGACCACAGCTGGATCCATATAGGAGATGCTCCCTCAGTAATGGGAGCAACGAGAGTGTGAGGGGGAACCCTGTGACTGGCCTTCTCCACCCGCCCTTGGGAGGCCTTTCATACCAATGCCAGAGAAAGGGGAAAGGAAACAGGCAAATGATAGACACTGTCTTGGTTATGCATAATAGTCTCTATTATCTAGGATTTCACATTCCTTGATTCCAGTTATCTGAAGTAAGCTGTATTATGAAATATAAATGGAAAAAAAATCCAGAAGCAAATAGTTGATAAATGTTGGAATAATTGCTGTTCTGAATAGAGAGATGAATTTCATGCCGTCCTGCTCTGTCCTGGGACACAAATTGTCCCTTCATCTAGGGCGTCCACACCATTTACACTACACACACTGTAATCATGTCTAGCCATCTTGGTTTATCACTGACATAACTGTATTTCCATCATACGGTCTGTGTAAGTTAGGTTTTAAAAAAATAAAATCATATCATTTTTGGCTCATTAGCACATCCATGTGGCTTTGCTTTCTAAAGGGCCTAATGGACACAAAGTTCAGGGTTCTCTTTTCACTTTTGCCCCCCAGTCTCTCAGTCCTCTCTGGAGACACCCAGTCCTACAAGTTTGAGTGTCTTCTTAAGGTTGGTGCCTAGCAGGAGCACACACACACCAGGTGCACACAAAGACATGAATATACGTACACATACATACTTACGCACACACTCATCCATGAACATAACCACACTTCTTTTCCACACAGATCACCAAATTAGTTTACACCAAATTCTGCACTTTGGCCTTTTTATTTCTCTCTTGGAGCTCTTCCCACTTCAGAGTACAGAAAGCTACCCCTGATTTAATGCCAGCACAATGTAAACAGCACAATGTGAACAGGCTAGAACTTAGTTTGCTGTTTTAGCCATCGGTTGCTGTAGGATGCCATTGTGAATATGTTGGTACCATGGCGACGGCTGCAAAAGCCAGCAACTGTGAGATTGTCCAGGAAGATGTAGTCAGGGAGGAAACTTAGCTACAATGCTGACATGAAGCGGAAGACACAGGCAGCTGTCCGAGAGCTCAATACTTTTTTTTTTTTTTTGAGACAAGGTTTCTCTGTGTAGCCTTGGCTGTCCTGGACTCGCTTTGTAGACCAGGCTAGCCTTGAGCTCACAGAGATCCTCCTGCCTCTGCCTCCCTGAGTGCTGGGATTACAGGCGTGTGCCACTGCACCTGGCAGCTCGAGAAGTCTTAAATGTTAAAGGGAATATTGAGTCTCCCTGGAAAAGCCCTCACTTCTCATAATTTACAAAGCAACTTAGTGTCTCTTAATTCACTTACTGTCTTTTTTGGGGGAGGGAGGGGACTGGTGGAAGTGGGGAGAGAGGCTGCTTCCCAAACTCTTTGACAGCCTAACCTCATGACTCAAAGCAGGTTTCTAACATGTCAGGGTCCTGTGTTGGGGGTTGGTCTGATGCCTGTATTTTGATGCTCATTACTGGCCCTCAAGATTTGGTTACTGCCCCATCCTTGTTTTATAAACCTGCCTAAGACATTACTCCTGATTAATAAAAAAGGCCCTGTACCTGGGCAGGGAGAAAGGAGGGAGGGGTGGCTAAGATCCCCAGGCTTTGAGGGCAGGAGAATCATGGGAAAAAGTCAGAACAGATAGGAAGAGAGGAAGAAGGAGGACACCACGATGGGTTAATGTGGGGGATGAACCATGTGGGCCAGGAGAAAGGACTCAAAGAATGGCATAAAAAACAGCAAGATGAAAAATGTAAGCAAGTATTTATAGGATTATGGATAGAAGGCAGCCCAGATAGGATGGTTAAGGCAGTTGGCATGGGATTCAGACTGGGAGGTTATTGAGAAAGTGTAGGTAGAAATATCTGCCCAGCCCAAGGTGTTATAAGGCAATTTTAAGATCTAACAGGTGTCTGTGTCTTACTGATTGTGAGAGCAGGTTAGATAATACTGCCATAATAATTATAAGGCAAATAATAAACATTATTTAGCCCAACACCATTTTATTGCCAACAGCAGTTCTGGTTAACTTTGTATGACATAAGCATGTAGGAGCACTTACCTCAGAAGACAGTTCTACATTCTAAGAAGACCAGTCATGTCTGGTGCTTAGACTAGGGCCCGTCACACAGTGAGGCCCTGAATGAATGGAAGAAGCTGCTGGGTTGGTCCTGCAAGTGAGGAAAAGAAAACACAGCCTCCTAACTCCTCAAAGACAGAGCCAATGCAGGAACCCAGCCCCCCCAAGAGAGGCATGAATCTCAACTGTGAGGGCCCAGGGACACATTACTGAGCCAGACAGCGGTCCTGACACAGAGCAGTAAAAGCAACGATTGCCAGGGGAATCTGTCTGGCTTTGCTTGATGGTTGCAATCCAGTATTACATCTAAAACTGTAGTTCATTAAATCCAAGGTGCCTGTCAAGTATTAAGAAATATGGCTGTTTTATTGTGTGACAGGGAGAAAGTAAGGGAGGCAGGGAAGAAGGAAAGAGAAACGGAGGGTAAAGGCTGCCAGCTAGAACAATAGGATGCCATGCTGGCTGTCCAGCTGTTATCTGGGCATCATGCTTCCTGGCTGTTTTTGTTTGCCTCAGTTTCTTTGGCTACTGGTTCCAGCTTTTGTCCAACCCCCAGAAGCAGATGAAGTACCCACCAGAGAGGCAGCACCAGTGGGCAGTACTGCTCTGAGCTATCTCTTCAAGGATGAGCATCCCCTTTTCAAAGAGTCTTTACACAAATCATTCTTCTAACATGGTTTATCTGACTCCATAAGCTAATAGTTGTCCACTAGAATACTGAGTGGTTTCTGGCTTTCTGCTCAAATGCTAGCTCCTGCATTATAACTTGTCTATAAAAATGCTATTAAATAAAGAGCTGGGCATAGTGGTGTACTCTTGTAATCCCAGAACTCTGGGAGACAAAGTCTGTTGGGTTTCTGTGAGTTTGAGGCTAGCCTGGTCTACAAAGTGAGTTTAGGATAGCCAAGGCTACATAGAGAAGCCCAGTCTCGAAAGAAGAAAAAAGCTCAACAAAACCCAGAATTGATGAAATCAAATCCTAGCACAAGCAGTACCCCTTATCTACCCCACTGTGAACCTGGAGACAGTGGATGCCAGGCTCAAGGCCCCACAGCCAAGCAAGGGAGTGTGGGGTAGGCCCATGACCTCAGTTCCTCAGCCCATGTTCACCCCACCTTCTGAAGGAACTGGCTTCTCTGTTTTGGGGTGGGCAGGACACTAACATGCCTCATAGTGCATTGCCCTCATCAAGTCACTTTTCCTTCCAGGAAGTACATGCTGCTGGTCAACAATGGATTTGCAATTTCTTCAGCATTGCTGATGGCCTGCTCACTCCCCGCAGGAACCTTTGAGATGCTCATTGTGGGAAGGTTCATCATGGGCGTGGATGGAGGTGAGGTTTCACCCCAGTTGGGGAGGAAGGCAGTAATGCTCCCAGGGCTTGTCTGGATGGAAAGAGATGATTGGGGCTGAGGTAGTCCTGGGGGAGGCCGAGATTCTAGAATCCCACAGAAAGTGGGGCATTCTGTGGTGTTATACCCTTCCCTACACAGTGCTGTAGCATTCAGCCTGAGAAAACCAGGCTGGGTAGAGCTGAGTCACTACCAAAGCCCCTGATGTCTTACAGTGTGCTATGCCTCCCTCCACCACCTTCTTTAGAAAGTCTGTACTCTAGGTGGTAAGCTGCAAGCTCATCAAGCGATTCTGGGCATCTGTCTGCACATTCTTCCATTCATTCACCAAGTGTTAGAATACTGGGTGTTCCCTGTGTTCCATATGCTGGCGACAAAAGGCATTTAATTATGTAAAGTTCTAATTGAGATTGAGAGCTGCTCTAATTGAGATTGCGCCATATTGACAGGGCAAAGGGCTAGCAAGAAGGCTTTTAGGAAAACCAGTTAGAAGTATTGGGAAATGTGAGCAGAGACCAGAGTGAACAGAGATTGAGAGCTGAGTAAAAATCCGAGGAACTGGGTTCTCGGTGGAGAGGAGAGTGATATGGTCCTGAGGTAGAAGGTGATTGGCATTTCTGAGGAAGAGTGAGGGGCTGAGGGGCCTGGAGCTTGGTGAGGAGGGAATTGTGGGACCTGAGGCTGAAAGGGAACCAGGGCACGATGGTGCAGCCCACAGTTAGGACCAAGTGTTTGTGCTGAGAATGAGAGGGAGCCAGAAAGGGCTGAGAAGGGCAGGGCATGGACTGGATTATGAGTCAGTGCTACTCCATGGGTACTTGGATATGGAGTGTGAGGTGGATCCAGGAGTGGGATAGGGATGATGAGGGACAGCCTATATGACACTGGCAAGACTGCGTGGCAGAGCAGGCAGAGAGGAATGGCCAGACTCTGCCAAGGGAGTGAGATTACAGACTTAAGTTACTATCAGAACAAACTGCTTTTGCCCTAAACCTGCTCAGCAGAGCAAAGATTCTAAGCCTCAGTATTACCAATCAGCTCTAAGTGCCTTAACTCTTACTTTTTTAAAAATTACTTTTGTTCATATTAGAAGTAAGCTGTGTGCCACTGTGTGTATGTGATAGAGGCTGGTTTGCAGGATTAGATTCTTTTCCTCCATGTGGGTTGCAGGAATCAAGCTCAGGTCATCAGGCTTGGTAGCAATCACCTTTACCCACTGAGCCATCCCACCTGCCTGTGTTATTTACTCTCTTAATGTTGTCAGCTCAGTTCGGGTTCTCTTGCTCGATTTGAGATAGAAATCATAGAGAGACGGGCCTCGCCCAACAGAGTATCTGGGAGCTCTTCTCACAGAATTCCACGGGCTCCAGAGGACAGCAGCAGGAAGAAGCCCTCAGGTGCAAACACTTTACAATACCATAGTCACAGTCACTCGGGCCAAAGCAAAGCGGATGGGAAGAGCAGTTAGAGATCCAGCTGGGGATGTCTGCAGTGGGGACAAGCACTGAAGCTTTCCTTGCTGTCCAATTCTCCTCCTGCTGCTTCATAGGAACCAAATAGCAAGGCTGCCCTGGTTGGATGATGCCAGAATGATTATCCTGTGGGTAAAAATCCTTCATCTAGCAGGATTCAAGCCTGCCTGCACCCACCCCCAGGGATGGTGGGGGATAGTCTTGTCGTGAGTGCTGCTGCTGTATGTTTAATTCTAAGCTTGTAAAGCGTAGATCCAGGATTGGAACCCACACAGAGGAAGGCTGGGTAGCTAGGAACGGCCTACCAGCCTCTCCGGGGAAACCTCTGCTCTCTCTGGAGGGTTTTGTATTTATCAGCTGCTTCCCCTTGGCTTTGACTGACTCGCTGACTTGCGCTGTACTTGTTGCTCTCTGAATATCCCTGTTCGCAGATGAATGTGACTCTTTCACAGCCACAGACTCAGAATAAATGCCTTTAGGCCCCTTTCCTGTGAGCTATTTGGAAAGAAGCAAAAGAAAAGGAAGAATAGGGAAATTTTTTAAACACACGATGACTCCTGGAACACAGCCTTTTGAAGGGATGCCAGGGCCCAGAGACTTCATGTCCTTTATTCTCACCAAACCCCGAGAGCAGGGAGAGAAAGAGTGAGGGCATCTAAGGTAAGGAAGTTGTACAGGAAGAGAGGAAAACTACTAGGAATGGGCTAGGTCGGCTTTGTGCTTCATAAGACAGAATTTAAATCCACGGCTGGAGGATGCAGCTCAGTAGCCTGGAGTGCTTGCCTAGCATTCACCAACTCCTCAGTCCCTAGCACCATGGAAAACCAGGTATGATGGCACATGCCACATGGGAGGTAGGAGCAGGAAGATCAGAAGTTCAAGGTCATCCTTGACATGCTTCACTACATATTGAGATCAAGACCAGCCTGGTCTATTTGAGACCCTGCTTCAAAATGAAGCTAATCCTGAACATTTTAGAAATAGAAAGATCTATTAATAGGTAAAAGATCTACTAATAAAATCCATTAATTCAATTGCTCATAGAGCGATTGAATCAGATTAGAAATGTAGGACATCTTTTTTTTTTTTCTAGGAGTTTGGGAGAAACATCAACATACTGCTTTTTTTTTATACAGAAATAAATATGATTCAATATGGCGTTGGAGACAAAGTCACATAGATTGCAGAATTCAAAGTAGGAATTTTGTGGCTGACAGGGAACTGCGCCATAGGGAGTGTGGGCAGCTCTGGAAAGGTTATGCCTGCACCATGTCCAGCCATAGTAGGAGTTCCCCAGGTCACAAGCCATGCCAGTTGGCTACAGCAGCAGCTCCGTGGTTTCCATTTCTGAAATTATTCACTGGAAATAAATTACAAATTTAAAGTAATGTTTTTAAACAGCATATCATCATTATTTTCTATTTTGTAAATTATTGTTGTTGCTAATCATTCTGTGCCTGATTTATCAGTTGAATTTCCCATAGTCATTCATATACAGGGAAAACCCACATCTGTGTAGGGTCTGTTACTATACACAGTTCTAGGCATCCAATGAAGGTCTTGCAGTGTGTCCCTCATGGGAAAACTGTACTCCAGTTAGTGCTGACTGCTATGAGGAACACCAGCCAGGGAGAAGACACGGAGGGGATGGAAGAGCTGGTTGAGGAAGGTTGCATTGAGGAGGTGTATTAGTTTTCTATATTTACTGTTGCAAAATGCCATAAACTGTGTGGCTTAAAAAACACTAGCCATGATTACTCTCATAGAATCCAGGAGCCCAAAAAACTTACATCGTTTGTTTGACCAAATACCTATCAGATGGGCATGAAGGGAAGAAGGGCTCGGCTTGCACTTTGCAGACACGGACCTTTCTGGCAGGAAGGCAAGGCTGCAGAAGTATGATGCAGTTGGTCTCATTGCCTTCCCAGTCAGGAAGCAGAGAATGAAAAGAAAGTAGAGCGAGTCTATAAAACTCCAAGGCCGCCTCAGCGATCTTCGGCTTTCTAAAGTTTCCACAGCCTTCCATACCAGCACCACTAGCTGGGGATTAAGTTTCAAACACGTGAGTCTGTGGAGATGTTTTACATTCAAAACACCATGCACACGTGATGTTAGTTAGCAAGACTGATTCCTTTCCAAGGCTCTGATGGAGACCATGTTCATGCCCTTGTCCTCAACTTCTGGTGCTCCCCAGAATAGTTTCCTGGCGGTCGCTGACTTGATGCTGTCCCGCTCTAACTCTTCATCTGCACATGATCTTCTTTCTTCTGGGTCTGTGTACCCTCAAGTGGCCTTCCTATAAAATCTCAGCACTGGGCTTGGGCCCATCTAAAATCCCTTATCACCTCATCCAGACACCATAATACTGGTAAAGACCCTGGTAAAGGTGGCCAAATAATGTCAGACCCATGGGTAAGTGAGGATAGACTGAACATGTTTTGGAAGACACAACTCCACCTCCTACTGTAGAAGGTAATGTTGAACTGAAACATGAGGGATAGGTGGACATCAGCCTGGGATCTCTGAGGATAAAGGGTTTGAAACAAACAGAACAAAGATCAGTCCCCTAGAGCACAGTGGGCTAGAGCGCTCACTGAGCCCCGAGGTTCACATGTCTAGGAAGGATTGATGCCAGGGAATAGGGTCGGAAGTTGAACAAGGCTCCTTAGGAGTGGGGATGCTTAGTGAGTGACAAACCAGCCTGGACAGATGGTACCAGGCAAGCCAGGATGCACCAGGGGCCTGATCGTAGGCTTACGATATAACTTACCTCCTCCTTTACCACCGGTTTTGCCACAGTCACCATAAACTAACAGCTGAATATGCGCCAGTAACTCTGCCAATCCATATATATGTATTCACATTAAATTTGTGTTCCCACTTCCATAATGCTGATAGCTCCCCTGTCTGTATATCCAGGCTACAGTGGCTTGTGCTGCCCACAACTAGAAACACCAGTGGGCAGATGAAGAAATTAAATCTTCAAACTATACTTTTTCAGAGAGATGACAATCTAATAATAGATTGTCACCCCCAAATAATCTACCTTCTCTGGGCTGTCTGCATCTAGCATATTTTATAGGGAATTTGAATAAAGGCAGCTAGTCATCCGCAGTTCAGCCTTGACCCGCTGGGTAGGGCTCAGCCTTGTCTCTGAGATTCATGGTGTTTCTCTCCTATGGCCTCTTGCACTTTCTTCTCATTATCGTCTTCTACTTAGTGGAGGGTCACATATTCACAAAGCCACTGCATCTCCCGTTCCTTTAAAGACACCTTCTAAGTCAAAGGCCAACTAAGAAAAAATAACAGTGTGTGCACGCTGAGAATGTGCAGTTTCTTTTCATAATACGAAGCACAAATGTGCTTTTAATACAGGGTGGCCATGACCTCATCTGTCCCTCCTGTCTGCTCTTACCTCCACTATACTTACTGGTGAGCTAGGGAAGTTAACACCACACTGCATTAGGTACTTTCTACTGCTGTGGTAAAACACACACACACACAAAAAAAAAAAAACACAAAAACAACAACAACAACAACAACAAAAAAAAAACAACGACCAAAAGTATTAGGAAAGGAGTGTATCATATAATAAACTTCCGGTTCCAGTGGGGGAAGAGTCTGTGATGGTGGAGAGACATGGTAGCAAGCAGCAAGCATGGCAGCAGACACAGGAAGCTGAGAGCTCACATCAGGAGCACAAAACATAGAAAACAAGCTGGAAGTAGGACAAGGCTGTGACATCTCAGAGCCTGGCCCCAGTGATGTACTTCCTCCAGCAAGGCTACACCATCCTAAACCTTCCCAAACAGCACCACCAACTGGTGGATAAATGCTCAACTACCCAAGCCTAAAATGGACATTTCTCATTTAAAGTGCCATCACCACTCATGGCGATGACCCATGCTGCTTCTTCCCCATGGCAGTTATCGTAGCTGTGAGCTAAGGAGTGCTCTCCCACGGCCTTGGTGTAAAGGACAGAAGGCACAGCAGCGTCTGTAAGTGCCCATCAGGTGACTGCGTGTGAACCAGGGGTCTTCTCTCACATCTGTGTCTTGTCCTCAGGCATCGCCCTCAGTGCGCTCCCCATGTACCTCAATGAGATCTCGCCCAAGGAGATCCGGGGCTCTCTGGGCCAGGTGACTGCCATCTTCATCTGCATTGGCGTGTTTTCTGGACAGCTGCTGGGCCTGCCTGAGCTGCTGGGAAAGGTAAGGTGACTGCTGCAGCTGCTCTCAGAAATCTTCCTTTTAGAAATCCCATCTCTGACATGGTGGTTCCTGAGGGCTCAAGGGCTTTACATATTCATGGGGAAAGGTTGTGGGCACCTTTCACTTTCTTAGAACATAAGTACTACATAACAAACGCAAACTTCCCACTACCCAGTGTTGACAGCTCAGTTTGCACTTGTATAGGCTTTGTTCTCTGCTCCAAAAACCATACATGCATCTTACTAGCTGTGCTTGCCGGTGGTTTTCATGGGGTCACACTATATGTATGGTCCTGTAGCTTGCTGCTTTCATTTTACACATTTTGGTATCTTTCCAAGATATTCACAAACTCTACCTCACTCTTGAGTTTTTCCTTTTTTTTTTTTTTTTTTTTTCTAAATATTCATTCAGTCTTCCAGTTTGCTTTGCTGTGTGAGAAACAAGAAAGAATGGCTTATAATCCCAGCACAACAACATACTTGCTAGGTGGGCTTGGCAAAGAAGCGTGTTCGTTCAGGTTAGTGCAGGGTAGGGTGAGCTCAAAGGTTTCCCAGAAGGTGGGGCCTCTTACCTGAGACTCCCAAGGGTGAGTGAGGTTTAGGTAGTGGTGATGAAGGCTGGGAGAGAAGATGTCCTAGAGAGAGGATGAGAAAACATAAGAGGCCTCCAGGTGGAGCAGTGTCTCTGAAGTAACTGGGAGGCTTTGGCACCACGAGGGAGCAGGAATGAGCCACATGGGTGAGGAAGGTGGGTAAGGAGGCTCATGAGGAAGAAGGCAAGGAGCTGCTCACTTCAAACTTAAAAGAACAGGAGCACAGCAGCAGGGAATGGTGGGGCCAAATCCATAGTCAGAGGGGTTATGAGTAGGTAATGGAAAGGGAACAAACTGGAATGGGAAGGGTGAGGAGGCTCAGAGGCCCGGTAGGAGGCTGTAGTTACTGGCACATATGGCCAGAGCCAGCAGTGACTGTGGTTAGGGAACAGTGCATTGATCAAGACCTGGAAGGAAACTGAGTCCAAAGTACCTACTGCCTGTGATGGGTGAGGGTGATGGTAGGAGAGTGGTCCAGTGCTTCCTGGGGATACAGAGGCCTCTCCTGGCCTCCTAAGGGATGAGTGCAGGAAGGAGGAAGACAGGATGCCTCTGCTCAGAACTTGTTAGCCAAGGACGGCTCTGAGTACTTAGGCAGTGCCTGATGCCAACAGCTCTTAACTCCCGGGTAATGCTGCTCTAGTGAGCCACCCACAGTCTGCCGTTGCCTTCTGCCTAGATCCTGCTTACAATGTAGAAGCTGGAGCTGAGAGCTAGAGCTAGACCGTGCAGGACTCATGGGCAAAGGGGACATGTCTCTCCGAGCCACAAACCCAGCACAGGCTTCTCTGGGGATGCTTGAGCTTAGGGGAAAAAATGGGCTGATTGTTGTGGGCTTCTGTGCTCTGCATAACTCCATTAACTCTGGATACAGCTCCTATCTTATTCAGTAGAAGTTTCATGGGCCCAATAACTGGGCATGTTGTCCACTATGAAGAGATGATGCCAAATGACCAGTGTGCACCACATTTTAAAAGTTTTAAAATATTTTGATCATTTCATGTGTTAAAACATTTATAACAGAATTTAGCATTCTAGCCACTTAAAACATGCATTTCCTTTTAAAATTTTAATTGTGTCCTCTCTCTCTCTCTCTCTCTCTCTCTCTCTCTCTCTCTCTGTCTGTGTGTGTGTGTGCCAGGCACACATGTGGAGGTCAAAGGATGATACTCCACCATGGAGTTGGACCAGGCTCTTGGGTTGGCCAGAGGAGCCATCCTACCTGCCTTTAAATGGATCTTTGTGTCATTATGCATGACTTGTTACATCTCAGCTGGCCCAGCTCGCCTCAGAGCCACCTGCCTCTCACCTCCCTGTGCTGACTGTCTGGACTGACTACAGGCAGGCACAGTCCCGTTTTCCTCTTTTCACAAAAACAAACAATGCCTGCTCTGTACTTCCAGTTGTCTTGTGCCTGACAATTTCACTAATTAGCGTGAGTGTGTCGGGAACAGTCTGTCTGCCAGGGTGAGGTCTCACATGAAAGAATTCACTTGCTTTCTGTTTAAAGATGTTTTAAGTTCTCAGAGTGAACATTTGTCAGTGACAATAAAAACAAATGCAAGTGGTTTTCATGTGATATTCTGAAGTAGCTCAAATGATCTTAAGAGTCAAATACAAAATGCTAGACACAGCTAGGGAGATGGCTGGGTAGATAAAAAGCTTGCCATGCAAGCATGAGGAGGTAAGAGCAGACGGGAGGGACAGACGAGGTCATGATGAAGAGGAGCTGCACATAGTCAGCCTGCACACTGCTATTTGTATATTAAAGCTGACAAGCAGGATACTTGTTCTCTGGGGATTAAAAAAGTTCCTGCCTTACAGGACTCCAAATTCCTTGTTGCCCATCAAACCTTTTGGATGCCAATATCAGAGACTTTCTGTTATCCCAGGTCCTCTTTCATTCATTCACTCAGTCTTCAGTCAGCTCAGTTAAAACGCTGAATTGGATGCTGGAGTCCAGCAATGAGCGTGTCAGATATAGCCACATCTTCCTGAGACTTACACACTGCAGGGCTGTGTGGACTTTGGCTAGCCACTCCTTCCCCAGCATCCTTCTTGGAATCAGATATATCCCAGAGTCCCAAATCCCCATGTCCCGCTTAAACACCACTTCTGGGAACACATCACTGACAAGTGTGTCCTCGGAGCACCTTGTGCACTGGTCTCTGCTGTTCTGCCGTTTCCGTGTGCTTGTGTGTCTCCTCCCTGCTGGGGAGTGCATCTTGCTGATGGTCACGTACTGCAGTCCAGACGTGTCTGTAGGTCTGTAGAGGGCCCTGTCTGCCGTGTGCCAGGTGTTGGGCTGGCTGCTCCTGCTGCAACTATGGAGTGGTCAGACCAGGCTTCACATCGTGGAAACCACAGGGAGGCGATTAGCCAGCGGCAGATAGAGGATGGAAGGAGGACACTGACCTTGCTGGGGGAAGGATTGTTTTCTGCACAAGTGATGTGAACTAAGAGCCTTAAGGATAATTAGGATTTGTCCAGGCCGGGACTGGTGGAGAGGGAAGGGACTGAGTGAAGGGAGAACAGTTTAGGTGAGACCCTAGCATTTATTTAGAGGCAGAAAAACCAGGGATGATATTCCAGCCTCCACTAGGGAGGGTCCTTTGCTCAGGTGTTGGAGTAAATTAAAAAAATAAATGAGGGTTGGGCTATATAATGATTATTATTAGCCCTATGATTATCACAGTGGTATTATTTAACCTGCTATCACAAATAATAAGACACAGACACCTGTTAGATTTATAATTGCAGTATTTACCTTGGGCCAGGCAGATACTTTACCTATGATGTCTGAATCACCTTATCATCCATCTCCCAGTCCCCATCCAATGCCATCCATCTTAATCCTCCTCATCTGGTCTACCTTTCATGCATAATCCATGGTACTTGCTTGTATTCTTCATCTGGGCCTTTTGCTATTATTGGAGTCCTTTCTTATGGCCCACGTGGTTTCTTCTCCATGCTAACCCATGT
The DNA here is from genome assembly GCF_907164565.1 of Psammomys obesus. Lineage (NCBI taxonomy): Eukaryota > Metazoa > Chordata > Mammalia > Rodentia > Muridae > Psammomys > Psammomys obesus. The sequence continues at coordinate 21,492,609 of NW_026596051.1, read as the reverse complement.
GGTGTCCTTCTTCCTCCTCTCTTCCTATCCATTCCTCGTGATTCTCTCTGTCCTCTCCAAGCCCAGGAGCCTTAGCCACTCATACCCCATTCTGCCCTGCTCAGGTACAGGCCATTTAATTAGACAATCAGGTAGATTTATACAACATGGATAGGTGTACCAGATCCTGAGGGCTTGCAACATGCATCAGACCAACTTCCAACACTCAGGCCTTTGCCAGTTTCTGTATCTTGTCATTTTGATAATGGCCATTGTAAGGGTGGGGGGTAATACTTTATTGTGCCTTTGATATGCATTTTTCTGATGATGACCGGTGTTAAATGCCTCTTCTATTGGCCCTTTTTAAAGGTTTACACTATTTGTTGATTTTTGTATACTTGTGTGGTTCCAAGTTTATGTTTGTGTACCAGGGGCATGCAGCTGCCCTTGGAGGTCAGAAGAGGGCATTAGATCACCTAGAACTCCATTTCATGTGGATGTCCAGTTTTCTCAGCATCTCAGCCAAGACCAGAGGGATTGCCCTGGTCGGCAGAGAGCTTCTAGGAGCTTGACTTAGCATGGCAGCAACAAGAGTGCATGGGGAAGACAGGAGTGAGGACATCAGTGGGTGATGGTCTGTCGCAGGGAGAGGAGTGAGGGATAGCTCTGGGTGTCTGACTTGTTGGCCAGGTAGAGTAACGAGTAGTACAAGAAGGCATAGAGGAGCAGCAGCAGCTTTTCAAGATCCAAAGTGACAATGAAGGGCCCAGGTTAGAGAGCAACTGGGAGGCAGAGTTGACTAACTGTGCCTACTACCTCACCTGAGCCAGCTGAGAAGACAGTCCCTACAAGCTGTCATTTCCTGTGCTAGTTTTTTTTTTCTATGATAAAAGAACTAAAAAAATATTATTAAATGTTTTTAAAGGAGCAAATATTTATTTTGGTTCATGGTTTCAAAATTTAGTCTATGGTCAGCTAGCTGCACTGTTGAGGACTTGTGTAAGGTGGGCAGGGCAGAGGAAGATACTTCACAGCAGGAATGGAAGGGGGGAAGGAGGGAGTGAGAGACAGACACAAGGAGACAGAGAGACAGAGGGAAACAAAACCACATTCTTCAAAGGCATTGTCCCAGTGAATCCAACCCCATGTTAATCAAATGATAAGGTTAGAGCCCTCATGCTGAAGTCACTTTACCAAAGCCTCCCCTGGGAACATTATAATGGGGGCCAAGCCTTCAACACATGTTTCTCTCGGAGGAATACCTAATCTCCAAGCCCTAATACTCCCCACCCACCAGTTGGGTTTTCTAGGCTGAATTGACTCCGGCTAGGAGAATGAGTGTGTAGCCCAGTAAACACCATGGTGTTGGATTTGTTTGTTGTATTTTTCCTGTCTGTGGAGACTGAGCTTCTGAGGAGGGAAAGGACATCAGATGAAAGCTTTTCCTTCATCTCCTCCCTGGTTATGTGAGGTTCCAGCTGAGCGGGAGCCACAGGCATTTCACCAAGTTTAAGGATTTTATTTCTTTATTTTAATCCTGTTTCTCATTTACCTTCAAAGACGGCGACATCTAAGCTTTTAAAAATGTAAAGAATGAAGAGAGATGCTTCCACTCAGGTGCTTTCTTTGAAAAGCAAAGGAGGGAGGAAGTGGTGAGAGTTGCTTTTGGACCAAGGATGGCAGAAGAAAGACAGCAATCCTAGCACAGGATCAATTAAACTGACAATGTGAATTTCATCAGACTTGTAAAAAAAAAAAAAATCAGTGGAGGTAGGACATTTCTGTGACATTTTATGCTTCCAAGGGACATGCTGAAAGGCATATTAGTAAAGTATTTCTCCAGCAAAGATAAAAAGAAAAGAAGCTGGAAGAAGATTGCGAGCAGGAATACAGGAGGAGAGTGTGAGGACACCCAAACAGGTGATGTGGCTAGGGCATCAGGCCAGGCAAGTTGGCCACTGTTTCCACGAGCATGGATGTCAACCACAGCTCCCATCTGCATTGTTCTAGCATGGAACTCTGCTCCTCATGCTTGCACAGCAAGCTTTTTATCTACCCGCCATCTTCCTAGCTGTGTCTGGTTTTGTATTTGACTCTTAAGATCATCTGAGCTACTTAAAATATGGTATGAAAAACATTCGCATTTTTTCCCTCTCACCTTTCTTCCACTTTCCCCAAGCTCCACCTAAAGTTAAACAAACCCCCCCCCCATCCGTGTTTGAGGGATTCTTTAAAGTTCTTTATTCCGAGACAGAGTTTCTCTGTGTAGCCCTGGCATCCTGGAACTCACTTTGTAGACCAGGCTGACTTTAAACTCAGAGATCCTCTTGCCTCTGCCTCCCGACTGCTGGGATGAAAGGCATGTGCCACCACCCAGCTTGAAGTACTCTTAAACACATGCCAAGTTAGCCTGCCCACATGAGTTCCTGCTTCTGGACTGCCCGGTGTATCCCTGTGGGCTCCTCCTTATCCAGCCCACTCTGCAAGGTTTAAACATTGTGTGACTGCCTCCATACTGTCAGAGCTGGAATCTTTCCTTTGCTCACTGTCCACTGGTACCTTCAGGACCCTTCTCACCTCAAACAAAACTGCCGTTGAGTGTTTGATCCAAATTACACTGAACTGATACATTGGTTTGGAAAGGTTGAGGTTGGTTCCTGTTTTTCTGCTAAGAAGAGTGTTTCCCTCCTCATTTAAGGTCTCCTTTATATCATTCAGTTGTAGTGACTGGTGGGCTGTATTTCTTTTCTTTCTTTCTTTTTTTTTCCTCTTCTAATTGTTCTATAGTTGCAGTTCTTGGAAGAAAGTTTGGGGCCTTGCACAAGCCAACCTGCCACTCTCTGATCCCCAGCCCTGCTGCTGTGTTCTTTACTAAGAAAACACACAGTATAATTGTGTATAGATTCCTAAGCTATTCTGTTTCAGTTCTGAGGGGATTTCTTTTCTGCATTATGTTTTCAAACTGGTGATTGACAGGTAGGTTATGCTGATGTGGGACTCTTTTTTCACTTCCTCACGGCGTCTGTCATTTGCTTAGCTAGACAGTTCAAAATGATGGCTGTTGATAGCATCCTCAGAGCAGTGCTCTTCTCCTCCTCACTAGCAGTCAGCTTCTTATTTCCTAATGGTGACAGCCATGACTGTTGTGATCTCAAGATGTTGCCACTGCTACTTGACACAGTGAGAATCTGTAGGAAGTTCTATTGGAAACAATTATCATGTTTCTCCACATATATATTTAAAAGTTTCTTTTTATTTTCTGTGAGTGAATAAGGGCTTGCATCTATGTATGTGCACCATTGGGTGCAGTACCTGCAGAGGCCAGAAGAGGGCATCAGATCTCTTAGAACTAATGGTTGTGAATCACTGTATGGGTTCTGGGAACCAAACTCAGGTCCTCTGTAAGACCCAGTAAATGCTTAAATCACTAAGCCAATCTCCTGCCCCAATAATTATCTATTTTTTTTCTCCCAAATTGCAGCCTCTAATTTGGCTTCTTGAAAGAAAAATCTATTAGTGCTTACATTTCACTGTTTTCCTTCTGTGACATTTTGGGTGATGGATTTGATAGTATTCTAGAACTTTTAGTTTGCCATGCTCTCAAGAGCCTGTTTTCTAAATAATTTGTCATTTTGATTGCAATTAAGTCAAACTGCTCACAGCAATGTCTTCAATCCCATGTAGCCCTGATTTATTTTTATTGCCATTCACCATGTTTTGTTTTGTTTGTAAGAAGTAATTCATGAGTACCTCCCTTGGAGAACCATGAAGATTGACTCTGCTCTTCTTTTGTGATCAGCCTTTGCAAATGCTTCATGTTTGTTTGCCTATGAAGTATAGCTTCTTCTCAGTGCAATACATGTAGACCCAACTTGGAAAGTGATTGTTCCAGAAAAAGAATTATTGTAAAATAACAAAAGGCTTTAAATTGGAAGAATTACCCATGATATTAGAAAGCAGAGATAAGATGCGACAGTGTCACAGAAGAGTGACCTTACAGGGAAGGGTGCCAGGCAGTCACCACATGACAGCTAGAGCATCTTCTGCCAGACAGCCCCAGGATGCATCCCATCTGTCACTCTCCGGCTGAGGGGATTTGAATAAGTGGCTGAACATCTCTGAGCATGTCTCTGTATCTAGACGGTGGGGTTAGTAGGGGTGTCTCTTCCATGGATGTTCCACGTCTCTTGAAATACACAGTGAGCTCTTGAAGAAAACCTGAACCTGCTGTGAAGCTGGTATTGGTCATCACTGAGCTCATGCTCAGCACTGCAAACAAGTAGCTTTAATTTCTCTCCAGTTAAGCTCCAGTCTTGGAGAGGTTTGACTCCAGTGCCTACAGCACTGAGGCAGTGGCCTGAGCTTCCTGGCTTCCAGCTCACATCTCTGCAGCAGCACCTCTGGTTACCCTGTGCAGAGATCAAGAGAAGCATCCTAGAGCACAGAGCCCTGGGTGGGGTCAGCCCCTTTCGGTCTCCATTTATCTCAAGGGCACCCCCCACCCTTAGGGTGTGAAAACTCTTGTTTTCAGTGAACATTATAATTTAGGACCCAGCAGACTTCAGTGAAATCCAGGAAGGACAGAGGTTTTTGTTTTTTGTCAAGAATATATTCATCCGGGGAAATTTATTTCAAGCATCTGCACCTGATAGAAGAGCCCTTAGTCACCCTGACTTGAAAGTCACACCTCTCTTCATTGAAGGGAAGATTCTCGTGTGGGCAACCTCTTACCTGTAGGAAGTTCTATAGCCCAAGAAAATACCAGGTTGGTTGGGAATATCCACAAGATGAACACCTTTGTATTCTCATTCTCTATATCTATCTGCCTACCCAACTGCTTTGACTGTCTCTGTATGCGTTTGCACATATGTGTACTCATCTGTGTGTGAGTTGGTACACGTGTGGAGGACAGAGAACAATTTAGTTGTCATTCTGTAGGCAATGCCCATCTTTTTCTTTTCAGACTGTGTCTGGAAATGGTCTGGGATTCACCAGGCAGGCCAGGATAATAGGCTGGAAAGCCCCAATAACCCACTTATCTCCACCACAGTGCACCGTGCCTCGGGGATCACACTTGTAAGGCAAGCATCCCCCCAGCCTGCTCTTGTATTCCTAATGTTACCTCAGAGGGTAAATGCCATTATTAAGTGACACTCAGTCCTCAGATCTCCTCTTTTAGATGTATGGGCTTTCAAACAGAATGGTGACTGTGTGGTTTCTTTATGACAAGATTTGCATTTCCCAGGAAGATGACAAGCCAGGCCTGGTGACCCATCTCTCATCTCCCATCTGCCCTCTTCATCTCAGACGCCCTTCTTCCCTCAGAACAGATAAGCCAGAGGACAGATTTGAAACACCCTAAGCTCTCATTCCTGGGTCATCCCTGAGCCCCTTCACGCTCGCCCTTCAACTCCCTTCCCCAATTCCTCTGATTGTGTCAGCTTTCAAGGTCCCGAGGGCAGGGCCCTTGTAGAGGTGTCTTCTCTCCTGCCAGGCACTAGAATTAGTTTTTCGCACAAAAGACTCTTTCTTCCGACTCTCTTTATTCCACATCCCAGTTAAGCGGTCATTCACCTGTTGTTACTTCCCAAAACGCATGGTCCAATGTCTTCTCTGTCTACTCATAGATCCAAATGCGCAATCTGTCCCCTTCAGGAGGAGGGCAGGACCTTTTTGACCTTGAATTTTCTCGTGCATCCAAGAAGCCAACAGGACCCCACAGTAGTGGTTTGAATGAGAATGGTCTCCATAGACTCATATATTTGAATGCTTGGTGTCCAGTTGGTAGAACTCTTTGGGAAAGATTAGGAGGTGTGCCTTTGCTGGAGGCGGTACATCACTGGGGGTGGGCTTGGAGGCTTCAAAAACCCATGACATCCCCAGGCAGCTCTTTCTCTGCTTCACAGTTGTTATCTAGACATGCAGTCCCTCAGCTACTGCTGCAGTGCCATGCCTGCCTTCTCCTGCCATGTTCCCCACCATGATGGTCATGGACTTCCCTCTGAAATGGCAAGCAAATCCCCAATTCAATGCTTTCTTTTTTTATTTTTAATAAAATTTATTTTAAAATTTTATTACAATTTATTCACTTTTTATCCTAGCTGTAGCCCCCTCCCTCGTCCCCTCTAAATTCCACCCTCCTTCCCTCTTCTCCTCCCATACCCCTTCTCTAGTCCACAGATTAGGGGAGGTCCTCCTCCCCTTCCATCTGACCCTAGCCTATCAGGTCTCATCAGGACTGTCTGTATTGTCTTCCTCTGTGGTCTGATAAGGCTCCCCTCCCACCAAGGGGAGGTGATCAAAGAGCCAGCCGCTGAGTTCATGTCAGAGACAGCTCCTGTCCCCTTTACTAAAAAAACACATTTGGAGACTGAGCTGCCATGGGCTACATATGTGCAGGGGTTCTAGGTTATCTCCATGAATGGTCCTTGTTTGGAGTATTAGTCTCACAAAAGACCCCTGGGCTCAGATTTTTTTGGTTCTGTTGGTCTCCTTGTAGAGCTCCAGTGCCTTCCAGGTCTTTCTATCTCCTCATTCCTTCATAAGATTCCCTGAACTCTGCCCAAAGTTTGGCTATGAGTCTCAGCATCTGCTTTAATACCCTGTTGGGTAGAGTCTTTCAGAGGCCCTCTGTGGACGGCTCCTGTCCTGTTCCTTGTTTTTGCCCTCTTCCAATGTTTATTGTGTTTGCCTTTCTGAATGAGGATTGAGAATCTTACCCAGGGTCCTCCTTCTTGCTTAGTTTCTTTAGGTGTACATATTTTTATTATGCTTATCCTATATTATATGTCTAATATCCACTTATAAGTAAGTATATACCATGTGTGTCTTTCTGCTTCTGTAAATGCTTTCTTTTATAAGCTGCCTTGGTCATGTTGAAACCTAGACACCCACTCCATGTTTTTGGGCTAGGAGGTGAGTAGCCAAGACTTTTACTGGTCACTAAGTGCTCATGGGTGTCTGTCTAGGGTAAACGGCCTCTCTTGACTTCCAGTTCTCTGCACATCAAAGACAGTCTCAGTGTTGATTTAGCTCTAAGGCTCCTGGCTCCTTGACATTCTGATTTGGTGACTCATGCCTCCACTGGGGGCACCTTACTTCCAGAGGCAGCTCGGCCATGCCAGCTCTATCTGAGAGCAAGAGAGCAAAGGAAGCAAAGATAAATTTAACAGTTCTTGAAGTCATGTCAAATGGAATTGTATAGAAAGCCTTTGAAGCTTTCTGAACCCAGCTATCCTATCTCTGCAGGGCCACAGGGGAAATGATTAGTAAAGTTGCCCTTTGAGGATATGGCTTGCAGTGGGAGTCGGAAGGGAGGTGAGTCACACCCCTGAGGACCTGGGCCTTCACTCCTTGGCAACCACTCCCGTTACACTTCTTTCTCTTGCGAACTGTCTCCCAAGTTCTGCCGTTTCTCATCTGAACCAGGACGCCTGAGATTTCTGCTTCATGGAGCTCACATTACCACTGGAATGGGCCTTGGGACCATGGTAGATTTCTGGTGTCTATAACGCATGCCTCATATGATTCTTCTCATTGTTCTGGGCTTCTAAAAATGCTGGACCCCACAGTCGGGAGCCAAGGAAAGCTTCTGCAGGCAGGACATCTCAGTGTTTGCAAGTGTCAGAAGGAACACAGAGGAGTATAAGGGAACTCAGGGTGGGAAAGCCATGGAGAAGAAATACAACAGGAATCTTTCTAAAGAGGGCGTCATCTACCTTACGGTATGAGGGACAGTCACTCGAGTGGAAGGGGAAGGAAACACAGTTCCACGCAGAGGAAACAGCCAGGGCAAAACCAAAGAAATGGAGAGTCTAATTCATTTGAAAACGAAGAATGTTTCAGTAACCGTGCCTAGGACACAGTACCAAGATATGAGATGGGCAGGCCAGCTGCTCCCATGGGCAAAAGCACTCTGGGAAGTAACCTGACTTGGATGTTAAGAAGTTGTGGGATAGAGTCTGGCCTCTGCTGCTCTCCAGCTGTGTGACCTGGACAAGTGACTTCAGCTCTCTGAGGCTCAGAATCTGTGCCTGTAAAATGAGAATAACCTACACTCCGTGGAGCCAATGTAACCATTAAATGAGATGCTGTATATGAAGAGTCCAGCCAAACAGACTGTTGTGTCCATTAAATGAAAGCCACATTCCAGACTGCATTCAGAAGTCCCTGATTTGGGCATCCAAAATCCCTTTTGATCTGTTCTCATCCCTAGCACCATGCAACTTCCTCTTCTTTCCTAGACTGGCCCCGCTCTCCCACAACCCCATATTGTTTGGATGCCAGTGCTGGGCTGGTGGCAGAAGCTTGGGCTCTGGTGCTGGACCAGACATTTAAGGGTCCAAGGATCCAGCAGTGAATGTCCACACAGAGGAAGCACATCCTCAAGTGCTACAGCTCAGTGAAACAGCCATTCTCAGATGCTCTTTGCTGAAATAGCTTATGCCCATTTATTCGTGGCAGACAAGGGCTATACAAACCTTGGGCAAGTGGGAAGAGTATTTTAGGGTTGTAGCTGGGGTTCCAATGATGCTCTCTTTGCATCCAGGTACCAGACTACATGACTACCTGTAACGACCTTGAGAATTGTGGGGTTAGGGGTCGCCAGTCTGCGTGCCCTAGGGCATGCAGGCAGTGAAGCAGTAAAGGGGCAGCCGTACTCCTACCCGTCTCAGGGTAAGATTTTTGGGATTTGGACATGTCTCTGACGTCACTCTAGCCCTCTACCTGTTTTCACCGGTCGCTCAGCCTACGTGCCCCACATATCACAGTGCCTTGTGGTACTCTCACAGCATCCTGATCCAAGCTGCACCTCAGGCCCCTTGAATCTGTATTTCTAGACAGTCAGTGCTTCAGAGGCTACGAATGCCTAGCAGTGGCCCAGTTTGGTAGCCTTTGAGAGACTGAGGCAGGATCCAGACACTACCTGTTTTACTGATCAGGCTTTGTGGGAGAGCATGTGTGAGCAACAAGCCAAGCCAACCTAGCCCACGCTGCCTGCCCATACAGGAGTGTTTGAGTCTATAGAGTGGACACGGACCTAGCCAAAGTGGCTGCTGTACCCTGGTGAGGCGAAGAGACATAAGGAAGCCCCTCCGTATCCGCCCAAGTTTTTATTCCCCACCAGCCAGCATGCACCAGTGACTTCCTCAATGACTGGGGCCATAAATGCAACCTTGGGGACAGTCTGCGCTGGGCAAGAGAACAGGAATGTGCAGGCAAAGTCCTGCTATGTAGCTTACTACAGTGGAAGCAAGGATACCTCTGTGTCCCTAGCAGATGAGGCTTTGAGCAAGTCTCTCAAGGGAGAGCCATGCTTGAGTCCTGTCTGCCCTAGGAGCTGCTAAGGTATGTAAAGTGGTAGCAATGGCAGCCTTTGGTTGAATGCTCCTGAGGACTGGATGCCAGGCTGAGCTCTGTGCATGTGTTCTCCTGCCAGCTTGTACTGTGGGCTAGCTATTGTCTCTTTCTCCTGGCTGCTGATGGCCACACCAGCTTGTCAAGTAGCAGCATGTGACTGAACTTTGAGATAGAAGAGTGACTCTGTGAGAGGCCACTTCAGAGCCAGGTGGGGCATTGTCTCTCTCCAGGCTTTGACCCTACTTCCTACTGAGGCCATGGACTTGGTACATTAGGAAAACAGGACAATCATTTTGCCTCTTTTGTCAGAATCACAGATGGTGAGCACCATCAATACTGAGCCAAATGCCCATAAGAAAGACTCTCAGAGCATCACAGAAAGTTGGTCATAGAAGATAGAGACCACAAGCCTGTGCTTCTAGGACTCTTATTTATTCATTGATTTAGTGTGTGTGCACATGTGCATGTTTTTGTTGCGGATCTGTGGACCAAGAGTATATGGAGAGCTAGAAAGCTGATAGTACAGTCTATGAAAAATGCTAGAGGCATAAGGCCTGGGCCAGGATGCCCCACTGCTGCCTTGCTGGCCCATCTCTGCCCCAGATCTGCCTGCTCCTTTCTGAGAATGTCTGTGGGTTAAAGGAGTGATGATGTGAATGAGTTGAGGGAAAAGGTTTTTTCAACTGTTTCCCTGAAGAGAGTGCCCTCACGGTAAAGTGTGATTTGAGGCATCAAGGATGTGAAGTGCCCCTGGGAGAGGGGTGGGTAACATGTGTTCTGCAGAAGGGCATGATGGAGGGAGGTAGAAGCTAAGAGTACATGAAGCAGAGCACCAGTAGTCCCACTGAATCCTGGGAGTAACCAGCCCTGGGTGATAGGTCTCTGTCCTTGGGGAAATATCCAGGGTGAGCTGGTTGGGCAGGGTACAAGCTTGCAGGGGTCAAAGACATGGCAGATGGGTAGGTGACAGTATCATAGTATCAGATAAACCATCTAGTTTAGCAGGGAAATTGAGGCAGGTGCTCATTCAACCTCATTGTTAGGTTAGCAAGGGCTGGCTGAAGTGTGGGAACACACGAAGGAGAAAGCAAGCAAACAGGCTTCTTCTTTAAAAAGGTTTCTTTTCATTTGATGTTGAGGGTGTTTTGCCTACATGCACGGACATGTACACCATGTACATGCCTGGAATGATGGAGTTCCTGTAATTTGAATTATAGGCTCAAGTGGGCTTCCATGTGGGAGCTGGGAGTTGAACCCTGGTCCTTTAGAAGAGCAGACAGTGCTCTTAACCATTGAGCCATCTTTCCAGCCCCAATTTTGAGGATTCTTAGGCTGGGGTGTCACCCTGCAACCAGGGACTCAGAGGTCAGGGCTCTAGGTGTGTGGATATAAACCCTGGCTAGAAACCTCTCTCTGGGTGAGGAGAGAGAGGACTGAGGAGGAGGGGCAAGGCCCCTAGGGTTGGGTGCATCTGTTCTCCAACTCCTAGGCTCATACCCGGGCTCCATATACCTAACTCAGATGCCACAGTCCCTGGGCTTGGTGGGCAGCAAATGTGCTCTTAAACTAGCACTTGAGTTAGTGTGGATCATATAGGCTAGTTGAGGATGCCAACAAACTGTGAGGAAGAAGTGGCCTTTACGTATTGGCTGTCAGCCTTGTATCAGGCCCACGCTAGGGAATTCTGCCCCCTACAATAATAACCTGTAGAGAAAGCAGTGTGGGCTCATCTTAGTTTATAGCTGAGTAAACTGATCCAACAAAGAGCAAGTTCAAGGCCCCGTAGCGAGGGGCAGAAGAATCAGAACGTGAACTTGGGTCTAATTTCTTAGCTGATGTCCTTCCCCTGACCTTGGTCTCCAGTATCCCCAGATGACACCCAAGGTGATAGGTGCACCAGTGAGTGAGTTCAGCCTCATCTGAAATCAAACCTCAGACTTTATGGATCCCTGGAGGCAGAGTTACTAAGGAGACACCCAGTCCGTATAGCATGTCTGTACACATCCCTACGCATCCCTCTGCATGTACAAGCCTTCCCACTTTGAGTTCTGTTTGGGGGTTGCTGGTCAGCGAGGGATGAAGAAGCACATGGCAGACAAAGGGAACAATGAGACTCAGAAGCCAGGGTGATTCAGCTGGAAAACAGGAGGCTGGTGAAGGGATTAATCATGGGTTTCAATTCCAAGGAGAGTGGCTTTGAGAACAGCAGCTAGCTAACTCCTTAGGGAGAAGAAGAGAGGAGAATTCTACGGATGTCATCAAGGAATTTGGGTGTTCCTTAGCAAGGTACAGCTGCACAGTGGACTGTTTGACCTTGTAGACAGCAGAGGTTAAGGGCACAGAGTTGATGACTACCGGCCTAGGTTTGGATCCCCCTCCCCCCACCACAGCTATATATAGGGAGTGTAATTGTCGATGGGGTAGAAAATTCTTGGTACCTTGGTTTCTTCAGCTGAGAATCGGGAGCATCAGCAGAGGTGCCAAAGACTCAGAAAATCTGTACAAACTCAACAATGCCCCATCTAATAATCTAGCTTGGCAGAGGGGTGCAATTCATTGGGTCAGTGAGTTTTAAAAACAGTGTGGAATTTTGACTCTCTTTTAAATAGGAGCAGAACAAAGTTGGTTTGTAAATAACTTTTGCTGTAGCACTTCCCAGCGTCCCACCCTCAGACTAAGGTTCCTTATCTATACAAACAGAATAATAGAGACTTACCTTGAGAGCCAAGTAAGCCAGAAGTCAGGCAAACCCATTTGAAAGCAGGAAATGGTGGTAGGAACAGGGAGGGGAATGAGCACTGTATGTACAGGGTCCCCACATGTGGTACCGGCAAAGACTTACCACACAGTGACGGTCATGTCCTTGGACTGTCATGTGATTATTTATGACAGAGGAAAATGGGGTAGTATTATAAACTTGTATAAGGAGCCTTCTTATTGTAGAAATAGAATCAGGCCATGGATGGACATCAAAACTATGTACAACATACAGTCATAAGGGATGTTTTAGAAGCTGGAACAGACCCTTGGAGACAGATCTAGGGGTGGGGAAAAAGCGCCACACCACACTCAGGTGGCCATGCTCTGTCTAGCACTAGGAAGTTGTGGCTATCAGGGCCCTTCCTTGGGAAGTGGCTGGAGGTGGGATCGGCAAGGCCACAAGGAGTTGTGTCATCAGTTGCTGATGGAGCAAATTGCCTTCTGAGGCCCAGCTCCTACATACGCTGAGATCACTCAGATGTGTGGCAGAGCCACCTTCTCGAGGTGGCCCAGCTTTGCACAGTGTCTGCCTCACGGAATGGCTGCTATTGCACCTGTGTCTTCCTTCGATGGAGTCCCTCTAGTGCTGGAGTGAGACGCTGGAGCTGAGTCCGAGTGGTTGCTGATGAATTCTGCTCAGGGGACAGATTTACCCTAATAGAACCGACACACAAATCCCCTAGTTGGCAATAGCTAGCAGCTGCCAGGCCCAGGAGAGCTATACCCCCTCTGCTTTGCTTTGAACTGAGGAAAGACAACAAGGGGAGAGCCTATGCAGGGGTCAGAAGAGCTAACTCCTCATCTAACCAGCCCTCTGATTTCTCAAGGGACCTCACATGTATTCCCTCACCTTTCAGGGATCAGATTCCTCTCCAATAGACCTGAAACTCTAACAACGCTGCATAGGGAAATATTATTTACATTACTGTCAAGTGTCAGCCCTTTAATAGGATGCCATGTAGGGAAAGCTTAGATTTAAAAACAAACAAGGATGTTTTAGGGGTCTCATCTGCAGCAGCTGCATCAATGATCTGTCACCACTCACTTCACCCAACACACACTGGGTGTGGTCGACACTGCCATGCTTCAGGCGCTGGCAGATACATCAAGATGCAAGACTAGGTGGGATGGCTCTTGGGAAATGTAGTCTCCCGGAAGAACATGGAAAATCAAGGTAATTCAGTTTTTCACCCCACTGACAGCCTCCCATATGCAGACCGTGAGTATGAAGAAGTATAAAGAAGGGTATCCCGTTACATCCCTAAAGAACCTGGGAGATGGGCAGCCTCTCCATGCTTCACTTAAGCTGCTCCCGCCGGTAGCCAGCGTAGCCTGCTCCTGCTTCACTTCTCTGGGATCCCTGGGCACTTGGTTTGCACAATAAGAACTTGACTCTGTAAGCCCCATGATGCCTACTCAACGTGTTTGCTATCTCATAGTAGTTCAGGAGTGGGTTATCATAGAAAGGACCAAAGTCTTTGATAGCTTGGGAGGAAGTGGGGCCTAGAAAGTCTGTCTTTAAAGCAGAGGCCCTGCAGTTGAAAGAGCAGGACACAGTTATTAGAAGACCCACATATCTTCCCCATTGGGGGGTTGAGCATTGTTTTGGTCGACAAGGTGACACACATCTCTCCTCCTGAGAACAATGGGTGTAAGGACCATGACCCAAAGATCCTGAGCTGGAGCCCTGTGTCTCTCCCCATTATCCCAGGCCCTGGCTGGCCCCGCAAAGACTCCTCCAATGGGGATACCTGTGGCACCTTTTGCTCCTGCCTAGGTGAGTAACACATAGTTGTCTTATGAATTAGTTCACAGAGTAGCAGGTTTCCTTATGGCATTTTCATTCACATCTTGTTTTGTTTGACTTTCCTCACCACACTTCTGTCCCTCCTCTCCCTGATGCTCCCATACCCTCTGCCCACTGTACTCCCTCTCCCTGTCATATGGTTATATGAATCCCTCACCACTGCTCTCCTTCAAAGCCTCTTCATAGGACACTTTCTAGTTTCCGCATTTACTCTGACCTAGACGCATAGCTAGAATCTAGGATCCACATGAGGGAGAATGCAGTATCTGTCTTCATACAGTTAGTTGCCTTGAATTACGAGTTAATGAAAACACTTCCAAAAACAGCCTGAGATTGAGGCTACCCTCTAGAAGTAGCATAAAGGACCCTAAAATTGGCCAGTGTGTATGAGAAAGCCCCTCCCACTTTCATTTGCTTCCCAATAGAGAAAGGAGCTATTGGATGTCACTGCAATGGGAGATGCTGGGTTCTTGGCTCATGTTGGTATAATACCAAGCAGCACCGTGGATGGCCTGCACCAGAAAGCCAGAAGGTCAAATCCAGGTGACTTAGGAGATAGGAGCCTCTGGGAGTCTTGAGGTTCCCTCCAGGACAGTTCAGGGTACTTGTCCATGGCCATAAATGACTGTAGTATAAGATCTGAGCTGCCTGCTCAGGGGCAGGGCTCTTTACCACTCACTGGATGAGCCTGGGCCAGACTGAAAAGCCTCTCTCAAGTATGGTGGTTGTTACGGCTCCTCATCACAATGCTTCTGTGTGATATTTTTATGTAACCCATGCATCTCCTCCCATCATCTTGAGACTCATTATACCTAATGTCATGCAAATGATATGTAAATACTTGTTACACCATCTTTCTTAGGGAATGATGACAGAGAAAGAGGTCTGCCTGTGAGTGTTCAACACAGATACTTTTTTTTTTTTCCTGAACAGTTTCAGTCCACAGTGGGTGGCACCTGTGCGTGCAAAATGCACAGGCAGAACTGACAGATTCAGTCCATTGTTTTCCACCGTGGTTTAAAATTTCTAACTGAAGTATAATTTGCATGCCAGTTTCTACTAAAAATCCTGTGGCTTTCAGAATATTCACAGAATGAAATCACCAGAGCCCATGTACATTCTGAGTATTCCATGATGCCTGAGCGGAACCCATCTGTGTCGCTCGGCACTCACCCGCGATTGCTCTCTCTGACTTTTCACAGACCATCTGATTTCTCTCTTTGCATGGTCTCCTGGTCACAAGTCCTCAAGCTGAAAAGCCTGGCTTGGCCTTGCCTGTCCTTCAAAGGGAGACGCAAAGACTGTGCTGTCCTCTGAATAGGATTCACTAGCTTCAGAAGGTGGGGGAGAGAATTGGAGTCACCTTGGAGAGGAGGGCTGAGCTAGCATTCGCTGACTGTCCCTGCAGGTCCCCTCTGACTTGCTTCATGCTTTAGGGGTCCCTGTTGCTTCACCCTGGTAGTGCCTGTCGTTCTCATGGGCCCTCTGCCATCAGAGCTCTACTGTGGATCTCAGAAAAGCTGACAAGGACATTCTCCCTTCTGAGATCCACAACAGGAGACAAACATATGAGGACAAGCATACACTCAAGGGCTCTGCCCTCACCGGGCCTGAACAGGCTAGCAGACCTCTGCCCATCAGGTGGAGTATTTTCAGGGTTCAGTGTGTCTTGTTCTCTTCTGGGCTATTTCCTTTGCCTGTTTTAGGAAATAAAACACACTGAGCCCTCAGCTTGGAGCCAGAGCCTTTTGTCTTCTCCATCCACACTGCCCAGGGTGACATGTGCCTATGCAGTGAGCACAGTGGAGGCATATTTGTAAAGCTGGGTAACAAAGATGGGAAATGATGGGCACATTGATGGGCATAAGAACGTATGCTCCATGCTGCATTTAAATTGCATTGTATGGGAGTCATTGCACGCAGTGTGCTGATGGCACATGTTGGAGGAGTCCATTTGTTTCTCCCCACCTGCTGGAAAGCAAAGGTCCTCCACACATAAAGGCCATCCTTCCTTCTCCTATCTTCATTGACAATAGGAAGATGATGGGCATTGCACAGATATCTTGTGTTCACCCTCAAGTCTGATTCCATGCCCATGGCAGCCTGGGAGGAAATATGCTAAAGGAATGGAGGAGATCCAAGGTGACCCCATGGTGGCCATGGTGACCCAGGGTAAGGAGGAAGCTATCTCTGGTACCTCCTGAGTGGCCTGGCTGCCAAGAGCCCTTTGCTTTTCATAGATGTGCTACTCCATCACAAGTCAATGTGGAAAATGCGGTCTGCCATTATCTCATCTGCTCTGTTCCTTCCCTTAGCTGTTGTCACTGGGGACAGGCTGAGCAGGGAGGCTTCCTGCAGAATCCAAGCTGCTCAGTCCAGTGTTCCCAGTAGAACAACCAAAGGCTCTATCCCTCAGCCAAGTCTTCTCCCTACAGGAGAGCACCTGGCCGTACCTGTTTGGAGTGATCGTTGTCCCTGCCTTGGTCCAGCTGGCGAGCCTGCCATTTCTCCCTGAGAGCCCACGCTACCTCCTCTTTGAAAAGCATGACGAGGCAGGAGCCACGAAAGGTAGGGTCCTTTCCTTTTGTAAGCCTGTGCCTGGCTTACAACAAGATGCTGTGAAGGCTGGACAGGGCGAGCGTTAGCATCTCTGCAAGCACTGTGGTAGGTGCTGAGCGAAACCTGCTCTCTTTGCATCCTCAGCTGAAGGCACTGATCAGATAGCAGAGGTTCTGGGGTGGGAAGAGGGTTTCTGAAAAGAACCCGAGGGGTCTGATTCCAGAAAGCAAGCAGGCTCTCTGGAAGAAATTGAGTCCTCTTGTGGAAACATGTTACATCCTGGCTTGGGAGAATGCCTCTCTACCTGCCCAGCAAAGGAAGGATCTTTGGAAAGGTCTTCAGTTACATACAGTCAGAGTGGGAAATGGGGGTGCAGTGAGTGTGGGAGGCTCTAAAGTTTGGTTCCACAGCACAAGAGTGTGTGTGTGTGTGTGTGTGTGTGTGTGTGTGTGTGTGTGTGTGTGTTCACGGTTCAGTATACACATCTTAAGGCATAAAATATGATAAATACTACCCCTACATGGGGTAAAAAGAACAAAGATACTGATATTTGAGCCTTGGGTTGAATCTGAGAATTGCATTTTTATCAATAACAGTACAAATTGTTTTTGTTTTGTTTTGTTTGACGTACTGGGTGTTCTGCCAGGCAGTGGGGAAGACAGGGGAATCCCTGCACCCTGGGGTGACTGGAGTGATCTGTAAGAATGGGCAGACATGTCTGAGGGTAGAGAGTAGGTAATATGCTGCCTGCCTGGCATGTGCGAAGTCTTAGGTTCAATCTCTAGTTTTCCAACAAAACAAAAATAGAAAACAAAACTCAAGGTGTGGTGGAGCATGTAAGCTCAATATTCTGAAGGCTGAAGCAGGAGGATCCTCATGAGCTCAAGAGCAGTCTAGGCTGCAGAGTAAGAACCTGTCTTAAAAAGAAAAAAAAAAAAGAGAGATACCACCAATGAGTAGAAAGTACATGCATATTATCCTAATCTGAAATCCTATTGTTTAAAGTAACTCACATGACCAAGATCAAAGTCAGTGGAAATTGGCTACATATAGAATAGACATAGACAGACAGATACAGACACAAACATAGAAAGGCCATGAATTAGGGCCAACATTGTAATAGATCCCACAGTCCCTTTCAGACATCTCTACTTAGTCCCACTTCTAGTTCACAGTAGTCAGGGATCAAGTCCTAGCCCTTGATTGTATTTATTTAAGAGGCATGGTCTAAGCCTAAAACTGGGGCAAGAGCCCAAACCTGCTTCCTCAAGGAAGGGTAGTTTATTAACTGAGTAGAAATGTAATGTCATTATGGGGAATGTGAGCAGCAGATAGATACTTCATAGATCAGGGCCAGGGTGGTCTCTGTCATGAAGACCCTCCAGGTATCATTTTCTAAAGTGTTTGCAGTCACCTTACATTCCAGCGAGAAGTGGACAAGTGAAAAGGGATTCAGAATTCTCCTTGTTAGTGTCACACACTTGAACAGAACATGATCTCACAGCCTCTCCTCCCTGCCACAGAGCCTTCATCCATCTGTTGCTATAACTGTCAGGATCTTCTCCAAGGGAAGAGGGCAGTGAGAGGTGGTTTCTGGATACTGCTAGACTTTGCCGTATAGGTAGAGAATGAGAGTGGCATGGTGATTGAGACCAGCTAGGAGGAGTCACGTGGGGGCTCCAGAAACTGATAGTGTATGACTCTATATAAGTAGCCATGGAAAGCATAACAAGAGATAAAGATGAGTTGGTACATGAAGAATATGCCTTGAAAGTTTGATGATAAACCATCATTATGTGTAAGCTAAGTAAAAGCCCTGAGGTTAGTGAGAACTGCCTCCACGCATTGTTCATGGAAGGGCAGTCAGAGAGATGAAACAGCAGAGGGAAATCCATGTACACATCATGGCTAATCCTTTAAGAAAGAGCCCCGAGACCAACAGTTGTACCTGTGTTTTCATCTAGCTCTGCATCTGCATGGAGAGTCCATGCAGGTCTGATTCTCTGGACTCAGCCCTAACCAACCTGGAGGTCCTGGCTCTTCTTTAGAACAATGTTTCAATGGTCCAAGCAAAGCTTGAGTTCTCAGCTCATATAGGGCATGAGAGGAGGAGCAGAATGGCTTAATGAAACATTAAAGTGGGGCATGTGTTGGTACATCATTGAAGGTATAGCAGTGACCATATCAGCCTTCCAAAGCCTGGTGTGGTCATCAGCTGCCCAGTGCCAGGGCAGTGTCTGATCTCATCGCCCCATGGACACATGGTGTTTCCATTTCCCCCGTGGCTTGGTCCCTCTGAGAAAGCAGGTGAAGTGACTCAGGGCACTGACTGAGCTAGCTTCCTATGGCCCAGCAGCCAAGCATCTCTGAGCCTTGAATTCCTGCCTTATAAGGGGAAACTTATGAAATCTCAGCTAGTCTTCCAGCTCTACAAATGACCTCCAGTGTTTTGACTTCCTCTTTAAAAGTGATCTACTTCCTACTTCCCAGAGCATGAGCCTGTGGTAAAGGCATGGTGTGTTCAGCAGACTTTGTGCCCCTGTGACTTAAATACAAACACTATAAGGAAAAGGCCAGTTTTAGAGGCCTGTGTCCATCACAGTAGAACAATGTGGCGAAGCAACTCACAGTGTTGAACAGAAACCAGCGCTGAGCCTTCACAGGGAGGGATCAGGACCAGAGACAGCTCCTAAGGCATACTTGCTGGTGGTTCACTTCCTTCAGCCACACCCTGTCTTCCACACAACCTCCTGGTCCCAATGATCTATTCACATTTAAAAAAAAAAAAATCCATCAATGGATTAAATTACTCATCACCCCAAAGTCCTCTTGATCTAATCCTATCTGGAGACCCACCCAGAGTAAGCTGTATTAATTCCTTGGGTGGCTCTCAGTCCCCTTCTGCCGACTGACCATCAAGATTAAAGGTGGAAGAAGACAAAAGGAAGGAAGGTGACTGATGCAATCGAGGCTGCCAATCAACTGGATTCAGACTGGAAGGGCTAGGATGCCTAGAAGGGGACAGTACAATTACAAAGGTCTTTCTGGAAAGTAGAACTGGAGGCAGAGGGAGAGCCAGAAGGACAGCCCCATGAGAAGGACTTGGCTTTCAAGATGGCAGGACGGGGCCCTGAGTCATGGGCAACATGGGCAGTCATGGAAGCTAGGAACAGCCAATAGACTTACCTGTGTACTCTGCGTGTGGCACTGAGCTCATCGGGGCAATTATGTAACTGACATGAAGTACTTCCAACCTGGCTTCTGCAATGGCTGGGCCACAGGAAATAGTTGTGTCATTTTTCTAGGAGGAGCTGCCAAATGAATACCTCTGAACTTTTCAGCAGCTAAATGAAAAAAAAAAAAGATCTCCCCATTGACTCTCTCATCAATGTCCCACAACACAGAGGCCTGTTATCCCAGACAATGAGATAAGAACTAAAGTCAATCAGGGCCCTGAGTGCTGAAGCCTGCAGTTGGTGAGAGAATCCACCAGGAACCTGATGCCCTCACAGATCTGTGTAGTGTCGCCCTGTGCCAACAGCTATAGGAGAGAGGCCCTGGATTCCAAGGATAGTTAATAGGGAGAGTGGCGAAGAACTTCCTTGGGGGAGATGGCAGCTGAATGTACAGGAAATTATTGACATGGAACAAGTGAGGATAACTGTGGAATATGTGCAGTTAGGTTGATGCTAAGCCTGTGAACATGCGTGTGTGTGTGTGTGTGTGTGTGTGTGTGTGTGTGTGTGTGTGCATGTGTGTTTGGATCAAGCACAGGCAGACTAGGGAGGAAGCTCATGTGTTTATTTAATTGACTGACTTAAATCTTGCTCAAGCCTCCCATTGTTGTCATTCATGGGAGCAATCCTCTCATCTGTCCCAGTTCAGAGTGGCCCTCCAGGAGCTTGCCAGTTCTGTCTCTGTTGTGTTCATCCTAATTGTTTCTGCCACATGACTGTCTAGATCATTCAGGGATGGAGGTAGAGCTGAAGTAGAACCCAGCTCTCTCTCTTTCCCATCACAGCAGAAGCTTGTGGCCATCATAATAATTTTCCAATTAAAGCCACACCTATGGAGATATGATTGTCATTAGCAGCCATATAAGAGCCTTGGGAGTTCCATCACAGTGAAATCAATACTTGGACACCCACAGTGCTGGAGGACAGGGCAGGGGCATCTTCCTTCTGTTTTGAGGTGACCCTAAACTCTTGTGCAGGAAACATGACAGTGCAGAAGGGGATCAACTCATCTCTGAACTCTTCCTATCAAGGTCATTGCTTGACCCAAACTTGTGCCACCCACGCAGACTCAGAACAATGCAAAAGTGGAAATTCCCACTCTCCTGTGGGACTTAATCTCTCTGTCCCTCAGTTTCCTAAATGTTAAATGGCAGTAAGTGTAGAGATGGCTGTGGTCTGGTGTAGCTCATGCAGCCCAGGTAGCTCTGCCTCTCTGGTTAACCTCCTTGCAGAAGCAGCCTTGTCTATGCTTCTCTTAATTGGTGGGTCTTTGTGGCCCAATCCCGACCACACAACAGGGTGGGTGAATATCATTGGTTGGGTCTGGGATGTTGGTGATGCTCTCCTTGCATCCAGGTGTCTGCTGCATGATCACCTTGAGAATTGCAGAGGTAGGGGGTCACAGCTACCTGCACCAGGACATGTAGCTCAGAACAGGAAGGAACTGATCCTGCTGATCTCAAGAAAAATTTCTGGGGTTAGGAACCATCTCCCCCTCACCGTAGTTACATGCCATATTCCCTGGTGGCACAGTCTATGGGCCCCACTGTGCCTGAAAACATTTCTTCTTGGAGTCAATGTTAAAATGGAAAGTGTCTGTTCTGTCTCCTCCTCCTTAGAAGCTATCACTTCACCTGGTCCCACCATCCAGAGATCCCACACACAGAGACCCCCTTGTCCATCTGTCTTCCTGTTGGAGACTGAGTCCACAGCACCACTGAGGTAGTCACCAAGCACCTCTGTATACTTCCAGAATGGAGAACTCAGTCCATCCTTAGGCAGTTCTCATTCTGGACCTGTGCCCTCACATCAGACTTCCTTCCTGTCATCTTGTTCTGACCTTACCAAGGACAAAAAGAACCCTACACACACCCAGCCTATGCCAAGAAATGTCCCAAGGTTTATAGAGTTTCCAACAGCTTCCGGTGCTGATAGGGCTAGGTGAGAACAGAACACCATGGTGGCTACTGCTTACCTGAAGTACTGAACACCCAACACCTCCCTGCCCAGAAATTTCTGTACCTCGGGTCTCCCTTCTCCAGAGACAGAGATGGAGGAAATGCTCTTCCTCACAGGCTCCAGGCAGAAAAGACACAATCTCAGAGAGCTCTCTTCATGCTCTGGGTACAGCATAGTCCATGACTTAGCTCACAGAGCTCATGCTGATGAAACTGATGGCAGGGGGCTGCATGAGCAAAAGCCAGGAATGCCTCCTGTGTCTGCCCAGAACTCAGGATGCAGAATAGCATTGAGAAAGCGAGAAGAAAGGAGGAGAGATCAAAGGTTAAGACAGTATTCCAAGGTCTGGCTCCAAGTTCTTTTTGGGGACTGGAGGTTTGAGCGTCCCTAAATTTATATATCAAGATCCTAAGGCCCAGTGTGATGGCATTCAGGAGCTAGGCTCTTGGGAGGTCACTAGGTTAAATGGGTTCATGAGGGTGGGATCCTGAGGGGGACTATTTGTGTCTTTAGAAGAGAGACAAATGCATATTCTCTTCCTCTCTCTCTTTGTCTCTGTATGTCTGTCTCTATCACACACATACACACACACACACACACACACACACACACACAGAGAGAGAGAGAGAGAGAGAGAGAGAGAGAGAGAGAGAGCAGGTGGCCACACCTCAGCTCAGAGAACTAATTCAATGGTACCTTCTGTTCAGACTTGTAATCTCCAGACTGTGAAACTGTCTGAGCCTCATCCTGAGCTGTTCCTTCCAGCAGCTCATGCCCACTAAGACAGCTCCCAGGGATCATGACTGAGGTTCTGAAGAAGACTTCAGGAGCACCTGTTAGCCCCAGGGATGCTCCTGGCCTCTTCTGTCCCTGGCTCATTTTCCAACTGCAGTTGCCACCCAGCTGTGAGGCAGCTGTGAGCGCAGATGGATGCTTACAGCTGTGATGGAGGCAGACATTTCTGTGCCTTCAACACACCATATGGTTTCCATGGCCAGGAGCCCATCCAGCCCACATACTGTGCAGAGTGGATGTGTGGGGAGTTGACTCCTCTTAGATAAACATCCAGCCTCCCCCATGGAGGTCATTCTGGGAGCTATTCCTTCAGAGGCCGCTCAGAAGTCCAATGAGACCAACCTATCCATCCTAAGTAGGTCCCCCATATGTTGTGCTGTTGACCTTCGAACCTGCAACCTCCTCACACAGAACCCTTGGGCTGTGCTTTCAGGTACCGGTTCTCAGTCCAAGTCCCTTCCCTGTTCTCACCTGCAGAATGACAACACTAGCCTTGTTACCTCAGGGGTTGGTCACAGGAGAACTAAATAAGGCCAAGAAGCCTCCAGAATATGCTTTCTCCTCCCACCCTGTGTGTGTGTGTGTGTGTGTGTGTGTGTGAGAGAGAGAGAGAGAGAGAGAGAGAGAGAGAGAGAGAGAGAAAGAGAGAGAGAAAGAGAGAGAAAGGTTTTACTGTTGACTTTGGCAGTAAGATGAACTTGCACAACCCAACAGGAAGCAAAGAGGTTGCTGGCCCAGTGCATCTCATTTCTCACACAGCTCCGTGCCCAGGACAAAGCATCTGGAGAAAGTGAAAACATGGCCAGAAAATTTCCATCTTCCCCACTGTCAGTCAGTCAGTTCTTGTGAAATAATAAAAGGATTCACTTTTTATGTAGACAAGCACAATTTTGCAAATCTCACAGAAATTTGTTTGGATCATTGTAGAGCAGGGATTAAAAAGACAAAAAAAAAAACAAAACAAAAAACAAAGAACAAAACAAACAAACAAACAAACAAAAAACCCCAAAAACTCTTTATAAGATGCTGGGGGTTTTCTCTCTGTCTGTCTGTCTCTGCATGCATATGTGTATTTTCAAGTGTGCGCCTGCCCTAGCATGCACGTGGAGGTCAGAGGACAACCTCAAGTGTTGGTCTTCACCTTCCACCCCATTTGAGAGGCTCTCTGATTTTGTTGTTGTTGTTGTTTTTTCCCCACTGTGTCTGCCATGGTGGTCTGGGGATTCTGTCTCTGCCTTTTCCCTTGACATAAGAGTGCTGGGTTTACAAACATGCACTATCATGTCTGGCTTTGCACAGGTTGTGGGGTCTGAACTCAGTTTTAGATGTCCAGATACAAAAATTCTCACTGACGATCTGAGCACACAATTTTGACTCCCAGAGAGAAACATTTCCAAAGACCTCCTTTCATTGTATGATTTTACTTAGAAATTGCTGCTTTCACACTCCTGCAGAAATGTCTCCCCTATTTTGAGGACATAAATTAGTTCCTTGTTAATTTTACATTCTCCGTTAGGCAGTGTTGGTCAATGACTTCAAAGCTTGTATCACCTTGTAGTATTCCCACTGTGTCGCGTCTTGGTTTGTGCTGTCATTGTTAGTTTTTAAATCTTTCATTTCATGGGGATTTTATATTATTTCATTATTTCATTATTCATTCATTCATTCATTTATTTATTTATTACTCAGTCTCTTGGAGCCCTAGGCTGGACTCAAACTCACCCTGTAGCTGTATGAGTTACTTTTTTTTTTCTGTTGCTGTGATAAAATACCATGACCAAGGCAACTCAAAGAAGAAAGAGTTCATTGGGTTTACAGCTCCAAGGGGCTAACAGCCTGTCATGGCAGGGAGGTGTGGCAGGCATGGTGGCTAGTGCAGAGCTTAGGGCTCACATCTTGAACCACAGGCACAAGGCGAAAAAGAGGAAACTGGGAGGAGAGCAAGGTTTCAAGCTCTCAAAGCCTGTCCCCAGTGACATACTTCCTCCAGAGAGGCCACACCTCCTGAGCCTCCCCAGACAGCACCATCAATTGGGGTCAAAGTATCCAAACACATGAGCCTCTGGATGATCTCATTCGAACCACCATGGTAGCCATGATGACCCTGAGCTCCAGGTACCCCTGCTTCTCCTCCAGGTCCAGGATTACAGGCGTGCACCACCACACCTTGACTCCTTGGCAGGTTCTTTATAAAATACCTGTATATTTGTCCTATTAATTCAATCAAAAGACAAAATCATCATCCTCCAATTTGCTAATTATTATCCAATTCGCTGACTAGTAAACTGTACAAAAGCAATGTATCACTATGCACTGATCACAAAGAAAAACAATGAGTCTCCTGCTGGCTTCTCCACACTGTGAGGTTCCCCCCACCTTCATACTGACTATGAGGTTCCAGGCTCAGTCACCATAAATTTGCACACAGCTCAACATCTCCTACACCCCTTCTTCTTACCCCACGAGGACATCACAACTGTGGATAATGAAGGGACCTTGAGCCTGCAATAGAAGCCCATGACATCCTGCTCTTAAATACCAGTAGCAATCAAAAAGAAATGGCTTGACAAAGCTCCTATATTTAAAAGTTCTTAGTTCTGCACTGTGCATGACTCGGAACTCAGGACATCTTTCTGCACGTGATCACTAAGGGCCATTGGGCATATTCCACCCAACATTCCTTTGCCTGCTTTGTCATGGGAAAGAAGCCTCCAGACCACTCTGGGCTTCGCAAGAGGTCAAGAGCACTCAAAGAGATAACATATGGCTGCCACCACGGCACAGAGTCACAAGCTGCAGGCTCAGAGCAAGTAGCTGTACATCAATTGACTCTGTT
Source organism: Psammomys obesus (assembly GCF_907164565.1). NCBI lineage: Eukaryota > Metazoa > Chordata > Mammalia > Rodentia > Muridae > Psammomys > Psammomys obesus. Next base: position 21,467,318 of record NW_026596051.1, on the reverse strand, counting down.
CAGTTGTTCTGGGGACCAGAAGTATGGAGTCAAAGCACCAGCAGAGCCGTATTCCTCTGCTAGCTGGTGATGGTGGCCAGTATCTTTAGTGCTCTAGCACCCTTAGTCTTCAATATCCTAAGTGCCCTTGTATTCTCAGTCTTCTAGCAACCCCCGTCTTCCCATACCCACAGTGTAGACGACAGCTGCATCCCCCAGCCTCCTCCATGCTTACATTCTCACTGCGCTTCAGCATCCATTCTCTGTTCTCCTTTGTCTACAAAGACAGGAGTCAGATGCAGTACCCAGCATGACCACGACCCGTTAGCAGTTGACTGTTTCCAAATCTCACATTCACAGGTACCTAATGATAAAAGGTAAACAGCTTAAGGCACAGCAGACGGTTATAGTGCTTTGTACCCACTGTCTGGACAAAGAAATGGAAAGGAAGGTAGTCCCGTCACGGGAGGCAGAATGTAGCGAGCACCTACTGTAATTGTCAGTGTATTGGTTTTTTTTTTTTTTTTTAACATAGTAATGAGGACCAGACATAGGACCCTGCACATGCCAGGCAAGGGCACCATCACTGAGCTACATCCCCAGCCTCTGATGTGTATTAATAGTACCCACTGCTCAGTAGGAGCCAGGTAGCCTTCTAATGATGTGTGCTGGTATGCAGTACTAGCAACAATCCCAGTGCTATTATGTCCAGTTTCCAGGTGAGAAAATCGAGGCTCAGAAATGTCAAGGAAGACAGAAGGCAGGAGCACGAGGCTGGCTCTCACATCTCTGGGGATGGGGAAGCAGAGAGACTTGAATGTTGATGCTCACCTCACATTCTCCTTTCCCCACTTCTCTTCAGTCTGGAGTCCTAACCCATAGAATGGTACCACCCACGTTCATGGTGGGTCTTCCCTCCTCAGTTAGACCTCTCTGGAAACATCATCAAGGACACTCCCAGGAGCTTGTCTCCTAGGTGATTCTAGATCCAGTCAGTTGACAGTGGAGATGAACCATCAGCCCTGGCTTATATATGGTGCAAGTGGCCTTTGCAGACACCAGATCATCACATTGGCCACATCAAGCTTAAGGAAGATGGCTTGAGGCAGGGATGATTTTATTCAGGACCCACAGTTAATGGGCAGCATCCTGGGATGGAGCCCCCACCACCATCCCAGTTCTCTGTGTTTTTAATGCAGAGAACTATATCATGGGGGATATTTGAAGGGCTGAGTTGTGCTGTGATCAGCCTCAGCTCTTTCTGAGCCTGGGAGGCACATGCACAGCTCCAGACACCACTTCACTGATCTGGAAGAGCTCAGGGCTGCAAGTCCGGCCCAATATAGGCAGGCAGAATGTTGGGGCTCCGAAATCTGTGACAGCAATGGAAAAAAACTTCAGCGGGTGTTACAGACTGAACTCTGTGTCCCCCGATTCACCTCAGAACCCTAGGCCTACAGTGTGACTGTGCCTGGATGGACATGTAAGGAGGAAATTAGGTAAATGAGGTCCTGGGGTGGGGACTGATCCATAGACCTGACATACCCGCCATGTAAGGACCCAGTCAGAAAGCAGCATATGCTTGCCACCCTGCCCTAACAACTGATTTCAGCCAGTGTTTGGGCCAAGGAAACATGTAGCCTCTTCTAGTACAGAGATAACTCAAAACCCACATGTAAAAAGGTGGCATGCTTATGCAATGGGGAGGTATTAGTTACTTTTCTTTTTCAATTAATTAATTAATTTATTTATTCACTTTAATCCCAATCATAGCCCCCTCCCTCCTTTCTTCCCAGTTCCACCTTCCCTCCCTCTTCTCTCCCCCTGCCCACTCCAGCACTCAAATCAGGACTGAGTGCATCCTTGCTGTGGTCTGGCAAGGCTGCCCCACCAAGGGGAAGGTGATCAAAAAGCAGGCAACAGAGTCCATGTAAGAGACAGCCCCTGTTCCACTTACTAGGGAACCCAAGTGAAGCACATGAAGCCTGAGCTAGCCATCGACTACATCTGTGTCAGGGGCCTAGGTCTGGTCCGTGCATCGACCTTGCTTGGTGCTTCAGTCTCCACAAGCTCCCCTGGACCCTGGTGAGTTGACTCTGTTGGTCTTCTTGTGGAGCTCCTGTCTCCTTACTTCCACTCTGTTGTGGTGATGAAACACCATGAAAGCATTTAATTTGGCTTATAGTTTTGGAGGGTTAGGGGTCTTGACGGCCAAGCAAAGTCATGGTGGCAGAAACAACTGAGAGCTCACATCTTGATCTTCAAGTAGGAGGCAGAAGGTGAACTGGAAATGAATCTTTGAAACCTCAAAGCCTGTTATCAGTGATTCCCTCTCCAACAAAGCCACACCCACCTGTCCCTTCCCAAACAATCCAACCACAATTATTCAAACATGAGCCTATGAGGGCCATTCTCACTCAAGCCACTGGATGGAACACACCTAAGACTATGCAGTAGGCATACCACCTCCCCAGACTCTGTAGCTTTTGATCCTCCATCTGCGCATGGCACAGTACCAGGAACAGATCAGCAACTCAGGGAGTGTTCCAAGCATGGACTTTGTGAGGCCGCGGTTTCTGTTAATTAGCTCAAAGCCTTTCCTGATCAGAAGCCCCTTTTTAATCCACAAGAGACAGGTGCTCCTTAGAGCTTGATAGAACCAGTAATCAGACAAGGGACCCTGACAAGGGACTGTGGTTGAGTGCCAACCACAGTAGCTGGAAAAGCAGAGCTCTTCTCCCTACACTCTCCCAGGTTATGATCACACCCCATCCCACAGCATTCAGAGCCCTTTCTTCCAGATGGCAAGCATTTGGCCCTAGGGAAGGGACACCAGATGAACTTGTTCAAAGGGTCAGAACACCGGAAGCTGCTCTCCCACTTCCTGGCACAGGATTCAGAGTCCAGGCAAGGGTTATGTGGTTTCCCACAAAGTGAGCTCCTGCTGGTACTAACAAATACCCACAAGGCTGGTGAGTCCCCCCAGAGTCCAAAACACCAGGGCTTCTCCAAGCCAGGATGAAGCTCACACCAGCCGCATGGCCTTTAGAGGTCCTGGGTAAGGCATGCAAGCTCACTTTCTCCTCATAAGCTGTTGTGGGAGCTGGCTGTCAAGACACAGCTGCTAGAACAGCGAAGCCAATTGGGATATTTATGGCTTTCTTTGCTGACTTAATTTGGTAGACATTTAACCCAAATCCTCCTGTTCTTCTTGCTTGGTTGCTGCTCTCCACATGCATATTTCTGTCATGCTCCCTGGTCCCTGTGGCTGAAGTTCTGTGTTCAATTATTCATTCATTCATTCAGAGCATGTCAATGGAATGTACGCTCACAACAGCCACACAAATGAGAATGGAAATCATTATTTGTTGAACATCAACTATGTACCAACTCTGTGGGTAAAGGGGATTTAATCCCCAAACAAACTGATAGTTGGGCCTTGTCATGTCTATTTCATGGAATCAAGCATAGCAGATGGAAGGAATGGTTAAATAGTCCGGGGTCACACGAGAGAGGCAGGGAAGGGTGTGAAGCCTAAGCCATCCTGGGTCCCGGACTCACATCCTTCTCACCATATTGCAGGGTCCTCTATAATGTCCCTTTGTTGAAGGAGATTACCCATTGGGTAAAACACTACAGGCAGGAAAACGGCTCACCCTAGTCAAGAGTGAAAGACATTCCCCCAGAGAGACAGACACGAGGGACAAAGGAAGCCAGATGAGAAAGGGGCATGGGCTAGCCCTGATGGGAAGAGGAGGCCCTCTGGAAGGTGTATCTGCTTGGCACATCCTCAGAAAGGGGATGTTCCAGGCAGGCAAAGTGGTGGGTGCTCCAGGGAGAGGGACACCACAGGCCAGGCACAGAGGCAAGTCTGTAGAGTTGGGGTGGGGAGTGTGCCTTCTCCAGCTGCAGCATCCTAAGCTGCAAGAAATGGGGAGCTCAGACAGAGCTCTGTGCCACAGATGAGAACCTTCAGCTGGATCTTGTGAGAAAGGGATCCTGTATAGGCCATAGCCTGGTTACCTTGGAGAAGAGACCCTCGGGCTGACCATCTCCCCACTGGAGATGCTGAGGCCTGGGCTTCAGTCAGGGAGGAGTTCCTGGGCTCTAGAGATGAAAGTCAAGGAATCAAAGCATGGCACAGAGTCGCATGCCTATAATTCCAGTATCCAGGAGGCTGAAGCAGGAGGCTCTTTGCCACGGACCAGCCCAGTTGGGTTCTCCGCGTCCTCGGGAGAATCAGAGGTTTGGATATCAGGAAGGCACAGTTTCAGGAGAATGACAGTCAGAGGCCACACTGAAGAGTGATTCTGCTGCAATTTCCTGAAGTCAGGCCAATAATTTTATAGTAATTTCATAGGGAAACACCTTAAGGTTGGCATACTGCCCAGAACACTTACCAAGTGTTACCAACACATTTTTACCAAGAATACAAAGTTTACATTTTAACTCAAAAGTGTACCCAAACATAAAGCAGTGCCCACAAGAAATCTTGACCTAAGAACTTTTTGATCAAAGCAAACAAAGGACAAAAAAAAACAAAAAACAAAAAAACCCTCAAACTGCAGTTTCATTATTGCTAACCAGTGAAGAGGAAAGTCAGGAGTTAAGTCAGATACCTGCCAAAATCTTTCTCTGCATCAAAGTCTAAATACACCTTTGTTAATGTCCTCTTATATGCCTTGCTAAAGATTTATAATCTTCCTTAGAAACAAGACGCCAAAGAAAGGCATGCTCGAGCCAGCTGTATTTTCTTATGCTATCTTTTCCTAAGAAGGAGCCCATTGTTTTTTTCACTATTCTTATAATGCTTTTAATACTAAATCTAATCCATTACTTCTCTTAAAATTATTTTTCTTCCATTCTATTCTTGTTAAAGCTTTTAGTAATCTATCAAAAATATGTTTCCCTGAATAGCTAATTGTGCTATTCCAAAATTCATAGAGAAAGATAAAAAAAAAACAAAAACAAAAAACAACTCATTAATCCAGCCCCACAACCACGACTGAGAAAGCGTAGAGATCCTAGAATACATCTTTTTAACTTAGGTGGTGGGGGAAACACTTGCTAGGGACCTCCAGGGAGCGTATTTCCGAAGAAAGCGTATCTCCCGCCTAGTAGCACAATCTATTGATATGCTACACTGGAGACGCTGGAGTGGGTATAGCAGCTCTTGAGTTTGAGGCCAGCTTAGGATATACAGTAAGATCCTGCAGTTAAGGTTAAATATACAATATAATAATTAGAATAAAAATTGGAATCAGCAGGGCTCAGAGATGTGGTGTCTAGGTGTCTGTGGCCACAGGGCATTTAGAACAGGTGACTGGCTTCAGGCCCAGATTTTGAGGACATATTGGGAGCTTCTTTGAGTAAGGGTGCCAGGTAGGAAGTGGGGCAGGGAAGTAAAGTTGGAAAAAAGATAGAAGGGAAGTTGGTGACTTATCAACTGTTCAAAGGTTCAGCTGTGGTGACCAGGACTCCACCCCTTACCCCCACCTGACAACTCAACCACTTTGGGGGACAGTATGGCACCAGGAATCTAGGTGTCCTGCTTTTTTTTGTTCCAACATTAACTATGGACACCCCATGGGTGCTCACTACTGGGGACCAAACACTGACTTATGTCCCTTACACAGGGACAGTCTTGACAAAGCATGGGCGTGGAAACTTGCAAAAGGCTGTGGCCAGCACCTGCCACAGTGACACAGGGGACAGACATGGGAAGGAGAAGGCCACAAGTTCTGTCAGTCTCACTGGAGTAAGTCAACGAGACTGAGCAGCGTGTCATGTACAGTTTCCCCAAGTTGAACACGATGGCAGTACCATTCATCTTGAAGCAAAGCATCCATGATGACCCTCATGAGAGCTCAGACCTAGTAACATCTTCTTGTAGAGGGCTCGGAGAGAATCACAAGACCCCTACAAGACCTTAACGAGGGCCTGCCTCTGCCTGGGATTCCAGTCTCACTCTGTGAGAGTTAAACAGTTGCTGAGGTGGGATGTCTCAGTGTTGTAGCTGTGTTTGAAATGCCCCATACTCCTATAAATAGCTCCAGTAAGCTCATTGGTTCACCAAGCTGGACTTGAATAAAGTCCTTTCTTTGGTCTGCTGATGTTCTTCCATCTGGAGGAGATGTTTCTTATGGTCTCCTCAGGGAAAGTCACACAGCATCATGGGACTGGAGAGCTGAGTTTTGTTACTGTGAACTTGGCTCCAAGGGCAGGCACCTTCCGGGCTCTCAGAAATGTCAACCTCTCCCTCTGTATTAGTCAGTGACAAAATACCTGATGGATGTGAGGAAGGAAGGGCTTATTTGGGCTCACAGTTTGAGGGCACAGTCTGTCCTGTAGGGGAAGGAAGGACAATAGGAGCTTTGGTAGCCACGGTGGCGGGAACATGAGGAAACAGCTGTCACGTCACATCTGGTCAGGAAGCAGAGAGATGAGGGCTGGAGTCAGCTGCTTCCCCCTTTTATTTATTCTAGGACTCCAGCCCACAGATGGTGCCACCCACAGCTAAGTGAGTCTTCTTGCCTTAGTTAAGTCCATCTAGAAACTCCCCTACAGACACAAACATGTCTCCTAAATGATTCTAAACTCAGTCTTATGGTCACTGAAGCCTAACTATTGCACCCCCACCCTGATTTGGCCTAGGATGTCCTTGGAGCCCCACCCAACCCCAGAGGCATACTTGCACTTCTATGCTTACTCTTCTCCAGAAGAGATGATGACTGAGCTAGAGTTCAGTGAACAAGAAGGTGGACAGGCATCAAAATGTCAGAGAACAGAAATGGGCCACCTGTACCCAAGGGTGTCTGCATAGCTCAAATCGCAGGATGTTTTTCAGCTGCCAAAGGTTCCCCTACTCTGGTAGCCTGGGATACCCTTCTCTACCAACTCTTTACAGCTTAGCCCCGGTTTGTCACTCACAGAAGAACATCTCTGGTTAGAAAGGGTCTGATGCCATAGCAAGAGCCCAAAACCAAATAAACCAAACCCCCAACAACAGTGCCATTGTTTAGAGCAATGGTAGAAAGCAGGAACCATGTGCCTCAAACCTAGCTACAAATTAGTAAAAGGGTTTCTGAGTGGTCAGGGTCCTGAGGACTATCCTGTACTGGAAGGTGGGGTAAGTGTGTGTGTGTGTGTGTGTGTGTGTGTGTGTGTGTGTGTGTGTGTGCATGCCTATCTCCTTGGGAGGATCCAGGAGCCTACTGTTCTTTGCCTCACCCCATCAGGTATTTGTCAATATCCAGAGGCCTTTTAGAGTGTCACAGTTGGGGGTAGAATCCAGGATTGGTGCCAAACATCCTGCCATGCACTAAGGTCCCCACTGCAGCTACTCAGCCCAAGAAGTCCTTGGTACCAAAGTGGAGACCCCTATTGTAAGGGAAGGTTCTAGAGTGACCATCTGAGCCATGCTAACAAATATTACCCTGGACCTGTTCTTTGGTGCTGACAGAAGGAGATGAGGTTGGTGGTGGGGAGGCTTAGAGATTCAGTAACAGTGCAGGAGGTGGTGGATGCTGGGAAGAGAAGGTGCAGGAAGCGAGGGAGCCAGACCCTAGAGCTGTCAGCAAGGCCAAGACTATGCAGGGAAATTCTTAGGAGCTTTGTGTGTTGGATTTGGCTTAGAGCTTCAAGGTGAAAGGGGTAGGGGATAAAGCTTTCTATGTATTGTAATGAAAATATGCGTTATCAAGGAGGTGAGAAAATATTTTTCTGCTTGCAAACTCTAGACTTGTTTTCTGACATGGATGTTGCATTTTGAACTTAGGAGACAAATTTAAAACGCAGTGGCTTAGTGTGCAGTACAAATCTAGCTACTTCTCCCCTATACCCTTAATCAGCGCTGGCAAAAGCGTTAAATCACAGCTTCCAAAGAGATGCTTAGAAGCAGCTTGCAGTACCTCCAAAGTGCTCATGAGCTCGCTGCCTGGAAGATCTGGAATAGGCTTAGCCACTTTACTTTTCTGCTTAAAAAGAACAATTTCACATGCCTAAGGTGCAGGAGCTGTGTCATTAAGGACAGCACCTGCTGTGTGTGGAATGGGCTGTCCACAGGAGCCATTGACAATGCTACCTTTCCCTGTGGGGGAGGACGGGGGACAATGAATATGCAAACCTCCACTCTGAAAGCATGCTGGGTGACCTGGCTGTTAGGATCTCGGGGATCTGCTTTTATGAGGGTTAAAATATGGTTCTTCAGATGGTTGGAAGTTTGCAGTACTGGAAATACATTCATCAAGAAAACGTGTGGATCTTTGATCCCCTGCTTGAGACTTATTCTACTCTGGGCATCCACATCCAGGGGGTCACATGGAATGGGCCTTAATGAGGGTTATTAGGTTCAATCTTTTTTCTACCCATAGAGGCAGCTTTGGGGTTGGCCAACTTATGGCCAGGTGGCCATTGACCTCCCTCCAGATACTCCCAGCGAGAATGAGCCAGGCAAACAGTAGGTGCTCAATGAATGCTCACTGGAATAGCAGTTCCAGTGGGCGATCTCTAAGCAAGGTTTAACATGCTGCAGTTTGTCTCTAGCTGTGAAGGGCAGGACTATATAGAGAAGATAAATGGTGACAAATGTCCTGGGAGATGGATTTAAATGCTGGGCATGCTCTGCTTTTCTGGGGTGGGGGTGGTCGAGAGAGCTAGGTTCTATTTCAGGCCACTCGGTAACCTCAGGGAAGTTTGTGTGTCTCTGAGCTCCTATCTCCCAATTTATAAACATAGTGTTTGTTCAGAGTCCATGAGATCAAGGGTCTCTGACTAGTGTATGTCCAGGTAGTGGAGCCCATCTGCTCAGGGCCAGCAACCTAAATGGCCAACATTCCAATCCCTGCTGGTCCTTCTTCACAGCCTTCCAAACATTTCTGGGCAAAGCAGATGTCTCCCGAGAGCTGGAGGAGGCCCTGGCTGAGAGCCGTGTGCAAAGGAACCTCTGCATGGTGTCCGTGTTGGAGCTTCTGAGGGCGCCCTTTGTCCGCTGGCAGGTCATCACTGTGGTCATCACCATGGCCAGCTACCAGCTATGCGGACTCAATGCGGTGAGTGCAATGCCTCGACCCACAAACACACATACACACACACACCAACAGAGAAAGTGAGGGAGGCCAGGATTCGGGTGGCTCAGGGTGTGAGGCCTGGATGCCTGACTTAAGCTCCAGCTCTATAAGCCTCCACTAAGGCTGTGCCTCTGAACATCTGTTCAGATGTTCGGACTTGGCTGGTCCTCAGTTCTCACCTCTGGAGGATGTGCTAGAAGGGTAGGGAGCAGACTTTTCCACAGTGTCCAGTTCAGCAGCCAGCAAGGCTGTCTCCTGCACTGTCACCAGTTGTTTTACTGTGTGTCCCTGGAAATACTTAAGAATCGTGGTGCACAATAAACAGACACAGGAAGTCCAAGGACAGAGGACCAATATGCTTTAAATAGAAGCAAGTCTTGGTTGTGTTGGCTTCAGCTTGTTGGAGCCTGAGCTAAGGCCTCTAGCTCTCTCCAGTGTCCCAGAAGGTAAAACCCCCAAATCTGAGAAGTGTTGTTGCTTCTGGGAAACTGAGTGGGATGTGTCGCTTCGGGGTGTGGTCAGCTCTCCATCCGTGAAGGGATGCAGACAGGCTTCCAGGTACACAGCACTGAGAGCATCTAACAGAGGGAGAGAAGGGTAGGCAGGGCCTCCAGAGAGCCCAGAAGAGGGAGATCAACACTGTACCTGCTCAACGAGAGCCTGCCACCCCCAACTATCATTCTGGTGGTGTGAGGGTGGGAGAGGAAGTGACTGCAAGGCTCCTGTCCAGAAGGGCGGTGGCGGCTGCCTAAGAAAACAGCAGTCACAGGTTCTTCCTAATTTCAACAACTCCAGATTCTGTTTTTGGAAATTGTGGTGTAAAATGAGATCACTTTGTTCCATAGAGATTTTTGCCTTTTCCTTCAGTCCGGTTATATGAGAAGAACGAAGTGAAGTGGTGGCATTAAGAGCTCAGCCTAGGCCCAGGGTGGCCACTGCCCATTCTGTAGTTTCCTTCCCTAGACAAGTTCAAGGTCAGGTGTATCAGACTCTCAAGAATGCACTGTTTATGAAGGCTCACACTTAAGAGTCTTAAGGACACATGGAATTTACACTTACTGAGGCAGTTAGATGGAGAGCCATGACAGTACTGGGCAGACCCGTCTCCTCCACCAGGACCTAACTTCCCATCCATTTATTCTGTAATGGATGAACCGTGCCAGTGTGTCTTCAAGCCCAAGGGCACAGAGTTGTACCAGAAAAAAAAAATCTGTCTGGTGAGCTGTAGGCTGGTGACTGTTTCCACCTTCCCAGCTCACTTTCTTTCCCTGACACAGGACAAAGATCTCCAGACTAACTCAGAGACCCAGCTTCCCACATCGATGTTACCATGAACCTATAGCCAGAAACCTGAGCCATCTGCTTCCTGTGGCCTGAATTTGCGCTTAGCTGTGGTCCTGATCAGTGGAGCTGTCCTTCAGACCCCACTGTAAAGTACAGAGACATAGAGACATTTTCTCAAAGGAAAATGTCTATACAGCTAGATGCTGTATAGAGATTTGAGCACCAATTGCCTGAACTTCAAGTTAAGCCTCAAGCAGGGAGTGTCCTCAATATCCCCTCAGATTATCTTATAGACAATAGGGACTCATACTGGTTAGTGGTAAATGCCAGCCGCAAGCCTGGCACGTCAAATTGGGTCCAGGCCCTCTCCTGTGCTGCAGCCTTTTTCTCCATACCCCAGAGGCCATAGCCAAGAACTCAGCTTCTGTGTCCTCTGGGTTGTGCCCACATTGAGTTAATAGCCTTTAGTTACCTCAAAATTCCTTGTCCATGTGGAAAAGTTTGTTCCCTTTCAGTCACCTATCAGTCAGGGTCAAGAGTCAAGGTTTTCAGCCATAGTGGATTCAAGTTCCTGCAAAGGAGAGCTGGCCTGGGGGTGGGGGGGTACATTGATCCAGACATTCTGGAGACAGAAGCAGAGGGGGTTGGGGCTTTGACACAGGGTAGCCCGAGCAGCCATTCTCATCATAACTTACACATCAGCAATGTTCTCTTCAGCCAAGCCAGCAGGACACTCACAGCACATTGCTCAACCATGTGGCCTCTCAGATTGGCAACTTTAAATTTAAGATAAAGTGAGGCTAAAAGGGCCTTCAAGATGTTTGTTAGCCCTCTCCCACCCTCTCCCTCTTGTCAGCAGAAAGAGACTCTTTAAGAAGGAACTGTGAAATGGGGAGATGGCCCAGCTAGTAAAGTCCATACTGTGTGCAAGCACGAGGGCTTGAGTTTCATTTCCATGACCTACATGAAAGAAAGAAAGAAAAAAAAAAGCCAGTATGGTGGCAAATGCCTGTAATGCCAGCACCTGGAGACCGACAAGTGGATCCCAGGGCCCACCTATCATCCATCCACCCTACCTGAATCAGCAGGGCCAAGCTGGTGAGAGACCCTGCTTCAAAGAACAAGGTGGATGCACCTGGAATGACAGCTGAGGTTCACCTCTTATTTACACATACACGCGGCACACGTGTGTGTGCTCACACACATACAGGGGATGGTGACAGATTAACTAATATCTGAGTTAATTCAGGGCTCTCACTGGGTAGCAATTCCCACCTTGTGTTTTTCTTGTGTGTGTCCATTTTCAAACCCTACCTATTTTAGCTGGTTTAGTCCCAAGAGACCCTTAGTCTGTGCACATGCTGGCCTGCAGCCAAACCTGCTGTTTCATGGCAAAGCTGTTGATAGAACAAGAATGGGCAGGGGAAAGCACTCATGCTTTGAACTGGGTAAGGACCAGAACAGGACACATAGAAAATGCAAGCAGGATCTGCCCAGCAGGGGCAAAGCCTGAGAGAGCAACCAAAAGAAGTTAATAAATGAGCAGGCCTTTTCCTCCTAGATCTCAAAGCAGTGTCCTAGATCATTGTACGTGGAAAGTACCCACCCCTGAAAGAAGCATAATATAAATGAATTATATTCCCCTGGTGTATGCATTTCTTGTCACCACTGGACATCAAGAAAAAAATCACAGCACTGACATCAAAGCACTTTTCATCGTATAGCTCAGGAGGTCAGAGGTCCTCAAATCAAATCAAGCCACACTCCTCCTGGACACACCAGGATAAAATCCATCCCTCTTTTTTCCCAGCTTTTTAGGAGCTGCCTCCTTCCCTTGGCTTGTGGCCTCCTTCCTCCATCTTCAGAGTGAGCAGCAATGCAGTATGTTTGCTTTCTTCCCCTTCCTCCTCTTCCAGCTCTACATCTTCTCTCTCCAGCTCTGCCTCTCCATTTCCCCTTTATAAAGAATGATGCCATCTACATCTCACTCAAGCAATCCAGGAGAACTGCTGCCCCAAGGGCCTGACCATGTTTACAGTCAGATTTGCCATGTAAGCCGAGATTCCCAGACTCTGGGATGGTGATGTTTTGGAGGGACAACAGTTCCGCTCACCATGTCCAGCAAGCATGTCCAGGTCAGCATTGTCTTGCTCTGGGCATTGTAGTTTGAATGTAGACTGTCCCCATGTGCTAGGGCTCATGGTCCCCAGGTGGTGGTGCTGTGTGGGGAAACGGTAGACAGCTTAGAAGATCGAGATGAGCAAGAGGAAGTGGGTTCCTGAGGGACAGGTCTCAGGGGTCACAGCCCAGGTTCCCATTTGCTTTCTACTTCTTCACCTCTGAGATTGGGAGGAGTCCTACCTCCGTGAATCATGCCACAATAGACTGTACCCTCTCAAACCATGAGCCAAAATGAAACAACCAAAACCATCCCCTGAAGTTACTTCTTGCCAGATGTTTCGTCACCACCAGAGCAGTCACTAATATGCTAGACAAAGGTGACGCCAGCATCGACATTTGTTGGCAAAGTCAGATCACATCTTTTAGCTCATGGCCACTGTGTTTACTGCCAAGAGCAGATACAGGAGTTGGGAGCCACAGGTGGCAGTAGAGGGCTCTGTGTCATGCATGTACTGCAAGAAAAGTGGGTTCTTAGGAGGCACCTCTCCATTCTGGTTGTCATTGTATAGGGAGTAACCCCTGCGTTTTCTTCAGTCCTTTCACAGCTATGAAGGGCTAGAATGATGCCACAGCATACTGCCTCATCAAAACACTATGCCAGGAGCTAAGAGTTAGGTGCTAGGATACTCAGGAAGATGCCATCTCTGCCCCTGTGAGGCTCTACAGGCATGCACCTCCAAAAAGGTGCCTCCCACACAAACTGGTAGCACAGGCTTTTTTTCCCTGAAGAGTCTGCATGTCTCCATTGAAAGATGGAACCATCTAGAAGGATGCCTATGTTTGTTCTGCAAAGGCTTTTCCTGGATGCTTCAGCATGTTAGAACCGCTGCAGTAGGGAACCTGGGGCAACCTGAAAAAGGGGAGGTTAGTGGAGGGAATTGCTCATGCCGACTTGGTGAGACGAGGGCAGTCCTGGTTCTGTGGTTCCACAACTCTGAGCGTTCCAGGCTCTTCCTTCCTCATTTCACAGGGGCCTCCAACTCTCCAATCATATCACCTTCAGTTCACACAGAGGTCAAGGTGAAGGCAGTCACCTCCCCCTCCTTGAAATGAGCGTGGGGGCAGGGTGCTACATAGATCAGGCAGAAGGGGACAAGACTGCCTCAAAGGCTCCAGGCTGGGGTTGGGGGGTGAGAGACAGCTCCTACCCACTGTTGTCTAGATGTATTTAGCAAGATGGCTCAGCCCTCTTCACGGCCACGCTATAATGAACACAGGCTATTATGTCCAGTGACTCTCACCGCTGACTTTCAACCTTCTGAGGATGTCCACAGCTGTGCCACTTCAGGGAGAATGGAAACTAGAGAAGAAAGGGTCATGGAGGGCATAGGAGCTGGAAGATGGTGTGGGGCTGGAGAATAGCTTCTACAGTAACACATATACCAAGCATGGGCAGGGGTTAGAAGCTCTGTCTCCCTGTTAGTGGAAGGCATCGTGGTTCTAAAACCTAGGGTGACAGTAAAGAACATCTCTTAATTGAGCCTGTGACCCCACTGTATCTGGGTCTTCATCTGGGAGACAATGGCTACCAAAGGGGAAGGAGCATGTGTGACCAATCTAGGGACACTGAGGGTTTGGAATGATGGATCACCTCAGAGCTGCAGGAGCTGGTGGCCTAGTGAGGTGCTGTCTCTGCCCTGCAAGTGTGGCAGCCAACATTTATTCTGGCAACCTAAAGTCCTGCCTTCCCTCCCCACTCAGTGGGGAAGCAGATAACACAGTGCAGCACCTTTTTACTTCCTGTGAACATTAGACTGCATCTCTGCCAAGGGAGGCCAAGGATCAGGACAGTAACTCATTTGTACCATGTCTCTGGGTGTTCGGGAAATGCTAGGAAGAATGACCTGTCACTGCAAACCTAATCAGCTGTTGGATACAAGTTAGTCCTGATTCTCACTGCCCAGGGCACAAATAGCTTCTCAAACAAGTGTTTGTAACAAGACATGTTAGGAAACAAGGGCTTCCTCACACAAGCATGGGAGCAGTATAGCCAGGGCTGTGCCTGACACCAGAGCTGTGGACATCAGTGGCTCTGCCAAGAACTGCACAGGCCCGGTGTTTCTGTATGTGAGGGGGTGCAGGGAAGAAACTGCTGACATGATGGATCCATGATATGGTTATGGTTTTTGTTGTAGACATGAGAGAGAACAGCCAGAGGCATCTGGAGAGTCCAGCACAGAGAGAGAAAGTAGAAGACCAAACATGGCCGGCAGACTGGACATGGCCGGGGCTAGGAAAGTGGGAAAATGGGAGAGATTAGTGGAGATAGTGGGATGGCAAGAGATAGAAAATAGAGCATAGTGTGAGAGAGTAAGAGCATGAGAGTGAGTAGAATTAAGAGAGTGAACGGGTAGTGAGAGAGGAGAGAGAGCTTGAGTAGGAGAAAGAGGGTGAATAGTGACAATGTCAGGGCTATGAGGATGATGAGTAGCTGGGGGAGGAATCCCATGAGATGGAAGGAGTTTAGGCTAGGATGCTAGCATAGACTCTGAAATGTGTAACAGGTACTTGTGACACCCAGGGAGCCAGAGGCCAGCACCAACTTTGATATGCTGATAGGCACCACAGGTATCCAGATGTCCCTTCTGCCAGAGATAATAGAAACAGCCCCTTCTGGCAGCTGGGAACCAGTTTCACAAACTCCAGAGGAATTCTGGCTTTTATCTAACTGCCAGAAATCCTCCTACAATCCATGTGGAGGTCCTTTCTGGATATCTGGCCTGTCTTTGGGGGTTTGGGGAGTTGGAGTTTGCTTTAGACCCGACTGTGCACGTACAGTTACACAGACCACGGGAACATCATCTGTACTGTGTGTACTGCTGTAGATTTATCACAGCAGTTTCTACCAGGTGATAGTAAAATGTCCTGTGAAGCAAAAAGTTTCTGATTCTCGCAGAGCATACTTAACCAAGGCCAGCTAATGACCCAAAAGGGTTACTGAGGTCCAGCCATCACATTCATGATGCTGGCCACAGAAGGGAGAGTGGACAAAAATAAAACAAACGTGAGAGCATACCTCTTTGATAGTGTTTCTTTAATAGAAGAGGAGGAAGAAGTAAGGGCAGGAGGGACAGGGCGTGGCCAGTGAGACAGTTCACCCAGTAAGGGTTCTTGCTGCCAAGTCTGACCGGTGTTCAATTCCTTGGCCTCACATTGTGGAGAGAGAACTGACTCCTAAGACTTCTTTCTGACTTCCATTCCCCCAACACACACACTGGCAGACGTGTGCTCCACCGCCCTCACAAAAAAATAAATAAATGAGTAAATAAATAAATATAGGACTAAAGTAACAGGAAGCTTCCTGCCAGTCCCACCAATGTTTCCGTTGCTACCTCACCGCAAGGCAGTATGGGAAGCAGTGTCTTGGGTGGTCAGATGTCACTTCCAGGAATGCAGGAGTCTGTTAGTGAAAAAGGAAGGGAACCATGTGTCCACATGGGGCAGCCCATGCTTGAGTCTGGATTCAGAGAGAGCCTCACACCTTGGTCTAACCTTGGGAAGAGGCTGGGGTCTCTTGATGATCGCCCTTGTTCTTTTCCGAATTACAGATCTGGTTCTACACCAACAGCATCTTTAGGAAAGCCGGGATCCCTCGGGACAAGATTCCGTACATCACACTGAGCACAGGTGGAATCGAGACGCTGGCTGCCATCTTCTCTGTAAGTCACCAAGAGCTCCGAGATTGCCATACGGGCTGGATGGCTCACGGGCATCCAGGGGAACTAACAGGGTTTGCTTCATGAGGGTGGGTCTTGTCAGAAGACCCTGCCTGGATTTGGGAAAGGCTCATGCTCTATGGGCCCTTTAGCCCACCTAGGCACTTCCTCAATGTATCTCAATTCCTCCGGTCTCCAGTCAAAGCTGAGCCCTATAGCTCTGGCTGTGTGGTGCTGGACAGTGTGCTCAAGCTGTCTGAGCCTTAGCTGTTCTCTTAATGAAGTTCACATCCGTCTTCTTGTGGGAGTGTGGTCTGTGCTTCACTCTGTAGACACATAGTATGCTCCGGGTTCTTCAGAAATGAAAGAGGGATGAGTTGATGTCGCTGACACGGCAGAGTATGGGTTCAGTGGAGATGCTTGGGTATTCAAGCTCCCTCGCTGATCTCCACTGATGATAGTGGAGTGCTGACTTGTCAAAAGACTCAATTTTTCTCCTTGCCTTCTTAGATCATTCTAACAATCTACTTCTTAAAAATGGACACCATTAAAAATGGAGATGAGTGATGTTCGGGTTCTTTGCTGATCTGCTCTTTTGTCAGAGGGAAAATATTTCAATACTTTGCCATCTGCGTGTGTCAGCGTGTCAACGGGACTGCACCAATCCCATTATTAATTCCAACTTTGATCAACAGAACTCAGTTCCATCCTGGGGTGGAAATGGTGGAGGAAGCCGAAGAGGGCTTGAAGTTTGTTTTTGTTTGTTTTGTTTTTGTTTTTGTTTTTGTTGTTGCTATAAGAAACCAATACCAACTTATTAGCATAAATTTGTAAAAATCCAGAAAAAACTTAAAAGAATAAAGAGATTCCCTCTAATCAGCATGGGCAGCCTGGGGAATGCCCACTTTACTCTGATTACAGCTTTGTTCTGAGCCTGGGAGGCCGTGGCTCGTCTGCATCGCAGCCTGGGTCCTGCTTTTGAACCAGCAGCTGGTGCAGAATGGCTTCCCTTCTACTATTGATCTGACGGCTTTAATGGGGTGCACCACACAGCCAGAAAAGAGTCTGTATGAGCATCTGCTATGGTAACGAGGACTGTATTAGCCCCCCAAAGCCTGTGCCCCGCTTCCTTTCTTAGGCTCCACCCACAAGGTGAGGTTGTTGGCATCTCTACTCAGAACATGGATACACCAGGTTCCTATCCTAGCTCTGCTCCTTCTGAGACAGGTGACTCTCTGAGCAAGTTGTTCACTGTCTCTGTGGTTCAAGTTCCCCTTTTCTATAAGGACATGTCCCTACCTCACAGACTAAGTGACACTAAGTGATGACAGGGCTGGAGAATGGTGCATGCTCAGTGGGTGCCCACTGTTCTGTGTGGCCAGGTGAGTCACACCCTATTGCCTGAGGTGAGGTTATGGGACAGGTCCTTGTGTCCTTGCAGAGAAGGACGTCACAGGGACACTGTCTGTGTGTGTGGTGGTAGGCTTCACACCCCTATAATCCCACCCCCAACACACACTTACCAGTGGGGTGGGCTTAGAGAAATTCCCACACAATTTCTGAATAGATTTGCACATTTATAAAATTAGCTTTTAAGCCTTGCCATCTGTGGCAGGCAAAATTAATGGATCCCAAAGACCCCCAGGTCTGAGGTCATACAGGCCACGAGATTATGTCAGAGGGAACTTCACAGGTGGGAGTGAGGATTCTGAGATGTGGAGGTTACCTTGGATTGCCGGGGCAGACAATGAATCTTTGAAATTACAGAAGGAATTGGGACAAATGGTCAGTGAACAGCAGGAGAGATGAGGATGCGAGGTAGAAAGGGTACCATTGCTGCCTGACCTGGAAGATGAGGAAGGAATGGGGGATGTAGAATGTGTAGGTCCTCCGGGGAATGGGCAAGCTGGTCTTTTCCTCCACAGGGTCTCCACAGGAAAAACTGTGTGTGTGTGTGTGTGTGTGTGTTTTCCTGCAAGACCCATTGTATACCTCTAGCTGCCCAAACCATAAACTGCTACTTTTGAGTTGGTTTAAGCTGTTCATTAAGGTAACAACAAGATACTTTAAACTCTGCAAGAAAGAGTAGTCATAGAAACAAAAATCAAAGCCTATGGCGGGTGCCCCTCCTCCCGAAGCTCAACATTCAGTAAGTCCTCTGCTCATTCCAAAGTTTGTGTGACCTGCTTTTCATCCAACCCCTCGGGGTAATTGCCTATCAATAAAAGGATGCCCTGATTTTTTTCCACTCTTTTTACTGAGATTTTTGACGGTCTATTAAAACGGCTCTGAGGCCTAATAAAACTGGAGATGGGAAGACACTCTCCTCCTTTTGATCTGCAGTTAATTTGGGCAGCAGCCATCGCTCAGCAGCTTGCTGGCTGTAAATAATTACCATCTTGCAGAACAGCTGGCTTTCCAGACTGTTTTTTTGGGCTTCAACCGTGCTGTTCAGATGAGTGAACTTCCCAGAGAGTGTTTTTCTCCCATGAGGATGAGTGTCCACAGTGGGGTAGGCCATAAGGAGCCAGGGCTGTGTGGTGCCAGGATCACTGTGAAGCCAGTTCTGCCTCTGGTAAGAAGCACAGACTCTGTTTTCACAAGCCAGAGGCAGGATCCAGAGCAATGGGGTCTTGTTCATGGCAGCACAGCTTGGAATCATGCTATGTTGAACTAAATACAAATCTTTAAGGGTTTCCAAACTTCCTAGGAGTCCTGTGATTTCAGCGTCACGGTCTGCGTTCTCTGTGGCCGTGGTGTGAGATAGTGGAGCTAATGTGTGTAGAGTATAAGGTTGTGGGTGACAGAGAACAACTATAGTATATCTGGGCTTAGTGGTCTCCTGGTTCTGTTGCTGGGCATTACCTGGGTAGCTTTGGGGTCAGATGCCTAGGTTGTGGACCCCCCCCAACTTTCTTCTCGGGGATTGGTGGTAGTAACAGGTCATCCCAGCAAGAATTGCTGAGGACCTCACTAAGTTCAATGGAGGCCAGTACATGTCACTTTTTCCGGTGTGACTCCCTAAAACTCACATCCTGAAGCCCCCAAGTCCCTCCCAATGTAACGTCATTTAGAAACAGGTTATTGCAAGTATTGTTAGTGAAGCTAGGCTTGGCTTACACTGGAATAGGCTGAGCCCCCAAATTCATTATGTCCTTGCAAGAAGGGAAAATTTGGACACAAATACAAATAGAGAGAGCACCCCATGAATACTGGAGACTTGCTGCTAAATGCAGGAGATCAGGGCAGCTCTCAGAAGCCTGGGGCGGGGCTGAGGCAGACCCTCCCCCGCATCCTTACAGGGAGCCAGGCTCTCCCAGTGCCTTGATCTTGGGGTTGCAGCTTGAGAAAGGTGAGGAGCATCCCTGAAGTCTGAATCCTGACGTCTGTAGCACAGTATTACTGCTACCCCTGTTGGCTATTTGAGACTGAGTCCTAGTTCACAGAACAGAGCCTAAGGGAACTCAGCAGCGGAGACACCCCAGCGGAAACAGAGCCAGCCATCTGCTATGCTTCCTGCCCCTGCAGGGGTTGGCAGTGCTGGCAGCCTCCTCTGAGCTGGACAGTTCTGACAATTAGAACCTGTGCAAGAACTTTACACGGTGCTCAGATCTGATTGTTTCAATGACTGCCGTGCCCTATGACAGTTTCTGCATGATAGCGAGATTTTGGTCTTTGAAGCTACTCTGCTCTCTACTCTCCCATCCCAGGCTGAGTCTCTCCCAGTTCTGATTCCCAGTTTTCTGACTGTTGCCTGGCTGATGGATGCTTGATCAAGGTTGGCCCCAGTGCCCCCAAAGCCTCAGAAAAGTACAATGGGATAATATCCCATTTGAGCCCTCCTGTGTCTGCTTTTGGTTGAAATATCTCAAGCTTGCTTTAGTTTATTCCTCCTAGAGACCTCAGGCTCTCAGGAGTGACAGTGAAGAGGCGGTCCCTGTTGCCCACACTTTTGCTATAGACACATAAATGGGCCTCTCATAGACATTTGCCATTTTAACAGAAATTTCCAAGCAAATTTCCATCTGCCTGGACTTCTCTGCAGGGAGCTGAGCCCATGCTGTCCTAGTCCCTGCTCTCATCCTTCTGGAGCCAAGGCTTTGGCTATCCAGAGGGTCAGGGGGGCTGGGTGGTAAAGAGATGTACAAAGAGTCCCTGGGGGAGGCGGGGCAAGATGGCAGCGCCGGGAGGACTCTCATCCTGAGGAGCACCACTGCAGGATTGGCACAGTGACCAGCAATCAGAACTCGTGGCCATAAAACACAAGTGGTTGTGTTTCTCAGGTGAGAGGATACCCCACGGTGGGGGATTTGATCAGCTTTAACTCACCCGGCAAAACCGCGGAAGAGATCCCCATTCCGCCAGGCGCTTGGTCGCCAGCCCAGAGCTACCCGCCAGCGCGATCTGGTCACGGTCCCAGACTGAACTGTGGGCCCACAACACCATAGACTGGATTTCCCAGTCGAGAGATAACCCCACGGAGCAGGAAACAATTGGGACCGACCCCAGGTTACCCAGACATCCCCTGGAAAAGACTCGGGTTCCGCGGGTGCCCCAGGAGCCAGCCCGGACCCAGAGCCGGGAGGGACAAAGGCGCCTGCCTGCACAGAGCCCTGCCTGCGCATGTGATTCGCCGCCTCAGATAGAACTGTGGGCACCAGGGCAACAGGGCACCAGACTGCGTGTCTCTGGCAGGAGGAAACCCCCAGCGGAGGGGGTCAGCAGCTCTAACGCTTAGGACACCCAGCACCAAAACACTTCCTGGACTCACGCAGACTCTAGTGCAGGCAGAAGCACTGTGCTCTGCCGCCATTGTTGCGTTCCCCTGGGGCACTGGGACACACAGCTGCATCCTCGGACCTGCAGGAGCCGAAGAGCCATTACAGCAGCCCTCAGATACTGTGCCAGGGATCGGCCAGTTGTCCCTGGCTGGACTGCCAAAACTGTAGGAATCCCTGATCCTTCAGGGGGGCTGCACCCACAGCGTCTGGACCAGAGTGGTGCCTACAGCCGCCATCCCAGACAGAGACACACAGCTTCTGTTCCAGAGTGAGCCACCCAGCCTCCAGACCAGAACAGTGCCCCCAGGTGCCAACTCAACCTAGGTGCACATTCTCCAGGTCCAGAGCAGAGCAATCAGCCTTTGGCCCAGAGACTTGCTGAGTGCACCTCCCACTTTCTCAGACAGAACTGTGCGCCCCAGGATAACAGACTGAGTTTCCCTGTTGGGAGAAAACCCCATAGCTAGGGAATCAGCAGGTTCTTCAAGAGGACCGTACATGGAAATTTAGTGAGCAGCAGCACACTAAATTTATAACAAGAAACCCAGCAGTGGGGCAGCTGTCTTGAGAAATTTTATGGGTAAGAGGAGATCCCCCCCTGCCTAACATAGACCACAGCTACTACTCAGGGCTATAAACCTGAGGTGAGCAGTGGCATCTCCGGAGAAACACTGGCCATACAGTGACCATAACCAAAAAGCAGAGAAGGACTCCTTCAGGAAAAATCATCTTCCGGCCAAGGGGATACTCCCTACCTCAGGACTCCAGGAAGCACAGAAACTAACAGCCAAAACCTAAATCAGCCCAATGGGTAGAGGTCAGCGTAAAGGCTCAACCAACAAAAGACAGAGCAATATGGCATCTCCAGAACCCAGCCATCCAGGGGCGAACAGCCCTGAACAATGCAGCATAATAGAAAATCAAGAAGATGACCTTACATCTATGTTGATGAAGAGAATAATAGAGGAAACAGATAAAATACGTAAAGAATTAGAGGAAGATAAAACCAAACAGATCATGGCTATCCGTAAAGAAATGGAGGAAGATAAAGACAAGCAAATTAGGGCCATCCGTGAAGAAATATGGGAAGATGCAGCCAAACAGCTTGTGGCCTTCAGAGAAGAAATAATTAAATCACTGAAAGAAATCAAAGAGACAGAGTTGAAGGAACTAAAAGAAAAAGAGGAAAATACAAGCAGACAGGTGAAGGAAGTAAACAAAACAACTCAAGACCTGAAGATAGAACTAGAAAAATTAAAGAAAACACAAATGGAGGAAATAATGGAGAGGAAGAATTTAGGGAAGAAAACAGGAACTACAGAGGTAAGCATAACCAACAGAATACAAGAAATGGAAGAAAGAATCTCAGGTGTAGAAGATACAATGGAAGAAATCGATGTATCTGTCAAAGAAAATGTTAAATCCAAAAAATTCCTGACACAGACCGTCCAAGAAATCCAAGACAATATGAAAAGACAAAACCTAAGAATAATAGGAATAGAGGAAAAAGAAGACTCCCTTCTCCAAGGCCCAGAAAATATTTTCAACAAAATCATTGAAGAAAATTTCCCCAAGTTAAAGGAGAAGCCAATAAGGATACATGAGGCCTACAGAACACCCAACAAATTTGACCAGAAAAGAAAATCCTCCCGCCACATAATAATCAAAACAGGAAGTATACAGAACAAAGAAAAAATACTAAAAGCTACAAGGGAAAAAGGCCAAGTAACATATAATGGCAAACCCATTAGAATCACACCTGACTTTTCAACAGAAACTATGAAAGCCAGAAGGGCCTGGACAGATATCATGCAGACCCTAAGAGAACACAGATGTCAACCCAGGCTACTATACCCTGCAAAACTCTCAGTCCTCATAGACGGAGAAAACAAGATATTCAATGACAAAAACAAATTTCAACAATACCTACACACAAATCCAGCATTACAGAAGACACTGGAAGGGAAAATACAACCCAAGAAAATTAGCTTCTGTCAAGAAAAAAAGGAAATAATTAACCTTACTACAGTAAAACAAAAAGCAACCAAGCACACAACCTTATGAACACAGCCAACATCAAAATCAAAGGATCTAACAGCCACTGGTCATTAATCTCTCTCAACATCAATGGACTCAACTCTCCAGTAAAAAGACACAGATTAACAGAATGGATACGTAAACAAAACCCAGCAATCTGTTGCATACAAGAAACACACCTAAGACACAAAGATAGACATTACCTGAGGGTAAAAGGTTGGAAGATGACTTTCCAAGCAAATGGACCCAAGAAACAAGCAGGAGTAGCCATTCTAATATCTGATAAAATAGACTTTCAACCAAAATTAATAAAAAGAGATGAGGAAGGACACTTCATACTCATCAAGGGAAAATTCCACCAGGAAGACATCACAATCCTGAACATCTATGCCCCAAATACAAGAGCTCCCACATTTGTAAAAGAAACATTGATAAAATTTAAACCACATATAGATCCCCACACATTAATAGTGGGAGACTTCAACACCCCACTCTCAACAAAGGACAGGTCAACAAAACAGAAATTAAACAAAGAAACAATATCTCTGACAGAGGTCATGACTCAAATGGACCTCACAGACATCTACAGAACTTTACACCCAAACACAAAAGAATTTACCTTCTTCTCAGCACCTCATGGAACCTTCTCCAAAATAGACCATATAGTTGGTCACAAAGCAAGCCTCAACAGATACAAGAAGACTGAAATAATCCCTTGTATCCTGTCTGATCACCATGGAATAAAGCTGGACTTCAACAACAACAGAAATAGCAAAAAGTCTACACACACATGGAAACTGAACAACTTGTTACTAAATGACAGCTGGGTCAGGGAAGAAATAAAGAAAGAAATTAAAGCCTTTCTAGAACTCAATGAAAATGAAGACACAACATACCCTAACTTGTGGGACACAATGAAAGCAGTGCTAAGAGGAAAGTTCATAGCACTAAGTGCCTTCAAGAAGAAATTCGAGACAGCTCATTCAAGCAACTTAATGGCCCACTTAAAAACCCTAGAAAAAGAAGAAGCAGACACACCAAAAAGGAGTAGACGGCTGGAAATAATCAAACTCAGGGCTGAAATCAATCAATTAGAAACAAATAAAACAATTCAAAGAATCAATGAAACCAAGAGCTGGTTCTTTGAGAAAATCAACAAGATAGACAAACCCTTAGCCAAGCTAACTAAAAGGCAGAGAGACACCACCCAAATCAACAAAATCAGAAATGAAAGGGGGGACATAACTACAGACACTGAGGATATCCAAACAATCATTAGGACTTACTTCAAAAGTCTATATGCCACAAAATTTGAAAATCTAAATGAAATGGACAATTTTCTTGATCGATTTGACTCACCAAAGCTGAATCAGGACCAGGGAAATCAATTAAATAGTCCTATATCCCCCAAAGAAATAGAAGCAGTCATCAAAAGTCTCCCATCCAAAAAAAGCCCAGGACCAGATGGCTTCAGCGCAGAATTCTACCAGACCTTCGAAGAAGAGCTAACTCCAATTCTCTTCAAACTATTCCACAAAATAGAAACAGAAGGAACATTACCAAATTCATTCTATGAAGCCACAATCACCTTGGTACCTAAACCTCACAAAGACTCAACAAAGAAAGAGAATTTCAGGCCAATCTCCCTTATGAACATTGATGCAAAAATACTTAACAAAATACTTGCAAACCGGATCCAAGAACACATCAAAGATATTATCCACTATGACCAAGTAGGCTTCATCCCAGGTATGCAGGGGTGGTTCAATATACGGAAATCCATCAATGTGATCCACCATATTAACAAACTGAAAGAAAAAAACCACATGATAATCTCCCTAGATGCTGAAAAAGCATTTGACAAAATCCAACATCCATTCATGTTTAAAGTACTGGAGAGATCAGGGATACAAGGCACATACCTAAACATAGTAAAGGCGATATACAGCAAGCCTATAGCCAACATCAAACTGAACGGAGAGAAACTTAAAGCAATCCCTCTGAAATCAGGGACAAGACAAGGCTGCCCACTGTCTCCATATCTCTTCAACATAGTGCTGGAAGTCCTTGCTAGAGCAATAAGACAGTCGAAGGAGATCAAGGGGATACAGATGGGAAAAGAAGAAGTCAAATTATCACTATTTGCAGATGATATGATAGTATATATGAGTGACCCCAAAAACTCTACCAGGGAACTCCTACAGCTGATAAACACCTTCAGCAAAGTGGCCGGATATAAAATTAACTCAAAAAAATCAGTAGCACTCCTGTATACAAAAGACAAAAGGGCTGAGAAAGAAATTAGAGAAACAACACCATTCACAATAGCCACAAATGACATAAAGTACCTTGGCGTAACCCTAACCAAGCAAGTCAAAGACTTGTATGAAAAAAATTTCAAGTCTCTGAAGAAAGAATTAGAGGAAGATATGAGAAGATGGAAAGATCTCCCATGCTCATGGCTTGGCAGGATTAACATAGTAAAAATGGCCATCTTACCAAAAGCAATCTACAGATTTAATGCAATTCCCATCAAATTGCCAACACAATTCTTTACAGACCTGGAAAGAAAAATTCTCAACTTCGTATGGAATAACAAGAAACCGAGAATTGCTAAAACAATCCTCTACAATAAAAGATCTTCTGGAGGTATCTCCATCCCTGATCTCAAGCTGTACTATAGAGCAACAGTTATAAAAACTGCATGGTACTGGCATAGAAACAGAATGGTGGATCAATGGAATCGAACAGAAGACCCAGAAATAAACCCACACACTTACGGACACCTGATTTTTGACAAAGATGCCAAAACCATACAATGGAAAAAAGATAGCATCTTTAACAAATGGTGCTGGTCCAACTGGATGTCTACATGTAGAAAAATGCAAATAGATCCATACTTATCACCCTGCACAAAACTGAAGTTCAAGTGGATCAAAGACCTCAACATAAAACCAGACACATTAAATCGGCTAGAAAAAAAAGTGGGGAATACCCTAGAACTCATTGGTACAGGAGAAAACTTCCTGAACAGAACACCAACAGCACAGGCTCTAAGAGCAACAATCAATAAATGGGACCTCATGAAATTGAAAAGCTTCTGTAAAGCAAAGGACACCATCATCAAAACAAAGCGACTGCCTACAGATTGGGAAAGAATCATCACCAACCCTCTATCTGACAGAGGACTCATATCCAATATATATAAAGAACTAAACAAGCTGAAAAGCAACAAACCAAGTAATCCACTTAAAAAATGGGGAACAGAGCTAAAGAGAGAATTCTCTGCAGAGGAATATCGAATGGCAGAGAAGCACTTAAAGAAATACTCAACCTCATTAGCCATTAGGGAAATGCAAATCAAAACAACCCTGAGATTTCACCTTACACCCATCAGAATGGCGAAGATGAAAAATGCAAGGGGCAACACATGCTGGAGAGGTTGTGGAGAAAGGGGAACCCTCCTCCACTGCTGGTGGGAATGTAAACTTGGACAACCACTCTGGAAATCAATCTGGCGCTTTCTCAGACAACTAGGAATAGCGCTTCCTCAAGATCCAGCCATACCACTCCTAGGCATATACCCAAAAGAGGCACAAGTACACAACAAGGACATTTGTTCAACCATGTTTGTAGCAGCTTTATTTGTAATAGCCAGAGGCTGGAAACAACCCAGATGCCCCTCAACTGAAGAATGGATGCAGAAACTGTGGTACATCTATACAATGGAGTATTACTCAGCAATGAAAAATAAGGAAATCATGAAATTTGCAGGTAAATGGTGGGACCTGGAAAGGATCATCCTGAGTGAGTTGACCCAGAAGCAAAAAGACACTCACGGTATATACTCACTCATATAAACATACAATATAGAATAAACCCACTAAAAGCTGTACATCTAAACAAACTAAGCAAAAGAGAGGACCCTAACTAAAATGTTCAATCCCCATCCTGAAAGGCAAAGAGGATGTACATCAGAAGAAAACGAAAATAGGAAACAACCTCGGAACCCGCTACAGAGGGCCTCTGAAAGCCAGAAGAAAACAGGAAACAACCTTGAAACCTGACACAGAGGGCCTCTGAAAGCTTCTGCAGTATAGACTGTCAAAGCAGATGCTGAGCCTGATGGCCAACTGATGGGCTGAGTGAATGGAATTTTATGTAAGAAGTGGGAAATAGTAAGAGCTGGAGGGAACGGGAACTCCACATGCAGAGCAACAGAACAAGATAATTTGAACACAGGGAACTTCCCAGAGACTCATACTCCAACCAAGGACTATTTGTGGAGATGACCTGGAACCCCTACACAGGTGTAACCCATGGCAGTTCAGTGTCCAAGTGGGTTCCATAGTAATGGGAAGAGGGACTGCCTCTGACATAATCTGATTGGCCTGCTCGTTGATCACCTCCCCCTGAGGAGGGAGCAGCCTTACCAGGCCACAGTAGAGGACAATGCAGCCACTTTTGATGAGAACTGATAGACTAAGATCAGAAAGAAGGAGAGGAGGACCTCCCCTATCAGTGGACTTGGGGAGTGGCATGCATGCAGAAAGGGGAGGGAGGGTGGGATTGGCAGGGGAGGGGGGAGGGGCTCATGGGGGGATACAAAATGAATAAAGTGTAATTAATAAAAAAAAATAAAAGATTTAAAAAAAAAAAAGAGTCCCTGGGGGGACATTACCAATATCTGCTTCATCCTTATAAGGCCCCAACAACAAACCACAACATCAAAAATCACCCTGGGGAACCAATGAGTTTGGGAGTTCGCTTATAGATCAGGTACTGGCAGAGGTCAGGGGACAGAGAGGCTGAATTAAACGTTTTTACCCAGTGTGGATGACAGCTATCCATAGCAACATAGACAGAGTCTCCAGTCTAAGCATTCTAGAATCCCAAGACCGTTAATACAGGTCCTCCTGTTGTGGTGACCTTCAACCGCAAATTATTTCATTGCTACTCCAGAACTGCAATCTTGCTACTGTTATTAATCACAATGTAAGTATCTGATATGTAGGATATCTGACATATGACCCCCATGGGGGTCACAACCCTCACAGGACTAGGACTTTTGGGTGCTGTCACTTCCCATGCAAGGAGAATGTGGCAGCTTCAGGCTGGCTTAGCTTTCTGCTTCCTCAGTGATCTGGGGGAAGTGACTTCCCCCAACAAAGCCCCTGAATATCGATGTAATAGTGTAAAATATTAGTTCTCAACTGGCTTGTATTTGGGGGGCACACTTTTGAATGCTGACACTGTGGTTGACTCACTTGAAGAAGCTTCTCTCACACTCCAGCCAGGGTCCTGCACCCCAGGCTAAGGAAGCCTTGTGTAATGTTTGAAAACATGGATATCAATCAACAGTGCATGTCTGCCTGTGTGTAGAATGTAACAACATATTGTCACATTTGAATCTTAATTGTCACATCTTAATCTTGGATTCACAGCACAAGGCGGGTTCAGCTCGCTGTAACCACAGAGACTCCTTCTGTAAGAATGTGACACATTAATTGCTAACTGTGACCTGCTACCCTAGGCACAGCTGTTACATGTGTCAGAATCAGTATAGCAATGTTACATGCTGATCACTGTGACCTGGTCCCCTATGCTATCCAGAAGCTGTCCCTGGCAGACTGCTGATTTCAGCACTGTGCCACTGGGGACTCTAGCTCAGCTTCTCTCAGATACTGGGAAGACAACGTGCCCCATCCTCCAACTTTCCACTTTAGCTTCTGCTAGCCTTGAATCTCTCTCTCATCGTTAGTCACAAGAGTGGCTTCCACACATTAGAGCTTAGTGACAGTACATTCCAGATGGCTATAGAAATATGCTAGGCTGGGTGTTGAAAATGGCTCGTGATTAAGGCACAGGGAACAGCAGGAAATAACTCAACTTGGTTAAGAGCTTGCTGTGTAAGCCTGAGGACCATTCCTCAGAAGCCAGATAAAAAGAAGCTGGCTTCAAGCTTAGACTCTCAGTGCTGGAAGGCTGGGGCATAGATCTCTGGGGGTTCTGGGCTAGCCAGCCTAAAATAACCAGTGAGCCCCAGAAAACAGTGTCTGTCTCACATTTTAAATAATATTAATACTTTAAAATGGTGGACAAACCTGAGGAATGCCCCGGGGTGGTTTTCTGATTTCAACAGGCAAACCCACATGTGTGCTTTCCCTCCCTCCTTCCCCTCTTCCTCTCTCCCTCCTTTCCTCCCTCCCTTTGTCTCACTTCCCCTGCCTCTCCCTCACCTTCTTTTCTTATTGCCCCTTTCCACCCTCTCCCCTCTGTCTTCACTGCCCTCCCATGCACACTGCATCTCTGTTTTGCACACTCCATCAGCAAACAAGGGCTCCACGGCAGCCAGGGGTGTGTCCAGATTCCAGGGAAACAAACAGTGTGGTGTAGGGGCTCCTGGGAAGGGGAGGGAAGCAAGAGGGTCAGCTGATTGCTCAGTGCTCTACGTGTTCAATGATTTGACATGAAAATGGGCTGCTACAAACCAGGGCTTTGCCTGTTTCTACTTTGGGAAACTTAATATCTTCAGAACCAGAAAAGATTCTGTAGGCATCCCTGCTTCACAAAAGAGCTGACCCTCATGTTTAAGGTCATGGGGCCAATTAAAGGCAGGAGTCAGAGCAGCAGTGCATTTGACCAACAGTCAGTCATGCTGCAGTTTCTGCTTTGATGGGTAGGCCCTGGTGCTCCTGAGTTATGTTTAAGCCCAGCATGCCTTTCCTCTCATTTGACAGCTTCCCTGCCAGGATATTGCCATCTATACTTTCCGGGTGGGGAAATTCAGGCTCAGAGAAGTTCAGTCATTCAACCATCTGTCCTTCGTGCAAGGGAGACGGAGGTAGAGCCTAGAACTTGGGACAGGTCAGCCTGTCTTTGGGTGCACATGCCTCTGGATATCTTTGATCTATTCTCTTGGGGCAGTTATCTCTAGGAGGCAATATTTAGAAGGCCCGGGTCTGCAGAAAACAAAAGAAAAGCAGTTATCCTCACCTGCTTCCAGTAGCTGACTATGCACTAAAGGTCCCTCCTGACCCAGCAATGACATGCCTGGGTGATCTGGCTTTTCCCCATAGCTGGCCTCAGGGCTGTGCTCTCCAGATGTCAGATGCCTCGATTGCAGCCGCCATTCAGCTGAGAAGGCCCTCCTCCCAGGCAGCTTCCAGTCACCTGGATTCTGAGGAGGAGGGCACTAACTCCCTGCAGTGAAACTCCAAGACCGAGACCCCAACTCTTGTGGCCCTGTTCTTTTTCTTATCACCTGAAGCTGTTAGGCAAGAGGTCATATGCTCCGACTTCACGCCCTCAGCAATGCCACTGCTTCTGCTCACCCAAAGCAGATAGTTTTGATTGGTTGATTGATTGAAGTTTTAGTGTGTTTTATTCCAGTATTTTCACACATCATTCATTCTTGTTGATCTTCCCCCTCCTTCTCATAACAGACCCCTTTTTCTTCCCTGTCACAAGAACTCTGTTATTCCCTTTTCTCCTTCCCCCCAACTTAAGATCTACTCCCCTCAAAGGGCTCTAAATCAGCCTACCATAGAGGGTTCACCTGCTCATCTGTGTTCATCATTGCCCTATTCACAGTAGCCAGGAAATGGAACATTTCCAGTAGATGAATAGATAAGGACAATGTGGCGCATATACACAATGGAATACTGTTCAGCCCTAAAGAAAACTGAAGTCACGACATTTGCAGGAAGATGGATTTAACTATAGATATTCATGTTAAACAAAATGGGCCAGATTCAGAAAACAAATACTACAGGTTTTTCTCACATGAAGATCATGTGTGTTGGGGAGGGGGTGATATTGGAAAGACCATAAGAGGGGAAAGGAGGTAGCACACTCAATAGGAGTGTTCCCCCTTCCTGACTCCCAAGACTTTGCCCCAGCTGACCCTCTCCCTGACAAGCCCTTCCTAACTGCTCAGTTGAGGTCAATCACGAGTCTTGAGAACACCTTGGGTTCAATTGCTGCCCTTCTCACTTTCACTGTACAACCTCTTCTAGGTGACATCATCTGATCCTTTAGACTCATTCTTTGTGAAACAGTAGGGGTGGGGAGAGGAAGACGCTTGATAGAAACAGCAGGCAACCCCTTATTTAACCCATTCAACCCTCTTAGATGCTTTGGGGGTGAGGTGGGGTGAGGTGACGGTGTCTCCCATCCTGCCACAGAGACTTTGGGACCTGAAGTCATAAGCTGTAGTCAAGACAGCTGCAAAGTGGTCTTGAGCCAGGATATCAGTCCAAGCCTGCCAGACCCCAGCACTTGCCTATCAACATTATCATTGTCTTTTAGGGGCATTGCCTTTTACTCACCTCAGTGGTAGACGGAAGAGCCAGTAGGAGGAGACCATGGACAGTTCCAAAACCTGCAGTATTGGATTGCTGGGTGGGAGGACAGGGCTGCTGGGGCTGTATAAGGTGGCTCTCCTGGATCATACCCCTGTGTAAAACCAGCCCTCCACGGCCTTCCACCATCTCCCTTTTTATTGGCCTCAAAGAGAAATAATTCTACATTCCCTCTTACTCTGATTAGGGCCTGGTCATTGAGCGCCTAGGACGGAGACCTCTCCTCATTGGTGGCTTCGGGCTAATGGCCCTCTTCTTTGGGACCCTCACCGTGACACTGACCCTGCAGGTGAGACATTTTGAGGGGATGAGCAGGAAACTGGTACTGGCTTTGTCACTTTGAAGCCTCGTGGGTTCATCCTCCCAACATCTCTTGTGAGGTATCTCTCCCATGGAGTTTCACCTCCAGGGATCTGGAGGGGTGGACATTGGTGATGGGCTCTGGAACTTGGGGACAAGAAAGGACCTGACTTGTGGCTTTGCCACTGCCACAGATGAGCTGTGTTGTGGTTAGCAGACACCTCCCTTACCAGAGCCTCAATTTACCTATCTTTGAAGTGTGTGTGGGTGGTGGTGGGGAATCATGTGAGATGCCTCTAGGGTGCCCCTCAGTTATCACCTCCTTACAAGGGGAGCTGGGCACTCCCTGTCATATGACCTCACAATAACCACTCTGTCACCTGGATTCCTTGTGCTGGATTCCGGCTTTTCCACTTGCCACTGTTCTGGTTCCTCTTGGGCCCTAAGGAAAGCACCCCTAGAGCCTCGGATGCTGTGAGGAGTAGCTGTCAGCATAGTGAGTGAGTGGTGCAGGGGTGTGCATGAATTTACATGGAGGAACAACTATGGCCCCTATCCATATAAAATTCAGATCGCCTCCTTTTAAAAACTTAACATTTTATTTTACGCGTATGGATGTTTTTCCTGCACGAATGTCTGCAGACCACTTGTGTGACTGGTGCCCATGTAGGCTGGATCCTCTAGAACTGGGGTTACAGATGGTTGTGAGCCACCACGTGTGTGCTGGGAACTGAGCCTGGGTCTTCTGCAAGAGCAGCAAGTGCTCCTAACCACTGAGCCTTCTCTCTAGACCCAGGTTACCCATCTTTTGTGGAGGGAAAGTCCAGATCATAAATACATGTGATCAAGGCTTCACAGCTGGATGATGGCAGTAGACTGGATCACAGAGTCTTTATCCCAGGCCCCACAACTTTTCTCCCTGCTCAGAGCAACCTCCATTCATTGAGCTCAAGCCAAGGGTGCTGATAAGTCTTGCTGTGTTTTTTTTTGCTTTGTTTTTGTTTTTTTTTTCAGGAATAAATCTTGACATTGAAAGTTAGGCATCTAGGTCATTGGCCAGCTATCCTAACATTCCAAACAGTTCTTGAAAGAGGCAAGGGTGGTGTGGTGATGTCAGAAGCTGATTCTTCAGAGGCAGTGCTGAACTGGCTCCTTCTTGGGGGACAGTATGTAACCTGATCTGGAATTTCCCCATATCCAGGCATACAGTTGTACTGATCTGCATAGCTTTGAAGTATCCTTGAACCTCTGACGTTCTGAGAGAGAAAGTGGAA
Source organism: Psammomys obesus (assembly GCF_907164565.1). Lineage (NCBI taxonomy): Eukaryota > Metazoa > Chordata > Mammalia > Rodentia > Muridae > Psammomys > Psammomys obesus. Next base: position 21,434,395 of record NW_026596051.1, on the reverse strand, counting down.
GCTGCTCATGAGTCTGTCTGTCTTCTGCATCAAGCCTCCTCCCACCCTAAGTCCCATGCAACAAGGCCTCAGAACTCTCTCAACCCCTGCCTATAGATGAGTAACAGGTCCATGAGTGAGTTAGCTGCCCACACTCATGGGACGGCAGGAGCATAAGCATGGTGCTTTACGTAGTAAGAGAGAGAGAGATTTCAAGTGTGACACTACCTGAACATTTTCTCCTATGCCTTGCTTTAGAGCAGTGGCTCTCAACCTGCAGGTCATGATCCCTTTGGAGGTTGAGTTATCTTTTCACAGGGATTGCCTGAGACCATCGGGAAAACACAGATATTTACATTATGATTCACAACAGTGACATAATTACAGTTATGAAGTAGCAATGAAATAATGTTACGGTTGGGAATCACCACAACATGAGGAACTGTCTTAAAGTGTTGCAGCGTAAGGAAGGTTTAGAACCGCTGCCTTAGAGCATTCAGTTTCCTGTGAATTGTGCACTTATTTTCCACTTCCTGCTTACTGGGGTCTGAGGAATTCTGCTAGCAGCATCGTGCAACCCATATCTTGGAAATCAGAGAACAAAATGACTAAGTGGTTGCCATTTGTATCAGCTGGGGCTCAGGGATATGAAATACCCTGTCATACAGGAGTCATGAAAAATGCAATATTCCACTGCTCCTCACCTGTTCATATTGTCCTTCTCCTGCAGGACCAAGCCCCCTGGATCCCTTACCTAAGCATTGTGTGCATTTTGGCCATCATTGCATCATTCTGCAGCGGCCCAGGTAGGACATCCTCCTGCATTGTGCCTGGCTTGGGGACTTGGGGTGGTGGTGGGGAATATCTCCTTGACCAGTGGGAAACTTATGGCCTAGGAATAATGGGGCAAAGGGTGTGCCCCTGCTTGCCCTTAGGCCTTCCTGAAGTGCAGGGGGCTGTCTTCATTCTGTTCACAGAAGGTAGATACATGCTAACCCACAGATGGTCATGTCTGTAAGCCTGATAATGATGAACTTGGGGTTCTATGTGCTAGGCTTCAGACTGACCTGTCAGGAGGAATAAAAGATGACCAAGCGACCTCTGAGCCTCGGAGAAGGCACAGGTGACTTTGGAAGGTCACTGATGATGGTGTGTGGGGGATGCATGAGTCACTGCTGGTGGGCAGCACTCCGTGAACCTGAGAATGAAAACTCTCTCAGGGATCCTGGACGATCCAGAGAGGGTCACTGTCACTCAGTAGCCAAGGAGATTCCTGGCTTCAGACCTGGACCCTAGCCACCACCTTGCATAGTGCCTGCTGACTTTGGAGCCAGGGTTGGAGAGAACCTCAGTTAATTCAGTTCCACTGCTTCTCAGTCCTGCACCGACTGGAAAAGCCTATTATTCTTGCTGTGCTTCAGTTCCCCTGTCTGTAGGATGGAGTTTTCTTCAGGGTCTTTACATGGAGTTTTCTTTAGGGTCTTGCCATTTCCCTGGCCTCATGCCTATGTCAAGCTAAATCCTCCATAAGACTGGTTCTGAGAGGTAGGTTTAGGGTAGCATCCAATAGGGCTGCACACTCTCTAACAAGGCCGTCAGAGCCTTTCTTTACTCTTCTGTGTGTTGGTGAAAAGAATTGTGGGGTTGAGGCTCAGTCAGTCATGTATTGCCAGGTGTGCAAGATGACCCCAGCATTCCATAAGTCTGTCACGATGACATTTGCTTATTTGAAAAACAAATGGCATTAAACCTCTCTTTTATTTGCTGTTGCTAACTTTGAAGAGCTGTCACGTGTTGGTTCCCATTTGTGGTTGGTGAGTGGAAAGCATTTGTCCCATCCCAAGTATTGGGAAACTAAGATAAAATGGCAGAGGAGACTTTGTCATGATCAAGGAAGCACCAGGCACACTGGTACATACACACACATCTGGAAAATCAGAACAGCCGGGGGACAAAGGAAGCACGGTGTTGGCTAGATTCATGTCAGCTCGATACAAGCTAGACTCATTTTGGAAGAGGGAATCTCAATTGAGAAAACACCTTACCGCACTCACTTGTAGACAAGTCTGTGCTGTATTCTCTTGATTGGTGGTTGATGTGGAAGAGTCCAACTTACTATGGGCATTGCCTCTCCTGGGCTGCTGCTCCTGGGTGCTATAAGAAAGCAGGCTGAGCAAGCCATGAGGTGCAGGCCTATGAACTGCACCCCTCCATGGCCTCTCAATCAGTTCCTGCCTCCAGGTTCCTGCCATGACTTCTCTGAGTGATAGAGCTGTAAGCCGAAAGAAATGCTTTGCTTCCCAATTGCTTTTGGTCATGGTGTTTTATTGAGGTAATAGAAACCCTAGCTAAGACAGGTACCTATGAGGTAGGGCAGTAAACTAAGAGGTGAACAGACTAGTGCATGCTGCAGCCACCTACAGATTTGGGAATCTCCATGTTTCCTAAAACTGATGGCCAAAAGCTGCCTCCCACCTCCAGTGCTCTCTTCCCAGATACTCACTGATATTAGACCAGGTACCTCCCACTAGCAGCTTTGAATGTGTAAACTGCTCTCTTACCTTCCTGCTCATCAGTACAATCCTGAGACGGGATTGGCATGTTGAATAGAGAAATAGCCAGGCCATATTTCTCTCTTTGATATCTTACTCTTTCTACCCCAGGGATAGAAAGAGGATTAAAGGCAAGCTGCCAAATTCTTTCTTTCCATAATAACCTTATTCTCAATTTATAGACTAAAAGAAAAACAGTTCAGGCTTATTAATCTCTTGTGTCACAGAGCTGAGAAATGATGGGTTTGGACCTTCACTATCTTGTCCTAAGACCCGTCATCTTAAAACCTCTATACATATCTGGCTGGTGTTGTTTGCTAAAACTTGAGTCAAATTAGATACATTTTGAGACTGAACTACAAGGTTAAAACTACTTAGGTGACTCGATAGGTAAAGGCACTTGTCACCAAGCCTAAGGATATGAGTTGAATCCCAGGACATATGTGGTACATAGAGAGAACCAACCACACACAATTTGTCCTCTGACTTCCACGAATGTACCCACACATACACAAACAGGTGTAATCTTTTTTTAATTACTCCGTGGGAAAAGGGCCTACACCAAGATTTCTAGATATGAGGAGGGTGCTTCCAAGTGTTTCTTCTCAGGATGAGATTAACCTCTATCTTCCCAAACCTACCCTGCATGCATCCACATAAGACACAGTGTTGTCACTTTTCTCTCTCTCTCCGACAGATCTTGGCTGAAGGTGGCTCTGAACTGTGCTTATTTTCATAGCTTCCATTGGTTCCTTTTTCAGGCCTCCTCCTCACCCAGAAGTCAGAAACTGGTCTTGTGCTTTAGCTCTTAAATTTAGACTCTTAAATCTTAGCACTTGGTGTTGATGGGAAAGCTTTCCCATCAACAACTTGGTGTTGATGTCTCGGGGTGTGGAATGCTGAGCTCTACACTGGCTAAGTCTAGGGGGCTCTCTCCAGGGAACTCACCTGCACCCTGTGAACACAGATTAGCTTTCAGTCCTGACACTTCATCCCCAAATCCCTGGTGTTCGCTCAGCAGTCATATCCCAGCTCCCCCCAACCCCCAGCATGCAATGATCTCAGCCACAGGTGGGCTGGGGTCTAGGACATCAAATAAATTCACATTGACAGTGCCCAGCCCAAGGCCCTAGGGATATTACCTAAGAAAAATCCAGACTGTGAGAGCTACCTAAGTGACTGGGGGCAGATCCAATCCCAGGAGAAACTCTCTGGAAAAGTAAGGGATGAGGGCTGAGAGATAACTGGCTGAGACCCTCCATATGGCCTCCCCATAAGGAAATGCCAAAAACCCAGGGACCCTCTGAAATAATCCTCCCAGGAGAGAATACAGTAGTTTGGCTCAGACTGCTTTCCTGGGCAATCAATTTAAGGAGACTTGACAGGCAATTGAAATTAAGACAGAGGGAAAGAAAGAAAACAAAAGCAGCAATTTCCCACTATATATTTTATGTGTGTGCACAGCCACAAGGTGGCTCAGAGAATCTCATAAACAAGGCAGTTGAAGGTCTTACTTTGAAGGACAGTAGATCTCTATATCTCTTTTCCAGTCTAGGGTTGTCATGAGGGCCTGACACCCAGAAAGAGGGGGGCCTTACTGGAGAGGACAGAAGTACCAAGATGGAGGTTTTTGGAGGTGGGAATTAGGTTGGAGGTGGCCCAGTAGGATATACCAAGTGCCTACTTAGCCCAAGTCTGGTATGAAAAGGGGTCCCCTCTACTTGTCATAGTGCCCTAGCCCTGTGGAGCCTTTCCTGCAGGTAGAATTTATCTGAGGGCTGAATGAAGGACATACAGGAGTCCTCCAGCTATGCAGACCAGAGTTCTACAGAGAGGCTAGCATCCCAGGCAAGCTCTTGCAGACCCCAGAGGAGAACCTAAGTAAGGAGATGGGAACAGAGACAAGTGAAACAGGTAAAGCAGAGTACCAACTGTGCCCCTGCCACATCTACAGAAAAGGGAGTAGAAAGGTTCTGTTCTTGACCTGATGAAGACCTCAGGAAATCAGACCTGGAAGTAACTATTTTTAAAGGCGTTTCCAGGAGAGGGAGGGAGAAGGACTAATGGATGCTTCATGGCTAGTATTCTAGACACATCTGAACATTGCTATACATTATCCCTTCTTGTGTGTCTGTGAGGTTAACTCCAGGATCTCACAGTTGGTCAGGCCTGGGCTCTGAACCCTGGCCATGACACAGGTAATAAACAGAGGTGGATGGGAGGCTATGTTTATAACTTGAACCACCCTGGAATAAAACTCAAGCAGCAGCTACAAGGCCTCAATCACCTCATTTGGGGTTAAGGAACAGAACAAGAGCCCTGGCCCTGCTAGTAAATCCTACTGCCAACATGAGCCAACAGGTATGAGTCTCCTTGCACAATGGCTGGTGTGCACACATCCCCAGATATTCCTATTTGTTGGAAAATCAACAGGTGTAAGAACAAATAAGAAAGAGAGAGAGAGAGAGAAGAGGGAGAGAGAGCAAAAGACAATGTGCCAGGGCAGAGAGAATGAGAGAGGGGGAGAGAGAGAGAGAGAGAGAGAGAGAGAGAGAGAGAGAGAGAATCAGACAGACTGAAAAACAGACTGACAGACTGATTGACTTTAATGCATGGCTTTGGCCTTCTCACAGCTGAACTAATCAGCTTAGATGGGATTCAAGTCAGGTGACTCTGTTCCCTGAGGAGGTAGAAAATTATGTCCAAAGCCATAGTGATGGGAAAATTAATTTCTAGTGTTCATGACTAAGCAGAAATTATTGGGTAGAAAAGTAGGTACAAGTACATTTATACAACCAGAGCCATAAACCGAGACACATCCTGACACCAAACCAGTTTGTGGTCATGATTCTTGTAAGAGAAACCCACATAATACAAAATCAGCTATCATTGCCAAGGACATATCAATGAATTTACATGAAGGTTAGGCTTTCTTCTCAAGTCATTAGCATGTGTTATTAATAGTAGCCCCCTTCTAGAAGTAGAAATCCAGCCTCATGCCCTCTGTGTTCATGACCACACAGGGGCTTGTAGGAAAATCCCTGTGACACGAGCCTTCTGAGTCCTGCTTGTGAACACTATGACACAAAGTTGTAGCTGGTAGGAGATGTCCCCGCACCCCAGGCAGAGCAGTCAGATGGATTAAAAAAAAAAAAAAAAACAACGTTTTGTGAGTGATTTCCTCCTTGATCTGAAGTTAAGGCTAGAAGACTCAGCAAGAGACAGAGGTCCCAGGACCAACCACAGTGGAAAGCAGCCCCATCCCCAAGGCCATCCAGATGTGTGGGAAAACACACACTTCTGTTGTAGCCATGCAGAGTGGCTGCCATGCACCCTTCAAGCCCAGGGATGCTCGTCCTGAAGTCAGAGGCCTGTCACTGAGCTTCTCATAAGAGCCGCCAGTGACCAACTGGAAGACAGTAGCCATACCCTCATAGCATAAGAATCCTGACCAGAAACTGAGGTGATAGCAGAGGAACTGGGGGCAGGTGGATGAGAAAAGGAAAGTATCCCAAGGTGAAGCCATTGCTCTAGTCTTGTTTCCTAAATATCCTGGCAATAGTGACTTTGAATGAGAAAGGTTTATTTAGCTTATAGTTCCAGCGTTTAAAGTCTATCGCGGCAGGGACATTAAGGAAGGAGCTTGAAGCAGGTAATCACATCTACAGTCAAGAGTAGAGGGAAATGAATGCTTCCATGCTTCTTAATGCTCAGGCCCTCTCTGCACAGGCAGGATGCAGTCTCCTGCTTAGGAGGTGGCACTGCCCCACAATGTACTTAAGAGAATCCCCCACAACCAGTCCACAGTGAACATGGCCTAGACAATCCCTAGCTGAGTCTCTTTTCCTAGATGGTTCAAGGTTGGCCAAGTTAACAATTAAACTGTCCATCACAGTAATTTACCATCCGTGTTAGTCACCTTCCCATTATTCAGAAATTAGACCACCAACTTAGAAAAAGAAAGGGGTTATTTTGGCTCATAATTTGGGAGGCTCTGTTCTTTCTTAGTCAGGGTTTTGTTGCTGTGAAGAGACAAGACACCATGACCAAGGCAACTCTTATAGAAAAAAACATTTACTTGGGACTGGCTTATAGTTCAAAGGTTTAGTCCACTATCGTCATGGCAGGAAGCATAACGGCACAGGAAGATGTGGTGCTGGGGAGGTAGCTGAGAGTTCTACATCTGTACTGACAGACAGCAGGAAGAGAGAAAGAGCCACTGGGACTGGCCTGAGCTTCTGAAGCCTCAAAGCCCACTCCCAGTGACACACATCCTCCGACAAGGCCACACCTCCAATAATGCCACTCCCTATGAGGCTATAGGTACCATTTTTATTCAAACCACCACAGTTCCTTGACAGGCTGGTTGCATTGGACCTGGAATGAGGCAGCATGTCAGAGAGAGAGCATCTGACAGAACAAAGCTGGTCATATCCCCAGCTAAGGGCACCCTCCCCCATGGCCAGAGAACCTCCCTCACAGCACCACCTTGAAGCTTCCACCATTTTCCATGAGCTGTTAAGAATGAAGACTTTAGGACTTAAAAAAAAATCACTCAAGATGCAAAGCACAGCACACTATTCAACACCCATTCATGCTTCCTAATTTTAAAATATCACCATGACCCTCTTGGTTATTTCTCTTCGGAACTCTTCTTGTCTCCCTGCTCCAAAATAATTGTACACACTTCCATGACTGCCAGAATAATTTCACACACAACAGGCAGCTGGAGCTAGACTTAAGTGTAGAAGTGTAGCCAAGGGCCACACTCTCCACAGGCTGCAGAAAAGAAGCCTCCACAGGCCTGCCATGCCTCTGCTGGTAGCCACCATCTACAGTGCTCCCTGGCTGTGACATGCTCCCATGGTGTTTCCCAATTCTATATCCTCATAAGGACGCCAGCCAGCAGGTGCTAGCTACCCATGACTTCATCACAGCCTCAACCTAACCTGACCATTTCTTCACAGGCCCTTCTTCCAGACAGGGCTACTGTCACAGGTAGCAGAGGTAGACATCAACACAGCCTCTGAGGACATGATTTAGCCCATGCACGTTGTAGAAGACTTTAAAACATGGCCATTCTATAAGAGAAAAATATATTCCAATTCAGTGGCTAGCTATGGCCGTAATGAACGCATTAATGTAAGAGCTAAAAGTCAGCAAGCCCTTCAGGTGGTAACTATGCTTCACCTTCAGCCAGCCTTATGATATGAGATCATACTCTTCCTACCCAGAGCTGGAGGTCATAGGACTTATCTGTGACGGCTCCAGCTGATGTGTTAGTGGATATTTGTTTAGGTAATCTCCTTTCAAAAAGGTAAGTTGATGAATATTTGGTATACAGAAAACTGTGGGGAGAACACAGGGCAATGCCATAGCCATAAATCTCTTGGCCATTGGCACATGAGATGTTTCCCGGGATGATGCCCTCTATCTATTAGTGGTGAGTGAAGCAAAGCATTGCACTGACAATAAAGTTCATTTAAATTCAAGGTCAAGCTACTGAAACGCAGGTGGTAGAGATGAATACCTCCCAGAAAGCATATTGCTTTCAGTGTTTCTTGTGAGGATTCAGAACTGTGCATGAGACCAGTTTCAGGGATTTTATACATCGTTGTGCAGTTCTTCATTTTGTCTGAAGAGTTTGCATTTCCCACCCCCTTCTGCTTCATTTCATTGCTGTAGTCAAAGGTTATCTGGGAAAGAGAAGACATGGATGAAGGGATATAGTTCCTATATAATAAGAACTCACGTGTCCTTTCCCTGCAACACTGTTGTTTTTCAGAGATATGCATGTAACAGGAAATATGATTTGCTAGAGAGGGGTATGTCCACACACTTAGTGTATTTGATTCTTCAGTTTGGAAAACAGAAGTTTGGCCCTCAGGGGTTCCAATCCCAAGAGACACCTCCATGCTACACCTGCTTCCTTCACTAATGCATTTCCTTCCAAATGTATTTTGTTGGCTTTGGGTGAATTGATCTTGACCTGACTCTTCCACTCTCATTGATTACTCCTGAGCCCTAATTCCTAGTCAAGACAAAGAGACGCCAGCCCTATTGGCCCATGACTGTGGGCTCAGAAGCAATGGTTTCTGCACTCTTACAAATTTGCTGCAACTGGGCCAAATTCCACAGGAACTTGCCTTGGCTCCCTCTGGATCTCAGTTCCCCTCTCCCTGAGGAGAAGGAGTATGGCTAGTTGAAGTGTTCTCTAGCTAAATAATCACCCCTGAAGTGCCCCTTTAGGGCTGAACCCCACCATCACCCTCAGAATGGCACCTCCACACTTCTAGAAGCAACCAGCCAGCGAAAGCCACTTCACTGAATTTGGAAGCCTGCAGACAGTGCCACCAGATCTGCCAGCTCCAGCCATGCCGTTAAAACTGCCTCCTTCCATCATCTCAGACAATCTAGAGGCTTGGCTTCATGCTCTCTGTTAGTCTGGAGCCCTTAGGCACTGTTTATCCCCACAGATGATGCCCAAAGGTTACTCCTCAAGTCAGTACAGTGCCAGCTTCATGCTCTATTTAATCGGGCGTTAAGTTGCTCTGACCAAATATTTAACATGAACAACATCGAGGAGGAAAGATTTAGTTTGGCTCAGGGTTTACAGTCACAGTCCTGAGCTCTGTGGATGCCAGGCACACTATGGGTGAGAGGTCACAGCAGTAGGACTAAGCAGAAAGAGGCTGTTCACCTCAGGGCAAATGGGAAGAGCGGCAGGGCAGGCTGAAACTAGATACATAACCTTTAAGGCACACTCACAGGGACCTACATCCTCCAGTAAGGCCCTACCTCCTAAAAAAATTATTACACACACATAGACAAACACACATACACACACATATGCATACAGAGAGAGAGAGAGAGAGGGCAAACTACTGTTTGGGGACCAAATATTCAACACATGAATTCTGTAGGAGACGTTTTATATTTAAACCATAACGTGGTCCTCTCTCATGGTGAATTGAATGGCATTCACCAAGATTCATGTCTGCTTGGAACCTTGGAATGTAACCTTTCCTGGAAATAAAACCTTTGCAAACAGTTAGTTAGGGTTCGTGGGATGCCACCAGCCTGTGGTACAAAGGAGGGCCAGGAGTCACCAGGAAGGAGTGCTCCAAAATAGCACAGAGCAGATTCTCTCCAGAGCCTTTGGCGGGAACAGAGCACTTCTCAATCCTACGCTTCGGCATCCACCTCTGGGATGACAACTTCCTGTTTTGAGTGGCCACCACTGTCTTCATTTGTTACAGCAGCCCCAGGAAAATAATCTGGCCACTGTGGTGAAAGGAGAGCACTTTGTCACCCCAGGCAGCTGTAAGCACAGGGCAGGTGGGCCTTGGAAATGAAAGACCTCCACCACCCAGTGTGACAGAAGCAGGTGGAGAAGCTGCTCCGTGAGGGCACAGGGCGCGATCCACTTGTCTGGAATATTGAGGCCCACAGAATCTCTGCAAAGGACTTTTTTTTTTTTTTTTTTTTTTTTTTTTTTTTTTTTTGAGACAGGGTTTCTCTGCCTAACCCTAGCTGCCCTGGATCTACTCTGTAGATCAGGCTGGCCTTGGTGGCCTGCTTCTGCCTTCTGAGTGCTGGGGTTAACAGTATGAGCCAACATTGCCTGGCTATTTGCCATTTTGTTGTTGTGGTTGTTTTGTTTTGTCTTTTTTCTCATCCCCCCACCAGGTTCCATCCCTAGCTTCATCTGCACACAGGCAGCGCAGATGAGGCACAACCCGAATTTGTCTGACTCTGAGCCTGTTCTTCCCTTCTCACTACTCGGTTTTCCTCCTTATCTTTCCCCGCGGCCTTAGGTGGAGTTAATTAGTGAGCTTGCTGCCTGCAACTTGAGTAGGAACACATGGCTGTGTGCTTTACTTTCTGCCAAGCTTTCTTCACAAAGGTTTGCCTTCAGGAAAAAAAAAATCACAAGCAGTTACTCTTTAAAATAGTTCTAACTTCCAGTGGCTAAGGGTGGATGATTGATTGATTGATTGGATTGGATTGGATTTTTTTTGGTTTTTTTTTTTTGTTTGTTTGTTTGTTTTTGTATGTGTGTGTGTGTTATTGTTTTGCTTTTCTTTCTTTCTTTTTTTTTTTTTTGAGACACTGTTGGTTGTCAACTTGACTACATATGGAATTAACTAAAACCAAAGTGGCTGGATACACCTCTAATAATTTTTTTTTTTTTAGTAAATCATTTGAAGTGAAAAGACTTCTAATTCAAATCTTTTGAGGTGGAAATACCCACCTTTAATCCAGGCGACAGCCTATATAAAGGACATGGAAGAAGAAAGCTTGTTTTCTTTTCCTGCTTGCTCTTGCTTTTGCTGGCAAGTCTAAGTTTAGAGTCTACTTCTTTCGGACTCTGGCATATACTGAAAACAACTTGCGATGTCCAGCCTCTCGGACTGAACACCTGCTGATTCTTGGAGATTTCATTGGTAGACAGCCACTGGCTGGACCACCTGTAAGCCATTCTAATAAAACCCCTTTACAGACAGAGATAGATAGACAGATGATAGATAGATAGATAGATAGATAGATAGATAGATAGATAGATAAATAGACAAGATCCATTCAGTAAGTTCTGATCCTCTAGAGAACCCTGACTAATACAGAACTTGGCCTTGCTGGCCTCAAACTCATGGACCTCTTGCCTCTAACTCCCTAGTTCTGGGATCTCAGGAGTGTAACACCAGGTCCTGCCAAGCCTAGAGGTTTGTTTGTTTTTTTTTTAATTTTAATTTATTATTTATTACAATTTATTAACTTTGTATCCAGGCTGTGCAAGCCTAGAGGCTTAACAGACACTTAGAAAGTTCCCAGAACTTGTTCTTACTCCTCAGAGATAATGACAACTGTGAGCTTCCAGACTTCCCACCTCAGCTGCCTTCCTCTTAACTGTGATCTGGGCTACTCCTGAAAATCCTAGCAGAGGAATTTCTTCTGATTTTCCTGTCTACATTAACATTGTCAGAATGCATCCATTTACTGTGGCTGCTGTAACAAGCTACTACAGATTGGTGGGGTCAAATAACAGAAATGAATTCACGCAGTTTTGGAAGCTAAAGGTCCAAGATCAGGATTGAGCAGGGCTACGCTCCTCTAGAAGCTCTAGGAGAGTTCTCTCTCCCCCGCTTCTCTATCCACACCCTCTCCATCCTCTCCCCCCTCCCCTCTCCTCTCCTCTCCTTCTCTCTGCTTCCCTCTTTCTTCCTATTCCCTCTCCCCTCTCTATTTTTCCCTCTTTTCTCTCTTTCCTTTCCCTTCTTCTCTTTCTCCTTTCCCCTTCTCTCTTCCCTCTCTACCTATCCCCTTCCCTTCTTCTTCTCCTCCATTCTCTTCATTCTTCCTGTGTATATCTTCCATCCCCACGGTCTCTGCTTCTGTCCTCTCATGGTGCTCTTCTCTGTGCACCAAATATCCTTCTGCCTATAAAAAGATAGCATTTAGGATTTAGGCTAATAACAAACAATGTGTTCCTTGCATAAAGACCATTGGCCTTTTCTAACAACAGAGAAGAAATCTTGTAAATCACAGAGACTACGAAAAACATCTCCAGAAGATTAGACAAGGCAGAGGGGAAGGTTGAGGGACTGAAGAAAAGGTGAGGAACTGTTACACTAAGATTCAATAGAGATAATAATCATGACATTAAAGAACTGTAAGGCCCAATTAAAACACAAAACCTATGAATCTTCCATGTAGAAGAAGGAACCAAACTATAGATGAAAGATATAGTGAACTCAGAGACTTTATAGCAGGACATTTCTCAAACTGAAGGGAAAATTAATATACAGGTACAGGAGGCATTTAGAACCCCGAACAGACATCACCCAAAAAGAACCTTTCTCTGTCACATGAAAGTTAAAATCCAGAAGTACAGAACAAAGATAGAATATAGCGAACTACAAGAGAGAAAGTAGTGAGTTACTTACAAAGACAGACTTGTAGGATGACAGCAGATTCCTGAACACAGACCCCATTGACCAGGAGAATACAGACTGATATGTTTCAAGTTCTGAAAAGTATGTTACCAATCAAGATTATTATACCTAGAAAAAGTAACCTTAAGTTCAAGGGACAAATAAAGACCTTCCTTGGCATGAATGAACTTAAGCAATTCATGTTCACCAAGCCAGCACTCCAGCACTCAAAACCATACTACATACAGAAGAGGAAGAATGTTTTACACAATCATAAGGGCTTGGGAAAGAACAAATTAAACTGAAAGGACAAATAAACAAATAAGAAATAAAAAAATAACCAAAGGTTATTTGTAAAGTCAGTAAACCAGAACATTTCTAAAATGAATAGGAGAGAAATTAACATGTGTTTTCAATAATAACTTTGAATGTAAATGGTGTAAGTCCCCAGTTAAAAGGCATAGAGTGAATGGATGGATTAAAAGCCAATTTCAACTAATTTCTATCTCTAAGAATCCTCATTGGGAAGGACACAGAAAGATAGAAAGTGAAAGGATGGAAAAAATGATATTTTGAGTAAAAGACTACTAGAACACTCTTGGTTCTGAAGAACACATTTTCAAAAAGGAATAGAAAATAAAGCTGACACAAAAATCAGTGGCTTTTCTATATATCAGTTATGATCATGCAGTGAAAGGAATCAGGAACACAACCTTATTAGCAATGACCTCAAAAACTCTAGAAGTAACCCTCGCTAAAGAGTAGAAAGACTTCTACAGTAAAAACTGTAGGCTGTGCTATGAGAAACTGAGGGAGGCACTATAAGTTGGAAAGACTTCTCATGCTCTATATCAGCTGAATTAACATTGCTTGAAAAGTCACTTCATGAAGGTCAGTCATCTTGAAGGCTCAGTGCAGTCCTCATCAAAATTATACTGGAATTCTTCCTATAAATACGAAACAACCCAACAGTTCATGTGGAAGCACAATAGCTATTAAATAGCCAAGGAAATCCTGAGTCATTTGGTGCCGTGTGTATCAACCTCTCCTTCTCAGGTGGCTGCAAAACACTATTCTCAGGGATCACTGGGAAAACTAACTTCTTAGAAAGGCACTGAAGGAAGACAGTTATTTCCATGATCACTACCATCACCATAATCATCACCAGCATGGTCACCATGATCATCATCTTTAACATAACCGTTCTGCCAGGGTCATAATGGTAGAAATGATCATTAACACTATCACTATGAACATCAACACTACCGTCACTGTGGCCACCGTCGTCATTGCCACCATCACCACCACCACCATCACTACTATCCTCATCTCCGTGATCAGCAGCAACAGCATCACCGCCTCTAGTCTTCTACTTTGGCATCTTTAATGGAAACTCAAAATCAAGGTCCAGGAAGACTCGGTGTTTGGTGAAGATCAGCTACATGGCCATAGATAGTATCTTTTTCCTCTATAATCACGTGGCAGAAGAAGGTGCTGCCTCTGGAGTCTCGGTTTTAAGCCTATTAATCTTATTCATGAGAGATTTGCCTTTATGGTGCAAGCGCCTCTCAGATTCTCACCTCTTACGGCCATTGCATTGATAACGTTAGATTTTCCATGTGCAAATGGGGGGGGGCACAATAACCCAGTCCCTAACACCACCACCACCACCATTATCATTTTTACTATTGTCGGCACCATTGGAACCACAGTTCCCATCAGCACTCTCAGCCTTACCATCATCAGCACGTTGATTGAGAGGTCCTTACATTCTGGTATGGTATTGCCTTCTTTACCTGTGCTATCTCCTTTCACAAGAAACTCAAGAGTTAGTTGAGACAGGAAGTGAGGCATTGATTGCCCTTGGTCTGCCTCAGCTTCTCTTAGAACCCCACAAGCTGAGTTGGTGGCAGAAAGAGGTAATGAGGAAGCCTCCCCTCCACTCCACAGCTTCTTTCACAGCTCTAATGAGCTAGACTCTTGTAGGCCCGAGGCATCAACATTGGCCTTGTTTTAATTTGCACCTTTCCAAATGAGAAGCAATTACATGATAATGATTCATTTCTCTAATGTGGCAAAAATCAGCTGCTAAAAAGGGTAAAAGCAACCCACTGCACTCATATTCTGACCATTGTTTTCCTGTTCCTCTGAGGAAAGGCAAAGCTAGGTGCAGGGCACTCAAAACTAACAGAGCCATTATCATCACCACACTGGGGGCAAAGAGGCCAGAATGAGGAGATTGTGTTCACTTTCTTTTTTACAGAAACACACACACATACGTGTGTGTGTGTGTGTGTGTGTGTGTGTGTGTGTGTACTCCTTTTGTCAGTTTACCCACAGGTGAAATGGGTCGTAGGAGCTGTGAGGAGACACGGATGAAAGGGCATGTGTGTCATAGCCCAGCTCAGGAAGTCCATTCCACGTCTTATCTACCACCCCTTCCGGGGCATTGGAGCAAGTGCTGACAGTCTGCCTTGTCACTGCCTTGTCCTCTCTTCCCAGTTCTTAAATTGCCACTTCTTTAGTAAGTGAGAAAGAGGCTAGAAAAGTCATGAAGCCATTTGTCTGCTTCATTAAGGAGGTTTCCATGTCTCGTCTGCATCTAAATCTGTAGAGTCCTCACACCAGGGCCAGTCATCAGGATGAGTCCTATGGAGCTTGCATTTCAAGGCAGAGAGTTACAGAATAGCCAAATAGCATGAATATAAGACTAAATTTTAAGAAGCACCAGATAGTGAAATGAAGAATGACAGAGTGATGGAAAGAGTGGGGATGGGCATCCTAACTGAGCTCACCTAGAAGCTCCTGTGCATCCTAACTGAGCTTGTCCAGAAGCTTCCATTGAGCAGGTGGAGTGCATAGGAAGGTCTGTAAACAGCCTAGAACCGAGCCCTGCAGATACCTAAATGACGAGCTTCCAGGCACAGGGGCTCCCCAGAGATATCCTACTAGATGGGTGGAGCCAGAGGGTGGGCAGAGCACTATGGGTGCACAGAAGGTAGGACCACCAGAGCCAGGGAAGAGTGATGGACAAGGAAGTTGGAGGTAGAAGGCAGTCTTGCAAGGAGAGGGAAAAAGAGGAAGGGGATCCCTGAGGCAGAGAGATAGAGGCTGAAAGAGAGGGAGCAGGTGCCACCGGCAGGGTCTTGCCTGAAGAGCCTAGCACCGCCATTCAAAATTAGGAAGGGGGCTGGGAGTGGCTTAGAAGTCACAACACCTGCCCAGCATGCACAAGTCCCTGGATTCCATCCTCAGCACTACAAAAACAAACAGACAGGAAAAATATCTTCCTGAGACTGGCCTGGAACAGGTCCAGCCCTGCAGCTGTCAGCTTGGAGTTCAGGGAACACTTTCAGCCTCCCACCCGCAGGGCTCAGCCTCCCAGTCTGGAAGGTTGACCTTGTAAAGGGCAGATGCTTGTCACAGCTAACCCGGGATGTCAGTACTGCCCAGCCGCAGAGCATGCTCTCTGGCTTCTCTAACCCTATCCCAGCCCTGTAGCACAGGCTGCATAAGCTGGGGGTTGAGGGGATACCTGGAAAGGGAAAATAAGGAGATGGAAGAAAAAGGCAGAACCTGGTCTATTCAGGCTTTCACCTATTCAGGCTTTCTGCCCTGCAACCTGCCCCACTGCCCAGCACTGGGTTTCCTTCTGAACATCCTCACTCAGCCTCAGGCTGGCTTTGAGAAAGAGTGTTTCCAAAGCTAGCTCTGCCATGGATTCCTAGAACCTCCCTTGGAGGCTCACCCTTCTGTACCCCAGTGTCCTGTCTTGTAAACTGAGTTAATGATGCACACCTAAAAAGAGTCTTAGTAGCAGGTCAATGGACTACCATAACTGCGCAGGCAGCTGCAGAGGTCAGACCACCGTAGATATCATTTCAGGTAAGATGTTTTACCTTAACTGAGAAGAATGCAGGAAAAGTCCAGTGCACTTGGGTCCCAGCCCCATCTCTGACCTGCTGCCACTTGTGGGACCCAGGATAATGTCTCTATCCCTTCATCAGTGTCTTGTCTGGGACAGATTCCCAACACACCTGTCTCTGAACACAGTTGTTAATAATACCTCCCTTATACTCTCAAATGTCTGACTGGAAGACAGATCGTTTGGCGTCTCTGCTAGTAGATGACCGTGGCAGTGCTACCCTCGAGGGTTTGGATGAGAACAAACTTAGAAGTGTGCCCTCTCACCATCAGGCAGCCTCTGGGGATTTTCACATACATCTTCACACACTGCCCTTAGCAAAGACAGGCAGAGATTTGTATACCATGACAGCCAGTCACACAGGCACCAGAGCCTCCCAGCAACAACAGCATGCTATTGAACCTGAGGGGGAAAAAATCCATTCTCCAGCCAGCTGAGTCTCAGCTCCACTAACCAACCTACTGAGCCGCTGCCCCACCCAGGTTCCCAATGAGCCCATCACCAAATGAGCCGCCTGTCCACCTGACCCATCCCTCCTTCATCAGGCTGCTCTGTTTTTCCTTGAGTATACTAATTTAGCATGTTGGGATCAGTCACACCTGGATTGCTTTCCTCTTTAAGCATTTGGGAGCTGATTAAGCTGAGCTCTCACCAGGGTGATAGGCCTTCTTAGCTGTGAGGAGGTTTCTGATGCTCTGCTGTAAAGCTCGGACAGTAGGTCGCTCTTCGTGTCACAGCAGGTGAACCTCTTGTCAACAGGGACTCAGAACAAGGCACATGTGTGTGGGCTTCCGTCTTGGGCAGAATGGGACCTGGGAAAAGCCAGAATGGGCTTCCTCAGAAAGGACTCAAAACAGAGGTTTCCTTGGGAGATTCCAGGAGACAGCGACAGTGGGTGCCAGTACACAAAACAGCAATTAAAGAGCGTCGCAGGTACATTAAGGAACGATATGGGAGCTTGTTTGGAGGCTCTAGCAGGGGAGCACAGCTGCTCATATACCCTTGATCAAAGACTGGTCTTCCTCTATTCTAAGAAGATGACTCTGTGACAGACAGGAAGCAGAGAGACAGGAAATGGTCCAAAGAGACATAATACCTATCTCCCCAGGGCTTTCCTCTAGAGAAGGCAGAACTCCATGGTGAGATAACTGAGAGAGCAGAGATGCTCACTCCATAACAGACAGGAAGGGAAGGGGGGAGAGGGAGAGAAAGAGAGAGAGAGTGGATAGCAGCAGTGTTATCTGTTCAGGGCATGCCTTCCCTCCCTCTAGCTAACACCATCAAGTGTTTAATCTGCTGATTAGGTTGGAGTCCTCCTGAACCAGTCACATCTCATGATTACATGCAGATACCTAAATGACACTAGCTAGAAAGCCAGACCTTCAACTCTGAGCCTTTTGGGTGACACTTCATATCCAAACCATAAGTATCCTAATTTGGAGACGGAGTCAAAAGTCAGGCTAACACAAACGCTGTGAACACGTGTAAGGTGTTGAGGCTGAGCAACTAGCAGGTAGCTGGAGCGCATTAAATGCTTCTTAACCCAAGACAGGTTCATAGGAACATGACCCATCTCTAAACAGATCTGTATTTCATCAATGTCTCCTGCTTTAAACTCAGCACATGCAGTACTGAGTTAGTGATGGCTCTCAGCCCAGGCCCCATGCCTCTTAGAACTAGGACAGGGAAATGTTTGTGTCTCTGGAGCTCAGACCTGAGGGCTGCTAAGGGCTCCAACCCTCCCTCATGCAGGTGCAGCTGCTCCTGCCAAGACAGCATCCTTGCTTCATGGTGGTCCAGCACCTGTCTATGGATGCATTGGTGGTGAGGTCTGTTCAGGGGTTCATTCCTGTCTCAACTCTCCCCTCACAGGTGGGATCCCATTCATCCTGACCGGAGAGTTCTTCCAGCAGTCAGAGAGGCCAGCAGCCTTTATAATTGCAGGCACAGTCAACTGGCTCTCCAACTTCGCTGTGGGGCTCCTTTTCCCCTTCATCCAGGTAAGTGTGGTGAGGAAGCCTCCAGCCATCACGTTGCCTGGGGACTCAGACATGATGAAATTCATCAGGTTGCACTCTGCCCTCATGACTTACGGATCGCTTTTGCAATGTGCTCACCACTGTGTGGGACAAATCTAGAAATTATGCAGTATGTGTTTTACACGCACTCCAAGCCTCCCAAAGAAGACACTGATTGGCTGGGAAATGCCAGCATACTCCAGAAGGAGATGCAAACTCACTGGCAACGCGACTAGTAATGCAACATGTGCACTAGTTATGTAACATGGGGTTTGCAGGGTTTGGGGCAACACAAATGTGTGGGCCCCGGCCTTTGGTTCTGGGTCCCGTGGGCTGTTGGAGGTATGGTGATCCCAGAACACTTGTTAAAGGAGTGGCACAGGAATAGAGACATGAAAAAAGTAAGGAGCAGGGTTGTCTGGGAAGTACAAAGTCCAGGCTACTGTAACAGCAGTGCAAAAGCCCCAAGGCTGGCCTGAGTAGGAAACAACATAGGGACCAAATGGCAGCAGGGTGAGGCAGCCAGGTGGCTGTGTAGAAAGTGAGCTCTTGCAGTTGTCCATAAACGAGAACATGAACGACAAGGTCTTTGCCAGGGTTCTGTACAGAGACAGGGCCCAGCAGCATTCAATCACCAGGTGAAATGTCCCTGCTCCAACACCCTGCGGTGTTCCCTGATGTCCACTGCACAGGTGAGTCCACCTGGAGAAGGTGAGCCTACATCACGCACCTCCAAAAAAGTGCCTACTATCTCTTCTCAAAGGACACTTCCTCCCTGCTGAACTGTTCTAGAAAACCGTTCAGAGCCTTTTAGTTTGCTAGGGATAGCCCCAGCATGTCCCAGAAATCCTAGTGCCAGCCAGAGTAGAAAGAAGGTACTGTCCCCAGCCCGCCATGACTTAGCACAGCTGCAGAACTATGAGGCAGCTGCTTCTCTCACAGGTGCAGACCAGTTCTTTTGTGCCACTGCATCCGAGTTTGGCTTTGTGTCCATGTCATGTCTCACAGCCCCTCACCTGGACTTACTCCTGACCCTCTTACAACAAGACCACTTAGGCCAGGGAACAGGTGGTCCACCATGGCCCAGCTCCCCTGCCTGCTTCTCTCTGTGCTGGTTTTTCCATGCGTTGCAGCCTCCTCAACCCAGCAGCTAGAAAGCAGGAGCACTGTGAAGTCTTCAAATAATCTCTGGCTGCATTTAACCAATGGCTTCCCATCTCAAGTGCTCCAAGCCTCTCCAGGGGCCACAGAATACACGAAGGGACTACACTTAGCACTCTTCTCCAGGGGTCCCTTGCCAGCTGCAGCCAGGACATACCAAGCTGGTTTTTCAATTGGCTCATACCTTCAGTGGGCTTTTTCTTTTTGCTTAAAGCTATCAGACAAAGTCTGGAGTCAGTAAAGCATCCATTACATGGAGAAATTAACTTGAAATTGCCTGTTGCCCCTCTTTTCCACTCCTTTGAAACTGAGCCTTCCCACTTTCTGGGTCTGTGAATCAGGTCCTTGTCTTCTCTGCACCTGGGGGTGGGCAAAGTAGAAGACCTGATTGACACTACAGTCCGGATGCCATCCTGCCAGGCTGGAAGTGGGAAGCCTCTAGTGGCACATTCACACACACCCCTGAGCACTTGCTGTGTGCCAGCAAATGCTCAACCTTGTCAATGCCAGGAGGCACAGCCTCCAGCAGCCCTTCTGAGAGATACCTGAGGTCTCACTGGGCAAGACAGAGTCAGAACCTGAAGCCAAGTTCTTTATCCTCACCTGTAAGACAAGGAGAGAAGGAGGCCTTTGTTAGTTGGCAGATAACCCTATTTTCAAAATCCA
This sequence comes from Psammomys obesus, assembly GCF_907164565.1. Taxonomy (NCBI): domain Eukaryota; kingdom Metazoa; phylum Chordata; class Mammalia; order Rodentia; family Muridae; genus Psammomys; species Psammomys obesus. Next base: position 21,414,162 of record NW_026596051.1, on the reverse strand, counting down.
CCTCAAGTTGAGTAGTTAATTTATTCCAAAAAAAAAAAATTGCTTACGGATACAGATAAAGATTTACCCAGAGGGAGCCATTCCTCAGTGTCTTCCACAGAGCTCTGTGTTGAGAATGTGTGTGTGTGTGTGTGTGTGTGTGTGTGTGTGTTTCATTGGAGCCATCTCCAGCTGACTCTAGTTTCACTTGACCTTTATTTCACATCGCTCAGATTTGCAAATCGTTTCCCATCTGCACATCCCTCCAGTGGCTTCATAGTACTGCGCCTTCTCCGGCAGTTTCCCATGTGTCGGGGGCCCACATTTCATATTCATTTTCATTCAGTGCAACTATCCCAACCCACTCATTTGGCTTCCTTGTCAGAGAGGAAGTCACAGAGGGAGCAATGACTACATTTTGGCTATATATGGGGCCATGGGGCAGACAGGCTGTAGAGTGGACGTTCTTACTGCTCTGTGGATCAGTCAGGATGGGCTGTGTTTTCTGTAAGAACTAGTAGCCCCCAAATGAGGCCCGAAGACAGGAAATACCCAGTTCATGGTAACTCATTACAGCAGCCATTGAAATAAATACAAAACAAGCCAAGCACTCACACAGTACACTGACTGAATGAGCCAGCCCTGTGCAGCTGGCTCTCCCTGGGCATGTCATGTAGTGTGACTTGTATAATCCCATAATAGGTCTCTGAGGTCTCAGACACCCCCCCCCCCACCCCTGGCCTCCTCTTACAGATAGCAGCTGATGCACAGAAATGTCAAGTCACTTCCTCGGGGTTGCCCAGCTAACAAGCCACTCTGGAATGCTCATTCTCAGCCACTGGAGTGGACAGCCCGAAATCTCAGGCAGGGCCACCTATGCAGAGGGTGAGAGGGTAAGGATGATAGAAGGGCTCTAAATGATTTTTAGATTGCTTCTTATAAATACCTGGAGCTCATTGTTCTGGCTAGAAGGGTAGCTGTCTGCAGCCATCCCTGAAATTTGGATTTTCTCTGTGATATAAGAATAAGCCTACCTCAGACCTGCCTGTCCTGGGCTCCTGCCAGAAAGATGTGTCAGATAGCTGTGGGTTCCTAGGGTGCTAATTAGGAAGGCCAAACAAGTGTCTTGTTTTTATTATACTTAGTAGTGTGTGTGTGTGTGTGTGTGTGTGTGTGTGTGTGTGTGTGTGTGTGCAGGAATAACTTGCAAGAGTGTGTTCCAAGCTAGATCTTCTCCATGCTACAGGGCAGGCTGGTGCCAATCTGAGAACCTCTGTGTGGGGCACTCTGTGAGCAGGTGAACTGTGGGTGAATGCTCAGGACTTACATGCGGAGAGAGCCTGGGCTTGCATGTCAGCTCTGCTGCTACTATGCAGTGCGACCCTGGGCAGGTTCCTCACAGTCTTCAAATGGCATTGTGTGTGGAGGACAACAGCGGAATCCACTCACTGGGCCCTTGTGATGACCTGTGGTATGGTGCTTGAAAAGCATCCTTAGACAAGGGAGAAGGCTTGATGGACAAAGTGCATGCTATACTAGTATGTGGATATGAGTTCAAATCCCCAGTACTCATACTCATGTGCAGAGGCACATGCCTGTTGTCCCAGTGCTGGGGAGATGGAGATGGAGCACTCGTTGGGGCTTGCTGGCCAGCCAGTCTAGCCAAATCAGTATGTTCCAGGTTGAGTGAGAGACCCTGTCTCAAAATAGAATGTGTAGCATGACTAAGGAAGGTCTATGACATCAACCTCTGGCCTCTGAATGCACACACACATACACACACATGCACACACACTCACAAATAATAATAATAAAACAAAAGTTAAAAAACAACAAAATTATACTTGACAGGCCACAGCTTGGGCCAGGCCATGGACAGAAGTGGGTACAGGCTGACAGACGGTCTTAGGGAATGGGATGCCGTGGGCCCTGAGCTCCAGGTGGCAAGGCAGACCACAGAACCGAAGGATAGTGTGTATGTGTTTCCCACTGTAGTGACAGCACACTCCTGGTGCTGTGTTTTAATGGGGTGCATCTCCTCCTAAACTTATGCTGAAGTTTGGTCCCCAGTTGTCCTGGTCAGACTTGTTACAGTGAAAAATGCCTGTGAGGAAGCAGAGATCTTTCAGCTCCCAGTTCACCATTCCTGTCAATTCCCAGCCTGCTCTGTTGCTACCAGCTGAGCATCAAAACCTGTGAGGGGTTTGGATGAGCTGCAGTAGTTCACATAGGTGTATTTCTAGGGCACACCTCCAGGGATACACTTCCTCTAACTAGGCCCCGCCCTCCACTTGCGTCACGTCACCTCCGACAGTTCATTCTAGATGATGACTCTACCAGAGGACAAATCCACTTAAGGAGACGGGACCCTAGTGACCCAACTACTTCCGAAAAGACCTGTGGAATGCTGTTGCACTGGTGATCAGACCTTCAACACACAGGGCTTTTGACGGGAGACCCTCATATCCAAATCAGAACTGTAAAGAAGTGTTGGGGTTCAGAAGGCTACCCCTTCATGAAGATGTCAAGCTGTGTCCAGGGGAATGAGTTAGCTCTCATGGGAATCATCTCAGAGCAGAACATTCTAGCTCCGTGCTCAGCTCCTCTCTTCCTTCCTCTCAGGTGCCTGGTACCCTGTGGCTCTCATCGCCTCTCCCATGTAAGGACATTGATATACAGAGCCCACCCAGGTGGTTGAGGATCCCCCTTCCATAGCTAGAACTTTAGCACATGTTCAAATCTCCTGCCACCCCCCCCCCCTTTAAAGAGAGCAATGTCCTGGATCTTTGAAGGCTAATATACATTATGAGGTGTGTTTTAGGATCAGGGGCTGGACATATAATTGGAAACTCTTCTCCCTGGATAAGGATGCATGTGACCTGGAACCCCCAGGAGAAGTCATGTGACACCAGTTCTGGGTGATTGATTACCTGGCATGTTGTCACCCAGAAGATGACAAGAATGGACATGCCCACTATTGCTGTGGAAGACGCACTGGCTATTCTGACTCAGCACCCAATAGCAGTCACTGTGTGCTCATCTTCACACAGTTACTCACTGTTCTCAGCATTTGGGATAGATCCTACTGGACCTTAGTGTCCTCATTTACTCCAGTAGACCAAAGGGATTCAATCTGGAAGGCCCGTGAGTTTAGGAGTTTAGGATGCCTGGTTGGGTACCCATCACACATTCTGATGCAATGTGGAGGGAGTGGAATTGCCAGCATGTGTCAAAACAGAGCAAATGATCCAAGCCCACTACCAAGGCTGAGTGCCCACAGACATCTGGTAACCCATGAAGGATGGAAAGCAATGGGAACACACAGAAAAGCATATGGGTGTTTCTGGAAGACTTCTTTTTAGATACTCAGAGGTTAGATTGGTGTGAGAGTCTATGAACAGGGAGACCTGGTGGCTGAGATAGTCTGTGGCTTGCCAGGGGTCCTGTGATAAGGCTGGGGGCAAGGATAGGGGGGGAGAGTGCCTGCAAGGAAGAGGTGAGGGGCATGAGGTAGCACTTGCATGGTGTTGCTGTCCCCTGGCTGAACAGACAGCCACGCTGGGAACAGGCACCTGCCTCTAGGCAGCTCCACACCCGGGTCTCCTCTTGCTTCTGCAAAAGCAATCTACAGTTGACCCTCAGTGGCCTTTCCTTCCAAGTAGCAGCGGAACATAAGGCCTCTGAACTCATCCAGTAGAAAGATTCACATAATTGAGATGAGGCATCATCGAGGCAATAAAAGCCTTATCTGTCAGAGAGTGGCTCCATCCAACCACTTCTGACCAGAGCTCACTCCCCGCGGAAACCTTGCCTTCAAGTGCAGCTGATTCTCAATTACCCCAGAAGCGCTACCTCATGAACAGCTCATGCCCCACAGGGAAGGCACGGATGTGGCATGGGCTCTAGTAGCACAGAGATTTCAAAATGACCTAGTCCTTCCTTCCTCCACAGGCTGTGCCAACTTTCAGATCTAGAATTCCTACAAGTAAGAGATGGAGGCATAGGCACCAGCTCAGGCTACATAGAGAGTTCAAGCCTAGCCTGGACTACCTGAGATTCTTTTTGAAAAACAAAAAACAACCCCCCCCCAAAAAAAACAGCAAATACACGCACACGCACACACACATAAAACACATGCAAATAAACAAACAGGGAAAAGAAAGAAAACCCTATAGTTGGTCTAGATACAAATATAGATATGAATAAATATATATGTAGGTAGATGGATAGATAGATAGATAGATAGATAGATAGATAGATAGATAGATAGATAGATAGATAGATAGATAGATAGATATGGCATAGATACATAAAAAGATGACATGCACATAGTCAAATAACATGTTGATTTGGGGTTATTTATCAAAGACATACATGTAACTTTGTCCTGCATTAGGAGAACATTGTAGGACAAAAGAAATGAGAGTGGTGATCAAGAATAAAAATGATAGAAACAGATATATACAAACAAGAAAGGATCTCAGCATGGGCCGGAAACGTTAGTGTGTCAAGAAATGGAGTGTATTGCAGGCTGGGGAGATGGCTCAGTGGGTAAGGCACTTGCCACACAGCATGAGGACCTGAATTGAGATCCCCAGGTCCCTGGTACCCATGTAAAGCTGGACGGACACTGTACATGTCTGTAGTAATCCTTACACTCCCCCGTGAGATGGGAGGCAGTCAAGGGAACCCCTGGAAGCTCCTGGTCTACATAGCCTGCTATACACAGCAGCAACAAAACACCATCTCAAATGAGGCAGGAGGCAAAGACTGGTACCTGAGGTGGCTCTCGGACTTCCACATAACATCTGTGAATGTGTGCCCATGCAAACACACATTCAAAGAAAAAAAAGAAAGAAATGGGGGATGTCATTAATCCAATCCTCTGTACCCGGGGTTGGAGTGGAGTAGGAGAGAGCAAAAGAGAACACTAAAGAAGTCAACGTGTAAATGGCCCAGCAACCTGATCGTCACTGCTCATGGCCAGAGACTGAACCCCGTACCACCCTGCCTCACAGACACATACCGCTGGCACTGCCTCGAGCGTACTGGCATTCCATGGCTGTCCTTTCGCACAAGCCCCACAGCTGATGTTTTATGTAGGGGTCTTAGTTAAGGTCTCTATTGCTGTGAAGATACAACATGAATACAGCAACTCTTACAAAGAAAGACTTAAATGGGGCTGGCTTGCAGTTTCATTTATTTAGTCCATTATCGTCATAGAGGAGACATGGTGGCGTGCAGGCAGACATGGTGCTGGAGAAGGAGCTGACAGTTCTACATGTTGATCCACAGGCAACAGAAGGACATTGTCACACTAGGCCTAGCTTGAGCACATGAGACCTCAAAAGCCTGCATCCACAGTAACACACCTCCTCCAGCAAGGCCACACCTACTCCAGCAAGGCCACACCTCCTTCAGCAAGGCCACACCTCCTAACTGGGTGCCTCCATGTGGGCGAAGCATTCAAACATGAGTCTATGGAGCCAGCCCTGTCCAAACCACCACAGGAAATTATCTCATCAACCCTAACCCAGCCTTACAGTGTTCATCACTCAGCCACCACTAAAGGTGTCAGTGGGCCCCATAAGACACTAGACCAGAGGGAACTGATTGACCTTACTTCCTCTTCTGCTTCTGCTCCTCCGCCTCTTCATTTGTTCCTGTGAGATTCTTAGGGAATTCAAATGATAAATTACTCAGCTTTTTCTTGTAGAAACTATGAAAATATAATGAACAGAAATGACTCGCACTAACAGCTTTCTTCCTTCTAGATATAAATTAAGGGTCTATATATGTACAGGTGCATGCTTAAGCATGTTTGTGGGGGGGTGTCTGTATGTCTGTGTCTATATGTGTATGTGTACAAGTGTGTCTGTGTGTCTCTAAGTGTGTGTGTGTCTATATGTCTAAGTCTGTATGTGTGTGTCTGTATGTCTGTGTCTGTATGTGTCGGTGTGTCTCTATCTCTGTGTGTGTGTCTGTGTGTCTCTGTGTGTCTGGGTTGGTATCTGTATGTATCTGTGTCTTTCCTGGTTTGGAAACCACTGCTTGGATTGTAAGCCCATCCTAATCTAGCGTGACCTCACAGAATTTCTATCTCACTTGGAAAGACTGTTCTCAAGTGATGCCTCATTCATAGGGGTCAGAGCCTACAGTTTCAGTGTGCCTTTGGGAGAATAAACCGATGAGCAACGCCTGTCCTTCCTATGGCAACCAATGTGTCCTAGGGTGTTTGCTCAAAACTGTGGCAAACAGCCCAGATCTTAAAGCATTGGCCAGTCTCAAGCAACCTGGGAGAGTTACCACTCACCACCACCACCTTCTATCATGTCCCAGACAATCTTCGTGCCCCAAGCCCCACCTGTTAGCAAAACCTTCTGGATTAATTAAGCAGACTTTGGAGTCAAACAAGGAGACCTTGAATTCCAGCCATATCAGTCAGCATTGAGGTCTGGGGCAGAGTAACCCTACCTTTCCCTGAGCCTGTCATTGTCTTGTCTTTGGATCGAGAGCATGCCTGTGATTCACAGTGTGGCTCTCTGGAGACTCAGGCTCCCAGACACCTGCATGGTATCTGTAGGAGAGCTGCAGCAAAGCTTGCTGTTGCCATTATGACTGCTGAAAAGTCATTGTCTGCCCTGATGCCATAAACGGAGAAACAGAGGGCAGGGGAGGGAGGAAGGCAAAAAGGAAGGAAGGTGGGAGGGAGGAAGAGAAAGAAGGAGAGATGAGGGGAGATACCAATGCTTCCAGGACACTAGCAGCTAGACACAGAAAGCACCAGTTTCCATCAGATGCTAGGATGAGTTCTTGAGACTCTAAAGAGTGACATGTGTCCCCAGGATGCAGGGAGCTCAGCTGAGAGCCACTGCCACACAAGCGCCAGACCCTGATAGGGGTTTCTGCTGTCATGGAGGACAGGACTGAACCCAGTGTGAAGGACGGGATAGGCATTTCCTAAGTATGGACACATATTTCTGGCCACTTCTTTTCAAACATGTAGACTAATGTGGCCTAAATCATTCCAACTGAGAGCACCTTTTTGCTTTTGATAGGTGAACTGAATAGCTACTTCTAAACCCAACCCAGAACTTCATTAGGTTATAATTTCATCACCCCCAGCACACACTAGGTTTTTGTAGCCATGTATTTAGGCGACGCCCCTCCTCTGAGCCCATCCACCACACCATCTACAAAGCAACTCATAGGTCCACTGTGTGGGAGCCAATTCTGCATCCCAACATGTACTTCTCTTTTCCTTGCTCTGGGAGGCAGTTACCCCCTCATAGTTATGATTCAGAGGAAAAGAAAAAAAAAAGCTGAGGTTTTTTTCCCCTTAATCTTAAAGACCTTTTTCTAAAAGTAGTATTTTGCCAAAATTACCTTGTATTTTTAGCATAACTTAACATTCTACTGTATTGTGAGAAGACATTTTCCTCTCTGAAATGGAAAATCTGGATCACTTTCATGGCCATCTAATGATATAAACAATGTATTTTCAGAAGTGATATAACTGTGACCACCAGCACTCCTGAGAGCTGGAACAGGGTCGTGAAGAGGGGTAATTGCTTGTACCAGGGTGGGAGAGCCAAGTATCACCTCAAGGCAGATTCCACTACATCCAGCAGATTCTATGAGCTTGGCTCTTAACTGATACACAGCCACAGCCTAGTGTCACCTCTTAGCCACCGCATCTGAAAATAATGTCACAGGGTTGAGGTGAATGAACAAAGCTAGTCAGTAATTCCCAGGATAGGAAACAATTAGAAAGCAGTTGCTAATGTTACCCGTTGACTTTGTCAGGTCTTGTCCTCAGCCCAAGCCAGGGTCCCACAAGGGGCAAGGCAGCTGTGGAGAAGAGCTGTATGTCTATGTCTGTATGTGTGTGTCTGTATGTCTGGGTTTCAATCCAGTCCTGCCCACTTCTTGCAGCAAGAACTTGGCAAATAACATGAACTGTCCTGGCAGGAGTAAAAACAGTCTAAAGAGAGATACCTGTGTCCCACCCGTTGTCATCACTGAAGCAATGTTCTGAAAGGAATCTCATGACTAAGGAAGGGAAAGGCTGAAGCCAGAGGAAGGATTTTTTTCAGGGAAGATTTCACTGAGTTCCAGCAATTTACCAGACCCTCTTTCAGGAGAAACCAAAGCCACGGCAATGATGGATCAATGATAGATCAGGCTACACCTTGACCCAAATTGCTTAGTTACGGCACACCTCTCACTTTCTATTTACACCTAAACCTCATGTCAAGACCTCAGTGACTGGCTTGAGGCTCACTGGATATCATTATTTGTTCCTTTCCCCGATGTGGCCATATTGATACATCTCCCTCTCTGCTTTTTCTTTCTTTCTTTTTTTTTTTTTTTTTTTTTAACAGATCTTGCCTCAGGTTTATTTGTAAAAACAGCATAGAACACTGGTCATCTGTATAGTGTGTAGGTTGGTGTGTCACACCAGTCTGTCTGTCTTCACATTACTAGAACCATTTCCTATGGGGCCTTCACAGGGGCCTGGGCACCTTTGGGAGCCTGAACTGGACCTGGAGCTGGAGCTGGAGCTGGAGCCTTGCCCTTAGCTGGAGCTGTGGCCTCTGCCTTGGTTTGAACCTTGGGCTTTGATTTGCAGAGCCTACGATCCTTAGCCATGTAGCTTCGAATCTGCTTCTCAAGCTTGGGGTGAGCGATGAAAGCCAGGTAGCTGAGTTTGTGGCTGGGGGACTTTGGCATCTTGGGTTTAACAGCTGCAGGCTTCACAGGCTTGATGGCCTCTGCTCGCACACTCATTGCCTTTGCATTGTTTGCTTGCATCTTCTTCAGGCCTTTCTTGTTGTGCTTCTTGGCAAAGTACATGTTCCTCAAGAATTTGGGGTCTACCCCCTTAATAGATTCGTATCTTTGTGACCAGGGTTTCTTGATGCCATTTCTGTGCCATTTGCAGGACTGGTTGTATGTGATGTAGTTCTTGGACTTGGCCATGTTTGCGCAGTAACCCAGGGCTCCCGCAGCATCTGGGACCAGAAGAGCCTCTCTCTGCTTTTAATCATCACTTGCCTCTTCTGTCTTGAGTTGTGCTGTATCTTGAGAATGGGTGGCTAAGCCTAGCTGGTTAGGGCTGCCAGGGACTAGGCTCTGACCCTAACGACTTCAGTAACAACCTGACTCCAGCTTGATTTTTGTCATCTGTAAAGAGGAACTAAATAAAAATATTAAAAAAAAAAAAAAGAGGAACTAAACAGGTCAATGAATGACCCAAACATCTGGTTCCATCAAGGGCAAAGTAAATCCTCATTTGCATAAGCTCCTTCCTTCCTCTCCTTCACTAACCTGGCCTTGTAACACCCTCCTCCTATAGAGCCAGTGATTGGTACTGTGGTTTCCAACACCAGGACAAGGTAAGAGAGGTGGTGAGCAAGCATGTCTGCCATAGCTCTGTACCTCCTCTAGGGAAGTACCCTCAGCAAGAAGGGCTATTCTGGCTACATGCTGCTATCACAAAATGCCGCCAGCAGGGTTATCTCTGAGGCTGGACGTCTAAGAGAAAAGGTTTTGCAGTGAAAGAGAACTTTGAGGATTAGGGCCAAAGGATGCCACAAAAAATCACACCACACAACAGACATCACAGAAGAAATTTATTGGGGAACGGAAAGGGGAGATGCAAAAGGCCACCTCTGAACAGGGAAGGAAAGGAGAGAGAGAGAGAGAGAGAGATGGCAGGCCGTGATGGTGTGGGCTTTATTGGGCATATGGAACATGTGCATAGGGGAAGTGCAAGACAGTGGTGATGATGATGGAAATGTGTCTTTACTGATGACAGGGCGTTGGTGCTGAGTCATTGAAGGTGGGGAGGAACCTGATTCTGGACTAGTGGTGGTTCTTATTTGACTAACCCTGAGATCAAGGATATTGGTGGATCTGGTAGAGGCTGTTCTCTGCTTCCAAGATGGTGCCCCTCACTGTCTTCTCATGTAGAGGAAAATAAAAGGATGAGAGGAGTCTGCCTAGTTCCCTTCTTCCCAGTATGAGGTTGTGAACCCCATTTGTGATGGATCAACCCTCATGACTTAATCACCCCAGAAAGGCCTCACCGCATTGTAGATTCAGCCCCAACACATAGATTTGCAGAACTGAGTCAGAGCCCCATTAGCACTTTTCATCTGAGTGTCCCACCATAGTCTCAGTGCCTGAGAGATGGAGTCTTACAACCTACTTCCCCTACACTTTTGCCCCTGAGACTCCCAAGGAAGGGGACAAGTGTCCTTTCCCCAGATGTTGCGGTCACTGTGGGTGTACTGAATTCTGTGAAACAGAATAATCCAAGTGACTCACGATGTCCTTTGGGGAATGACGACAAGCTCATAGTCACCAGAGGGTGGCAAGGACACCCCAGACAGCTCCAGGAGTGCCCTGGCTAGGGTAGAGAGCCTCAGGGCACCCATGTTCTCAGCAAACAAACATCCGCTGTGGCCTTCTGTCTATCTTCCTCTCCGTGCATTCTGGGGATGCAAGCAAAACAGGAACGCCCGCCCTCACAAGGCTTAACCCGGGGGGTATGTTCTATGGATGCATAATGATGAGAACTGGGAGGCATTCTTTCAGAATAAGAGCTAGGGAGATTCTCTCTAAGGAAGGAGCTGTAGGCAGAGCTGATGAAAGTGAGAAAGGAGGATGGGCAGGAAGACAGATAATGGCATGTGCAAAGACCCTGGGCATGACATTAGGAACAACCATCGGTGAGCTAGATCTGGAGCAGAAGAGAAAGAAAATGCCCCCAGAGAAGTAAAAGGGGCCAGAGGTCAGCTAGGGGTGAGACTTTGGCTTCACTTAGACATGAGGGTGGATTTTGAATAGAACAGTGGCAAGCTGCCCTTTGCTTAACCGTCGTGATGACTTCCCTCCTGGGGATAATTCAGAGCACTAGGAGAGACTCGGGTAACTCAGAGGAAAAGCTGTTCAGTAATCCAGGAAGAGCGTAATGGTGGCTTGAGCTGAAACAGCAGCCAGCAGAGTGGTGCCAAGTATCAAATGCAGGCTGGATCTCAAGGTGGGGTCAGCATGACTCCTGAGGAATCAGATGTGAGTGGAAATGGCTGGAAGAGGCCTCCTGGCTGTAGGTGTCTCGGGTGGCCTAAGCCTTCAGAGAGATGGGGCCCCTTGGCAGCAGCAAGCTGCAAGGGTCTACCTCTATTAGACAGCTCAGATGTAGAGTCAGCCCACACATAGGGATGTGGACTGTAAGACTCATTCCATTTCATCACAAAACAACATGAGGGTGGACATCGCCACATTTCAAATAAGGAAACTTAACACTCAGTGGTTTGAAATTCTGCCTTAAGTGGCTCATCTTCTGTGTTGGCACGGACTCTCTGACAGCTGAACCCCTGATTCTCCACCTTCTTCTACATGGCTCACAGACTCTCTGTGGACAAGCACAAGGCACATTTCTCAGAAGAAGGTACCCTTCACCACCCACAGTGCTTTGAAGGGGATGTTTCAATTATTATAACAACCCTACAAAACCACTAATGTCCTTGTTTTACCACCACAGAGGCATGGTGACACTGAATGTATGTGTTCCCAGGCTCTTAAGTACTGTAAGCTCTAAAACCATGGTTTCAATCAGAGAGTAAATGGCAAAACCCCTGACATTGCTTCTTGAGACGTGCCACTCACGGACGCTGTCACCTTGTCTTTGATCAGTAGTCATTTGTGGTCTGAAGAAATCAGGCATCAAAGCTGTAAACCAAGAAGTCTTTGAGGGTCAAGGAGACAGGCTCCCATAGATCCAAAGGTTGGTTTAAACTACCCATGAAGTCAAGGATGACCTTGAACTTACAGCCCTCCTGCTTCTTCTCCTGGGATTACAGGTGTGTGCCTAACAGCCAGAAAGCCCCCTCCTGTCCCTGATCCCACGCCCAGTGCTGGGGTCACAGGCAGGATTAGTGTGCAGCCAAACCTGGCTTTTTACATGGGTATTAAAGATTCGAACATAGCTCCTAATGTTTGCTCAGGAGCCACACACCCCGCCCCCAGCTGAGAGCTTTTTATTGAACAAACCTTTACTGAAAGCCAAGCACCATGCCAGGAGTTACAGAGGCAGGAGAATCCCTGGGAAGCCCAGAATCTCACTGAGTTCTAATCAAGACACAAGCAGCAGTGACTCTGTCCAGCATCTGCCTTCTAGCCTTTCTTTTTTGTGCAAGGCTGTACCAATTAATGAGGTAGATCTTGTATGTATTGGGGGTAGGAGGCAACACATTTATCCTTGATACTGTGCTTTATATTTTTCTTACATACAAACTGAGGCTTTACATTTGTCTCATGTATCATGGGAAGGGGAAGAATGTGATGAATGGCAAAATAAACCCAGGAGAATATTCATCAAGGGTTATATTTTCCTTTCTTAATGGTCAAATTTTAAATGCCTACTTTGAAAAGAGAAAAAACACAGAGCAATAAAGATTGATATTTTTTTTCCTCATCTTGACTGCCATGAGGAACTGACTTCTGCTTTCTTTGAGACTAGCTCAAGTATCATGTGACTCTACCTGCCTCTTGCGGCCATAGCAGCCACGGTGGGGTTTTATCCAGAACTACTGGCATATGAGTGCTAGGTGCAGTGGAGAATCTTGCAACGTGGCTTTACAGCCAACTAGCTAGTTTATTGACTGCTTACTGGCTGTTTTTGTTTCTCCCTTTCCACAGAAAAGCCTGGACTCCTACTGCTTCCTCGTCTTTGCCGCAATATGTATTGCAGCCGCTATCTACTTTTATTTTGTGCTCCCCGAGACCAAGAACAGAACCCATGCAGAAATCAGCCAGGCATTCGCCAAGAGGAACAAGGCTCAACCCCGAGAGGTGAAGGCTGACTCAGCCATGTCAGAGGAGAAGGCTAATGGCCAGCCTGAGCCAGATCCATCCTCCACACTGGACAGCTGTGGCCAAAACAGAATTGTCTGAATGTGTTTTCTCACTAGGGTAACTTTCCAAAAACTTAGAAGGTTTGACTGAAGCCATGTGAGACTCTTATACTGGGGTATTAGGAAGAAGCCTGTGGCAGTCGGACCTCACAGCTGTCTTTCCAAACTTCCTAGGTTTGGTACACTCAGCATTCTATACAGCCTTCTTCATGACTAAACCCATAGTTTTGAAATAAAGTTGGGGAAAAGGGATGAGGATGCTTTCCCAAAGGGAAACCATCTGGTCTGATGGATACTCATTGTACCATGAATGGCAGCCGGGGGTTTGTATCAGCTGTGTTGTTGCTAAGCAACGCTGACCTGCCCTCTGTCTCCAGCCTCCAGGCACAGGGACCTTGGTCCTGCATGGAGGCTTTCAGACTTCATAGGAATATTATTTGTCCCACTAACAAAGATAAGATTTGCTTATCTTTGGCTCTGCTTAGGAACAACCTCATACCATGCTGCTGATCCTACCAAGGAAGGCTTCCATCCCCAGCATTCAAGGCTGCCAGGTCTGAGGCTATCCTTAGTTCAGACTGTTACAAAGAGCACACAGAAGATCAATCAATGAATAATATGCTAAAGAACTTTCTGGTAACTGCAAGTTGAGCTCTGGACATTGAGAATGACTCTGAGACTAAACTTAGGTTTGATGGGAAAGAACACTGGGATTGATTGCTGATGCCTGCCGTGGATGCAGGAATGACAGCCCCAGTTCCTGGGACTTTTGCTTGTAATGTGAAGGATATTCCTCTTCAGAGGTAACAGACTGCCTGGAAAGACACTCATCATCATTCCTGGTTCTCAGGTGAAGGCTGGGGAATCATCTGCCTCCACAGTTGTTTAGGAAGTAGAGTAGGGTGTCTGGTCGAAGTAACTTGCATCTTGCAATCATCATCTGTGCTTCATCATTTGGTCAAATCCCTCCTTCTGCCTCCAAAACAAAGCACTGATGGCAAACATCACTGATAAGCAAATGGCAGGCACTTAAACTGGCATGTTTAAGTTTAGGATGCCTTAGAGGGTGTGGTACCAGACAGGGGCTTCTCCAGATGAGGCAACACTGGTGTTTTCTGACCATTCTGGATGAGGGTGGCCTTAACCAAAACCCGTGTTCTGATTCTTCTCTCCCTGTCGAACACTCTTCATCTGGGCCTCTCCTTGGGTGTGTTCCCATCTCATGGAACCATGCTTTCCAGCATTGGTTTAAACGTTGTGTGTAAGTATAAAGAGAAAGTAACATATAGATTTGACAAGCGCCTGTCACAAAAGGAGCCAAGTGATTGAAAAACAGAAATCCTAGCACTTGAAAGCTGGTGTTCCCTGGGAGATTTTAAATATTCTGTCAATGAATATTTATTAGTCAATAAATACTCTGCCTTGGCTGAGTACTGAAGATATATCTATGCGCAAGGAAACACACTGCCCTGACCTACACACCCTCATGGTCCGGCCAAGAGCTGGAAAATCAATGTGCCAATGGTGAGCTAGAGTGCCATCAGTATGAGGGGTGGGGAGCAACATGGTGTGGGGGCATGTAACAGGAATAGTTGGGGTCTTAGCTGAGAAAGAGAAATGCCTTCCCAGACAAGGGACAGAGCAGAGCCAGGGCCAGTGTGACCATGAGACCAGAGGCCAGCAATTAATTATTTTTTGTGCATTCTTATATTTGAAATTATAATGAAGCCATGGGAGGAATATTTTGAAGCATAAATCTCATAATAAAACTGATCATCTCACATGCTTCATTGTTTTACTTTTTGCTCAGCCCTACCTATTTTCTGCCTGCTGTTAATCCACTTGCAAACACAGAATATGATTACAATCATCTTTCTCTTATCTCCTATCCTCCCCACCCTCCACTTGATATTAAATCAAATACATCATCTCAACCCTGAAAACTTTTGCTCACACGCTGGTGCACATTGTAGAGAATTCTTCACATAAGAAGCTCTTTCTCAGATACTAGGAGACAATGGAGACCCAAGATTCAGAGTCAAGTGTAACCTGCAGGCCAAAATTTTGCTGGGTGACTGTAGCCATTTGTGTTCTGCATTCTTGCATGGTCACCAAGAGAGGCTTGGCTGTCAGCCTCGCTCTCTGATTCCTTCCCAAGATCTAGGCATGAGGTCCTTATTATCCATTTTATCTATTCCCTTATCTCCAAATCAAAATGCATGCAGACCCCAGGACAGGCCCAGTCCAGCTCCCAGGCACACACACAGAGTGGACTTAAGAACAGCACAGAGACTTCCAAATGACACTGAAATGGGAGTCACCACCCGTAACACCTGGGTAAGGACTCTTGATGTGAATTTAACAAGACTGACTTCCTGCTTTCAAATAGAAGCACACATAAGGCTTTTAATGAGTTCATGTATAATCTTTAAAACACACAGGATAAAATTAAATGTGTGTGTGTGTGTGTGTGTGTGTGTGTGTGTGTGTGTGTGTGTGTAAGAGATAAAAACTGGCCAAATAGGACAGAGTCTAGAAAACATCAACTCTGACAATCTCCTTGCTTTATAGATGTGAAAACCTGAATTCAGATTCCAGCACCATGCAAAAAGGAGGGTGTGGCTACGTGCTTGTCTAACCCAAAACCCCAAGCCAGGACAGGAGGATTGCTTGAGCTTGCAGGCTAACAGTGCAGCTCCAGATTCTGTGAGAGACCCCGCCTCAAAGGAATAGAGTGAAGAGTGGCAAGACATCCAGCAGCCTCCTCTGGACCCCACACTCACAGGCACACCCATGTGCACATAGATTACACGCAGAAATACAAACAATGCTTACACAAGTACACGGAAAAAGAAGAGAGAAGAAAAAGAAATGGTGCCTAGCCAGCTATTCACTGGCTAATTCCAGAATATGATGCAATTGCCCAGCAAACAGGTGGAGAAAGACAAAGTTAACAATTGGCTGGCCTCTGCATCTGGCAGCTGGATTTAGTGGCTTCAGTTAAAGCACTGGCTGACACACCATAGTCCTACAAAGATGAGGGAGTTGCAAGTCCCAAGTGTAACAGTGACCACTTGCTTGCCTTGATGGTGGAGGAAGGGTCCCCAGCAGGGACTACAGGCAATCTTTCATGGTCAAAAAAATGCAGGGACTGAATTAGTCCCTAGACATGCTAAGAGGAGCATAGCCCAGCCAACATCTTTGCCTGATCCCTAGACTGTAAGGCAAGAAATCTGTGTTGTTTTAGCTCATGAAGAGAAAGTGTGGATCACTCCTTTTAAATTTCCATCCTTTACCTTTTTGTTTGGAAATATATTTGCATTGGCGGGAAAAACATAAATAAGACAAAAGTTATCCAGATTTGTCATTTTCTACCTTTTCCATTTTTAGGGAATTGTATTTGACAAATGGGAATTCTATAGATTTAAGGTGAGTGGTTTGATGTTATTATCTAAGTTTACAGTGTAAGATGAGGGCTTCCTAGCCAATTAGTATGGCCATTACCAGAGGTGCTTATCATGTTCTTGTCTCTTTAGCCATGATGTGAACTCATGATCTACCACTTTTCACAGTCTAGTATACAATACAGCACTCTGTTAAGTCACCACTGAAGACAGAACCCCAGAATCAGTTTATCCTACATGACAAAGCCTTGTACCTTTTCACCCACCCCTCCCTTCCTCTCCCACCACTAACTCCAGTGGCTGCCATTCTCCTCTCTGCTAACTCACTGTGTTTGTGATCATTTGTTACAGCAATGATAGAAAGCGAGGACAAATATTCTAAACTTTTGTCTCTGTGGTGGATACAGAATCAGCAGAGCCCAAGAGGCTTCTTGAGATATGGGAAGTCTTTTACACAATTTCCTGTGGTCCCAAGCCAGATTGGTTTTTGCTGAGATGGCACATCTCAGCTGTTTCATGTCATAGCCATTTTGAAGATTGTTCCAACCCCTAAGAATTCCAAGAACACTGACTTTTAAGATAGACCACCGTTAGTCTCTATGCTATAGGAGGCATCAAAATTTCGTCTTCTTGGAGGAATGAATGTAAAATACAGTTGCAGTAATATTAGCCAACATCTTAGACACAAAGTTAGAGCCATGTCCCCAGAGGGCTTGGAGGACCATGCCTGGACCTCACATGTCCAACCTGCTAACACAGCTCTGAGCTGCCCACCCCTGGCTTTTGCTTCCAACTCTCAATATTCCGTCTTGTCTTCTATCACCTCTTATTTCTAGTTTCTCTTGCAACTGAAACTCGATCCATATAAGTTATGACAGGAGAGTGCCCAAGGCAAATGAGAAGCCGTGAAGCAAATCCAATTCTTTTGACACACTGCTAGTTATTTCCCTGGGGCACAGATGCCTGCGGCAGCATGCGGATTTCAGTACTTGGTGCCCTGTCTGCTAGAGCGCTGGAGCTGTCTGCAGTGCTGACCTGGCCCTCCCACCTGCTTGTTGTATTCATTTCTCCTCTGGGTCTGGAAAGACTTTCATACGGTTGACTGTGATGTAGGTGCTGGCCTGTGAAGTAAATATTAGTGGGCTCATATTACACACTCTAAGATCTGTTCTTCCTGCTCAATACGTGTGTCACTGACTTCTGGAAGCCTCCTGTCTCCAGACCAGTAACTCTAGTCCATTTGCCACATTCAGGAACCAGTCCCTGCTCTCTGGCCACCTGCTGTCTATGAACCTCATGAGATATGATAACCACAGTGGAAGTGGCCTTAATAAATTATGTCTCATTGTGTATCTAGCCTTGTGTGATCCCTGATGATCTTGTTACTGCCCTTGGCCTCAGAAAAGGTGACTTATACCAGTGATTCTAACCAATGTGCTCCAGAGTCTCCCCATCCCCAGAATGTGAGCACTTCAAGGGAATGGGAATGGCACATGCTAGATTTCTTTTGGAAATACAAAAATGGTTCAAATACCCAGAAAGTTGAATTTATATATCACCATAAAAAGAAAAAAAAAACTATGATGGAGTTAAAACTAGAAACAAAATCAGCTTTATATCTTCTTTTCATGACTCATATGTCCTGTGACCTATATTCCATCCTTATTACCTAACATCACCCTCTCATTGTCTCCTTCCTAAATGTTAGACTGTAACCAAACTATTTAACACAGTTGGGTTTTCTTTTTATTCTATTGACCATTCTTGCAATAGATAGGAAGTAGGCTTGAGTAGAAACTGAAGACATTTGTCTTATTGACCCAATTAGAAAAGGTTCTGGTTTTAATGTTAAAAAAAAAAAGTAAAGTCTGGAGAGATGGCTCAGCAGTTAAGAGCACTGACTGCTCTTCCAGGGGACTTGGATTTGATTCACTGCACTTAAATAGTGGTTCACAACTGTAATTCGGGCTCCACGGTCTCCAACATCCTCCTCTGGTCTCTGTGGGCCACAAGAATGCTCATGGTACACAGACAAGCATGCAGGGAAATGCCTATATACATAAAAATGTAAAAAAATTAAAAATAATTAAATTAAAATATGAAGAAAATGTTAAGTGCCACTTGAGAAAGCTTAATCTGGATTCTCTGAGGAGGATAAAAGGCCACATAAAGAGAGGGTCTAGCTGTCTCAGCTGTCCCAACTGAGCCCAGGTCCACGGGTCCCTCCACCAGAATCCAGCTGTGTGCACAGGCCCAAGAGGAAGAACAGAACCACCCAGCTGATTCATGGAACCACAAGACAGGACAGGTCACCGATGTTTAAGATACTAACTTTATTTTCATTGTATTTATTGCATAATACATTACATAGATAATATAGAGCTAAATATATCTATTTTTATTATATTTAATCATTTATATGTAGTTTGGGAGTAATGCATCCAAAAGCATTGCCCAAAGAGGGCCAGAAGAGAGCATGAAATCCTAGGATCTGGGGTTGCAGATGGTTGTGCGCCACTTGACATGGGTGCTGGGAACCACTCCTGAGTCCGCTGAAAGAGCAGTACATTCTCTTAACTGCTGAGCTAATTCTCCAGTCTCTGATTAAACCATTAACTTTCATTTTATTTGTTAAGCAGAAATTAATAGTTAATAGGGCCCATTATTTCTTAGTTGGTGTTTCTACTAAATCTGCAAGTTCTCTTGACAATCAAGAACAGAATTAGCATTCTCTGGCTTGATGGATGATTCTTGTCTCCAGACCTGTACTAAGTGCCTTCTATATGTCTTTACTGGGTAATAGGAATATAAAACTGGATAAGAGCAAATTCTTTGGCAAGGGAAGCTAGCAGAGGACCTCAGGCATGGTTGGCCAGAGTCTTTAGGGAATAATCTGAGGACAACGGAAAAACAAGTCTAGATATGCCTACTGGTGCACCAGTGACACAAACACCATGTGAGCAACCGACCAATTGGAATTAAGCCCACTATACAAGATGAAACCCATACTGGCAGCATTATTAGGTCAAGAACCTAGAGCTACACAAGCCATCGACTCTAGGAGAGAGCCTATTACCGCTCTTCTGGTAAATGGACATAGTATTAAACCTAATGACTTATTATAGCCACAGATTAACACGACGATCAACTGTCAATCAAAGAAGTGTCTGTTTGCAGTAGAGTAATCACCACAGAGACCCACAACTAGCCCGAGTGCAGAGAGTAAGAGACCGAAGAATGCTCAGTCTTAAACGGAACATATATACCACACCCCTTTCCTCCAAAGGTTTAGAGATCACTGAAGGAGGAGGGGAAAGAGTATAAAAAGCAGAGGTAAAGGATGACTGTAAGGACACAGTTTCTACCGGGAAAAGTAAGACAGCAGCACGCATGAACTCACAGTGGTTATGACAGCATGCACAACCTGTGCAAGCCCAAGCCAGACCTCATCTTAGCGTGAACAGAGAAGTTGAGCACAAGGCCCCACCCCCTGCCTAGGCACTATTGGCAGTTTTTAGCTGCTAGATGAGAAAGGAAGTCTAACTCCTGAAGAGTCAGCCATAGTCCAGGGGAGGACCACACCTCTAGGACTATTTGGGCAGCACAAACTAGTTTTGATGAGAAAGGGGAAATATACACTAAGTAGGGTGTGAAGGGAATGGAGGAGACCTAGGAAGAGTTGGGGAGGCAGCTGAATAGGCTCAGAACATTCACTCCCTCTGTGAAGACTTTCTTCCTTCTCTTTACGTTGGTAGTAGCACCAGCCAATTCTTCATGGGTGTGCCAAGGAGCCCTGACTCTAGAGCTTTCTGTATCCTTGCTACCTTCTTTCAGCTGACTGTCTCAGGTACCTGCACATTTCCTTTTTGATTTTCTTTTTGAAGCTTCAGGGTTGCTGTGACTTATTCTCGTTGAATTCCTCCTCAGCTAGAAGCTGAGATCATCACATCAGGGTCACCTCAGGACTCCACATCCCCAGGACCTGGTAAGTGCCTATTACACACTTACTAAAGAAACGAACATTGATCTAGGTGTGAAGAGGCTGTGATGGGAACCATATGGGGAGGGAAGGAGTGTGGCTAGATGATTAGAAAATCACTTCTCTGTGGGGAAATTGAGCTGAATCTCAGATGAGGACCAGGATGCCATCAGACAGCTGCAGGAGCAGACTTAAAGACTGCCTTCATGGGGATGAAAAAGTAAATGACATACCCAGAGAAGAGCAAACTGCTGCCACAGACAAACAGAAATGGCTCTGGGGGCAAGGGCAGGAGATGAAGCTAAACAATGGTTTGGGTCTAGACTGATAAATCATGATGGTCAAGACCACTTTTTAAAGCCCTTTTAGGACCAAGACTGCTTTACATCTACCATCTAAGGCTGAGCAAAGGTCTAGACAGACAAAACCTAATCACCATGCTGTGTCTTAATTAAATAAGTAATGAGAGTTGGGCAGATCAGGGCAGGGCTGGGCATTGCAATCAGCCTCCTCCTTTGGCTTCCATAGAATACTCATTATCCAGTTGTGAACTCCGGAGAACAGAAGTCATGTTGAGTGACAAGCAATGCAGCAGCTTTCTTAGGCATTTGCTGTAATTTACAGGAAGATGTGAATGCAATTAATCTTAATCGGATTCACTTCTCCTGGCGAGTTCCTTGAGTCAAGTAAATTTCCTCCCATTAAATCATAGCGTTTGGAGACTGTACTACTCCTCAGCCAAGAAGAAAGGAAGGCTAAAGAAAAAAAGAAGAGTGTGCTCCCAACAGGAGGTATGAGTGGCAAGGACAGAAGATAGGAGTGTGTTCAGAGCTAAAAAAACACCTAAAAATTCCTCGGATCTTCTTGAATTTACAGTAGACAAAAAGCACGTTGTGCTTCTGGCCAGCACAAACCCTCAGCCCTTGCCAAATGTTGCATTCCCTGTGTGGTCTGGATGACAAAAAGAACGTCTGCAGGGTGTTTTTCAGCTGGGAGCTTCAGAAAGGACTCTGGTTTCACAAAGGCAGGAAAAGAAGACTGCTCAAGTTTGTGCTGAATTCCCACTTGGCATTCGTACACGAGTGGCAGAGGGTGGAGTGGGATAAGGATATTTTCATAGCTCTCACTTCTCCTGCTTGAGACTTAACACAACTCAATTATATGACTCACAGAAGAAAGCAAGGACACAGGGTGTGTGTGTCACAATACCCACGCTAGCTCCAGGGATTACCACCATTCCTTGTGTACGGTAAGCACAGATAAAGGAATGTGCAATGGCTAAACTGACTCATGAATGAGGTTGTTTTTAAAGTTAGAAATTATTGGGAGAGAAAGAAGAACTGATTTAAAGATATTGGAATCCATGCTAGGCAAATCTGGCTGGAATCAGATTATAGCTGATAACACAACCAGGAAACAGTTTTAGAGCAGTTGGAGTTCTTTCAGTTATATATGATGGAGTTCTGGCTTGGGTTAAAAAGAAAGGAAGGCAGTATTTCACCGTATAATGTCTAGGAAGGTTCTAGCTTGGCTGGGTCCAGAGGCTTTGATGATGTCATCCAGGGTTGCAATTCAGTCTCTCTTCTTTTGGGGCTCCTCTCTGCTGGGGTTTTTGTTCCTTAAGCAGTTTCTCCATGTCACAGCATCCAGGGCCTTGCCCCTTCTCAGCTGAGAGAGCTGCCTCTCACCCGATACATCAGTTATCTGTTGCCGAGAAGCAGACCACCCCAGAGCTCTGCAGCCTGAAAGCACAGCTATTTTCTCCTCACAACTCTGTGGATGGATACTCAGGCCATGTGTAAGGTGGCCAGTAAACTCAGCCAGGCATGTGGGGTGTTTGTTCTCGAAGGGCTTCATTCCTATGTCAATGACCTCTGCTTAAGGAACGGCTTAGACAATGGTAATGTCCCTCATTCAACATGAGAGATTTCTCTTTATCTGTAGAAAGTTTCTGTTAGTTTTTTTTTTCCAACATAATATTTTTAGTGATTCTTTGGGAATTTCACATAATGTACGCCTGATCACACTCACATCCCAGGTCTTCTGCCCCCGCCCTTATCGACTCCTCCCTCTCAAAAAAAAAAAAAAAAGAAAAGAAAAGGAAAGAAAGAAAGAAAGAGAAAGGAAGAAAGAAAGAAAGAAAGAAAGAAAGAAAGGAAGGAAGGAAGGAAGGAAGGAAGGAAGGAAGGAAGGAAGGAAGAAAGAAAGAAAGAAAAAGAAAAAAAACCACAAGTCCAATTTGTGTTCCCGTATACTCAGTGAAGCATGGCCAAACTACCAGTGCCCAGCCCCTTAAAACAAACAAACAAAAAATACAAAACAAACAAACAAAAACTGAGTCCTTCTCCACTTGCACTCCAACTAGAAGCCATCAGTTGTGGAGAGCCACATTTCAGCATCCTTATCACAATTTTTAAGAATTCTCTTCAATGATTTCCTAGACTTACTTTTGGGAGGTTGGGAAGATAGCTGTTGTCACTGAAACCTTTTATGACTCTCTTTCTCAACTATAAGTCCACAGCCATCAACACCACTGCAAAAGTAGCTTTCTTGTTCTTTACAGTCAGTGGGAATGTAGATCATGAACGCCAACATGGTTTCTGGTGACAGCACAGACTGTGGCCTCCGGTGTTAGCATGTGCTATGGACCTAAGCATGATCTCTGGTGGCAACAGTCCACAGATATCAACATGGCCTTCTGCTGCAGCATGGGCCATAGATACCATCATGGCCCTCAGCGGCAGCACAGGCCACAAACATCAGCATGGCCCCTGAGTCACGGGCAACAGACAACCCATATGTTTCTTTGTTTGTTGTTGTTTGTTTGTTTTCCAAGAGACCCAGCCTGGCTTGCTCATCAGGGAGCAATGCCCTGTGAGAGTGAGGAGACACTCTTTAAAGCCTCTCCCAGCCAAGGCTCAGGAATCACACTATATCACTTTTAAAACAAATCAAGGAGCACCTGGAAGGCAAAAAGAGAATAACAAACTCTGCCTTTGCACGTGGGTACCCAAAGCCTCTCCACAGGTGCCACTTGGGATGAAAGACATGACCCCACTGTCCAGACTCCTGCCTCACCAACATTCTACTGTGATTCAAGTCACAAGCAGATGTTCTAGTCCATACAATGGCCTGAGCTAGGTGTGAGTGTTACAGCTCTGAAAGGAAAGGCTTCCCCTATGGAAGTGTTACAGCTCTGAAGGGAAAGGCTTCCCCTATGGAAGTGTTACAGCTCTGAAGGGAAAGATATCCTGGCAATTGGGAGCCAAGGGATACCACAAAATCACACCACACAACAAACCTCACACAGGAAATTTATTGGAAGGGAAAAACCCAGGAGTGTGGCTACCTCTGTTTGGGCTAGAAGCAGCAAAGAACTATGCAGAGGAAATTTTTATATAGGTTTTGGGAGGAAGTAGAGCTTTCCAAAGTGGACTAGATTGATGGGCTTCTATGGCTTGGTCTTGGGGAAAGCTCAGAGATTGGGAAGATTTTGAGCTTAGAGATTGGTGTGGGGGGGTTTTCTTTTGTTTCTTTTATTTGGGGTGTGTGTGTGTGTGTGTGTGTGTGTGTGTGTGTGTGTATGCATGCCTTTTAACCTGCACTGGGGAGATGGATCTGTCAATAAAGTGCTGGCTTTACAAGTATGGGGTCCTGAGTCCAGAACCCACATTTTAAAAAGATAGGGCATCATGGGTCCCACCTAATAAGGCTTAGAAAAATCGCTTGCCCTGTGTACTAGCTTCACTTCTGTTGCTGTGGTAAAAATGCCCTGACAAAAATCAATGGAGGGGAGAAAGTTTATTTCAGCACACAATTCCTAGTTACAGTCCCTCACTGTGGAGAAGTCAAGGCAGGAATTTCAAACATCTGGTTGCATCACACCCACAGTTAAGAGAGCAGAAAGAAATGGATGCCCACCTGCTTGCCTGTGTTCAGCTCAGGTTCTCCACTCTTGTACAGCTCAGGCCCCTCTGCCTAGGGAATGGTGCACACACACTGGGCTGTGTCTTCCTACATCAATTAACTTAAGACAACTTCTCCACAGACATGCCCAGAGGTCAACCCAATGTAGACAATCCCTCACTGAGACTCTTGTTCTAGCTGACCCCAAGTTGTGTCAAGTCAATAATTAATGTTACTAATCATACCAGGGTCACAAAGCTAGCAGCAGTAATCTGGAAAAAACTTAACAGCTCCCTCCCTCTCAGTCCCATAACCTTCCTCTAATCTTCCACTCCTACAGTATGCTAAGTGTTGTTCTAAACCATGTCCAACTATCTGTTATGAAACTGACATTCAAATGCTAGAAGAAAGGGAATAAGAAAGTAAACAAATGGGCTACAAAAAGTCAAACAGTGGTGAATGTCATGAGAAAAACAAAAACATGAAATAGTACATTTGAGGTGTCCACATCTTGCTTTTAGTTTGGGTGTCACTGTGGCTTAGAAGTGGCCTGCGTCTGTCCGCAAAGGCTTATGTGTTAGTGTGGCAATGTTGAGAGGTGTCTTTAAGGAGTGGGGCTTATCTGCTTGGTGGTTAGGTCATCGGAGTGCTATACTTGGAAGAAATTAATGCCATTCTCACAGACCTCCAGTTAGTTTTAACAAAGTTGTTAAAAAGGCTTAGCCTGACCCCTGCAGGGCATGAGCCCATTTCCCCTCTCACCACCAGTCTGCAGTAATAGGCACTTCTACCATTGTAACACCGTCCACCAGGAGACCCTCCTCAGAAGCTGGACTGAGGGGAACACCCAATCAGCTTCCAGAAATAGGAGCTTATAAACAAGGGTGGTGGCTCAGATTGTCAACCTGATGGGATCCAGAATCACCAAGGGTGATCACCAAACCTCTGGATATATCTGTGAGGGACTGTATAGACTGAGATCATTGGGGTGTGAAGATCTGTGTAAATGTAGGTGGCACTATTCCATGGCTGGAGGTGGGGACTGCATAAAAAAACTAGAGAGGTGGGTTGAGCAGGTGCATCCACCTCTCACTCTGCTTCCTGGCTATGGAAACAATGTAATCAACTGCTATGCCTTCCCTGCCTGGTGCAAAGTTTTCCCCACCAGGATGGAATGATCCCTTTGAATCATAAGCCATAATAAACACTTTCTCTCCTAAATTGCTACTTGTTAGGTATTTGTTTACAGCAGTGAGAAAAGTAAATGATGTGCCCAGCTCCAGTATTTTGTCATAGCACCAGAAAACAAATTTGACAGGGACTGCTAGAGAATAAAATATAAGAATAGAATCATGATCTAGGAAAATGGCTTGGATAGTAAAATGCTTGCCGAAAGAGCAAGAGGACCCAAGATTGATCCACAGAACCCACATGAATCGCTGGGCATGGCTGCACATATCTTGCAATCCCAGCGCTAGGGAGGCAGAGACAGGAGGGTCTCTAGAGCTTGCTGTAAACTCCAAGATCAGTGAGAAAGTCTGTCTGAAAAATAAGTCGAGGTCAATTTTGGAAGACACTCACCAGTTACCATAGGCCCCATTTTCACATGCACACACACAAACCTGTACAAACACACAAAAATTATTGTATCAAAGAGTTACCCACAAGCTTCAGGTACCCACTTATACAAGTGACTGGACAAAATGATATCTCTTCATCTGTGAGCCTCGACGGGGCACCTGCTTCTGACCGTGTGGCATGCAAGGGCTTGCCTTTCATTATGAAGAAAGACTAACAGGTAGTCATCCTCAAAGGGTACACTCTGAGATCTCAGACCTCAGAAGTCCTGAAACAGAGGAGTTCCATGGTCAACCAAGTCTGGGAGACCCTCCCACAACCCACCCCTCATGGACAGTCACCCAGATGTAAGTTTTGAGGGTCCCACATGTTTACCTCTGTCTAAGCCACCCCTTGACAAATCCACAGAAACTGCTATGGAGACCTTGGAATAACTGTGACCATCCCACTGTACACTGTCAGGTTTCTCAGTGGAGAGATCTTTCGAAGCACAGGGACGACCTGGCCAGGCAGGTGCACCAGAAAGACATCTGTATTTTACACAGTGTGTCACAGCTTCATGCACAGCTTAGCAACAGGGGTCTATTCTGAGATGTGTGAGTGATTCATCTTTGTGTGACATTCAACAGTATGAACGATGGCTGTGATGTCACTTGGTGAGTCCATCTTATGGGAGAGTCATCAAACATCTGGTCTGTTGTTGACAAGTACACTTAGGCGATCTGCAACTGTAACTTTCTCAGGGAAATTCAAATGGTTGCTGCCAAGCATGGTGTTCCATACCTGTAAGCTAGGGGGACTAAGGCAGAAGGCTGGTAAACCCCAAAGCAGCTTGGGTGACAGAGTAAGATACTGCCTTTCTCCCAGAAACAAACAACGTGGGGAAAAATCAACAAGTGGATTGGTATTTCATTCTGAAAGCAAATGCCCACACCACAATCTTCTTAGATGAGGGTTGTTCTCTTCCAACCGCAGCACCGCAACTAGGCTCTCTTCTCTCCAATCCAATCTGTCCACCGGAACGGTTTAGTAGCTGCCCATGCCATGGCTTAACAAACAGCATGAGAGCTGCCAGTGGACTGGGTCCTTGAGAAGGATAAGAAGCCATTGTACTAACTGCCCCAGTCCCCACTTCCATAGGCTGCCTATTCCTTTTCATAGTAATTCATAGGTAAGCCAGTTCTTTTCTAGCTCATCTTGTTTATGTTGGAGCGAGGAAGACAATGCTTCTAACATTACATTTCCCAGGTGAATACACCTTACACTTCAATACCATCTCCTAAGCTGCTCATACGATGGTGTAACCAGATGCCCCACCACTGTGCAGTACAGACCATCCTCTTCACAACCTTCAATGCTGGCTTTCTTACTGCCACAACTTGTCCAGAGCCAATACTGTGTGTTTCAGGGGTTCGTTTCATGGTAACTCTCCACTCCAGGTACGCTAATAAGATCTCTTTCCAGGTAGAAAAACACTTAGGGATTCCCCAGAACTACCAAGGAAGGGATCCTAGGTCAGGCATAAAATTGAAATAAGAGCAAGAGCATGCCAACATCCATAGCAAGGAATGGAGGCTGCTATAGCTTGAATGTCTGTATCCTTAAAAATTCATGTGTCGAGGGCTGTCAAGATGGCTCAGGGGGTAAAGGCATTTGCTGCCAAGCCTAATGACCTGAGTTCAACCATTGGAACCTACATGGTGAAAGGGGAGAAGTACAATTTCTACAACTTGTCCTTAGACCTTCAACGGGCATGCACACTATGACACACACACCACACACACATACACACACATGCACACATAAATAAATAAACAAATGTAATGATTTTTCTCAAATTCATATATTGAAATGTAATTGCCAAAATGATAGTAGTATGTGGTGGAGCCTGTGCAATGAGATTCAGACATGTGAGTGATGGCATGGGGTTGGTTGGTTTCATTTTGTTCTGTTTCAATTCACTGTGGCAAAATACCAGGGAAAACAACTTAAAGGGGAGATTGATTTTAGCTCACAGTTTTAGATCACTCAGTACCTGCTAGTATCCTCCATCATGTCTGTCTCTGTGGTACCCCATCAAGATGGAAGAGCCAGAGCAGCCAGGAAGCAGAGAGAGCTGGACAGGAAAGGCCTCGGTACTAGATATGCTATTCAAGGGTGTGCCCATCCCTAGTGATCCACTCCCTCCAATAAGGCCCCACTTCTTCCTTAACTATTCAGTGTGAATTCATGAATAGATTGACATCTGATGATGCTATCGCCCTCATGGCCACTCACCTCACAACAATGCCACCTTCTGAGGAAGCAGTGCCTCTTTGGGGCGATATTTCATGTTGCAATCACAAGAGTGACATTATAAAAGGAGGAGAAACAGGTGGCATCTTCTGCTGTGTGGAGGAGGACACAGCAAGACTATCTTGACACAGAGGAAAAGCCCTCACCCAACATTGGATCTGCAGCACCTCCATCTTGAACTTGTCAGCCTTCGGAGGAGCAAGTGAGAAATAACTTCTGTTGTATGCAAACTCCCAGCTCAAAGTGCTTTGTTAAGGAGCATGAAGTGATTGAAGCAAGGTAATGGGGATCAGGGGCTAAGTGCACAGTATCTCCCTTGATCCTTCCACCGACCAATCATCCATCTTATTTACATTCATTAAAAAAAAGAAAAAATCCAACCAAACCAAAACAAACAAACAAAAAACCCACATAGTCTGGGAGCATAGATATCTGGGAATCTTTCTCTTTAAGGATAAGAATAGCAAACCACCTTGGCCTTGATGCTTTTTCATTCGTAATGCAACCCTATCTCACTCATTATATCTAATCACAGCAGCCAGCACCGTTAAATAAAATTGATAGATTGACACTGGGGGGAGGAGAGAAACAACAGTCTTTACATAATGATTCTCACTATGATTAGGTTATAAATAACCCATAAAGACAGCTAGCTTTGTATAGCAGGCCCCAGCTGTAGGAGATGCTGGGATGCTATGTTCAGACAGATTGGGGAAAAAGTCAGTTGTCTTAGGCAATCAGCATGAGTTCAGCATCCAGCATAACACCCAAGGTGGCAGATGACTTAAGAACACAGGAGCCTCAGGAGATCACTTTTGAAAAGTGATAAGGCTAGTGTTTAGTGTGACTCCCAAAGAGAGCTCTTCTTATTTCCCTCTGTAACATCATCCTTTAGGTTCTAGATGTCTGCATACCACAGATACACCTTGGCCAAAATCTCTTCAGAAGATGAGAGACAGAGACAAATCTCAATCCTATCTTCTCTCCTCCAGTGGAATCAGCAGTCACCTTTCAGCCATTCATTACTCTTTTCATATATTTCTAAAAGTTTCTCTCTCTCTCTCTCTCTCTCTCTCTCTCTCTCTCTCTCTGTGTGTGTGTGTGTGTGTGTGTGTGTGTGTGTGTGTGTGCTTGCTTGCTTGAGTTTATGTGCACTATTTACATGCAGGAGCCCATGAAGACCAAAAGAGAGAGTTTGATCCCCTAGAACAAGAGTTACAGTCCTCTTCAAGAGCGACAAGTGTTCTTTATTTTTTAATTAATTGCAGTTTATTCACTTTGTATCCCAACTGTGGCCTCCTCCCTCGTCCCCTCCCAAACCCATACTTCCTCCCTTTTCTCCACCCATGCCCCTTCCCCAGTCCACTGATAAGGGAGATCCTCTACCCCTTCCATCTGATCCTAGTCTATCAGGTCTCATCAGGACTGGCTGTATTGTCTTCCTCTGTGGCCTGGTAGGGCTGCTCCCTGCTCAGGGGGAGGTGATCAAGGAGCAGGTCACTGATTTCATGTCAGACACCGTCCCTGTTCCTCTTACTAGGAACCCAACAACAAGAGCTCTTAACCACTCAGCCATTTCAATGAAAAATACAAGAGCTGCAGACATGACATAGAGCAGTTCTCAACCTGTGGGTCACAATTCCTTTGGAGGTGGAATGACCTTCTCAAGAGGGTCACATATCAGATATCATGCATATCAGATACTTACATTACAATTCATAACTAACAAAACTACAGCTATGAAGCAGCAACAAAAATAATTTTTATGCTGGATCTCAAGCTGTATTATAGAGCAACAATAAGAAAAACTTCATGGTACTGGCATAGAAACAGACTGATGGATCAATGGAATCAAATAGAACACCCAGAAATAAACCCATACACTTATCTGATTTTTGACAAAGAAGCCAAAACCATACAATGGAAAAAAGACAGCATCTTCAACAAATGGTGCTGGTCCAACTGGGTGTCTACATGTAGAAAAATGCGAATAGATCCATACTTATCACCTTGCACAAAACTAAAGTTCAAGTGAATCAAAGACCTCAATATGGGCTGGAGAAATGGCTCAGAGGTTAAGAGCACTGGCTGTATTTCTTAAAGCATCTGGAGGTCCTGAGTTCAATTCCCAGCAACCACATGGTGGCTTTTAAACATCAGTTCCCTCTTCTGGCCTGCATGTATGCATGCAGGCAGAACACTGTGTACGTAGTTAATAAATCTTTTTTTTTTTTAAAGACCTCAAAATAAAACCAGACACACTAAATCTATACTACAGGTTGAGAACTGCTCTATGTCATGTCTGCAGCTCTTGTATTTTTCATTGAAATGGCTGAGTGGTTAAGAGCTCTTGTTGTTGGGTTCCCTAGTAAGAGGAACAGGGACGGTGTCTGACATGAAATCACTGACCTGCTCTTTGATCACCTCCCCCTGAGCGGGGAGCAGCCCTACCAGGCCACAGAGGAAGACAATGCAGCCAGTCCTGATGAGACCTGATAGGCTAGGGTCAGATGATAGTCACTGATAGGAGGACCTCCCCTATCAGTGGACTAGGGGGAGGGGCATGAGTGGAGAAGGGGGAGGGAGGGCAGAATTGGGAGGGGATGAGGGAGAGGACTACAGCTGAGATACAAAGTGAGTAAATTGTAATAAATTTAAAAAAATAGTTTTTATGTTTGGGGTCACTACAACCTGAAGAACTGTAGTAAAGGGTCACAGAAATAGGAAGGTTGAAAACTTATGTCATAGAAAAACAGCAATTTTTTAAGAGTTGTGCATTAAGAATGTAGAATAGAGAAACTGCCTTAAGAATAGCTCAGAAGGTAAGAATGTTAAGAGTAATGCAGATGATGTAGGGATGGCTTGTGATCTTTCAGAAGGAAGCAAAGACTCCATCAGGGCCAATTATGTAATAGTTTGAGTTTAAAATCACTAAAGTGAAACCTGTACTTTTCTGGGATAATCAGTACTGGTCAGCTAGAGCTGAAGAATCAGCTATGATTAAGAAGAAAGCCGCATCATTGAGACAAGAATCTCCTGTAAAGTATTTCTTCAGGGTCAGCAAACAGGAACTACAGTCCAGAGAGCCAAAGCGGTACTTTGTTCTTGCAGCTGAAGGTGGTAATGTGTCAGAGTCTTAAAGATAGAATGGTATAAACAGCTCTGAAGGCGTAAAGAGGTCAGGATAAAAACTGAGGCTTAGCAGTGAGGAGCGATTGGTGGAGGTGCAGCCTCAATCTCAGTCAAAGCCCCAAGGGGTTATGGAGAGAAGTTGAGCATTGGCATCATGTGACGGGGTCAGAATCCCTGAAGTGATGACAGGAGAGGACGTTGGTAAAAGTTATAGTGAAGACCCCAGCGTTTTGGAGATGTAGCTCTATGGGACAACTGCCGCTGACCGCAGCGGATGTGAGATGGAGCGGGCCTGAGCCTAGGAGATAAGCCACAAGTGCTGCCAGGGGCAGAGCGGGAGAAACTGAGCCCTTTGGACTCAGTGAATCCTGAGTCTCCAAAGTCCGGTGCTAAGCTGTACAGTGTTGGACTTTGGTTTGACTTTGCTTTCACTGTGGTTATGCCCTGGTTCTTCCCTCTTGGAATAAGAAAATATTCAACTTGTTATTCTGATTTTATAGGAGTCCACAGTGGTGAAATTCTGGGTACTTTAAAGAAACTTTGAGCTTTGGATTTTTTTTTAAGAGGCTGAATTTTTAAAGTATTGAAATTTCTGAAGACTGTGGGAATTTTAAATAGATACTGTTTATACTGTGACATTAAGATGACATCTTGGGAACAGATGCTCAAGAAAAAGGTTGTGGTTAGATAGTGATATGTTTGATTGTCAAGTTAACAGGGAGTCAATTATGTTGGCTAGTTGTTTTGGTTTTGTTTGTTCATTTGTTTGTTTTTTATCAACCTGACCCAAGCTAGCATCATTTGGGAAAAGGGAATCTCAATTGAGAAAATCCTCCCATCAGATTTTCCTGTAGGCAAGTCTTTGGGGGTTATTTTCTTGATTAATGATTGATGTGGGAAAGCCCAGCCCACTGTGGGTGGTGTTAACTTTGGGCAGGTGGTCCTAAATTGTGTAAGAAAAGCAGGCTGAACAAACCATGAGGGGCACACCAGTAAGCAACACTCTTCTGTGCCTTCTGCATCACTTCCTACCTCCAGGTTCCTGCCATGATTGAGCTCCTGACCCGACTTCCATCAGTGATGGACTGTGACCTGGAAGTCTAAGCTGAAATAACTGTCTTCTCCCCAAGTTGCTTTTGGCCGTAAGGTTTCATCACAGCAACAGCAACACTAAGAGGAAAGTCACCCCTGACTACACACTGAGGTTGAGGCTAACCTGGGCCCCAAAAGACAAAGAAAAACAAAAAGTTAAATCTTACTGGACCCTTCTCACCATACTCTATCCCACAGCTGGGCAAGAAGAAAACAGCACATCCTGGATCCTCCATATAGCTGACTGATCCCCTGTCTAAGACAGACTTCTAATCACCTTGTACTGTCCCAGTAAGTGACTTTGGTACCCTCCAGTACCAAACGTCTGGATATTTTGGACTGGCATTCAGAACTTTCCAGAATCCAGCCTCCACTGCCTCTATGTTCTGACTTCTTTATGCATCTGGTATTCTACTCTGTCTACTGCCACCACAGCTACAGACAACGAACGAGGCTACATGTGGAAATCAGAGGTTCAGACATGAGGAACGCCATACAATTTTAGGCCAAGAAACAAGAAATGAGCTATAGAATTAAAGTGGATTTCACAACCCAGATTCCCAATGAAATGCCCTAGAAGCTGAGGATGGTAGAAAAAAAGATGGAGAGGATAAGGAGATAAATAAGATCAGAACAAAATACTGACATTTATAGACTTACTTTCTACAGACAAGTTCTGAAAGCAAAGACTCAGTCTGTGGGTGTTAACAGTCAGTAAGAGTTAAGAGCTATGCTCTATAACCATAGAAGTTGAACATTCACTGTTTTTCAAAACTGAAAACAAAGAACTATTATAGAGATGGCTCAGTCAGTAAAGTGAGCAAGCACTTCGACCTGAGTTCAGATCCCTAGCACTCACAAAAAACACAGGTGTGGTGGCCAGCCTTTGTAACTTGAGCACTTGGACTGGGATGAGGGAGTAGAGGGAAACTGAAAGATCCCTGAAATTCATTTCCCAGCCAGTCTATCCCAAGTAATGAGTTCTAGGTTCACTGAGAGACCCTGCCTCAAAAAATATGGTGTAGAGTGATCAAGAACGATACTGAAGTCAACCTCTGGGCTCCACATGCATGCCACATGCACACAACTACAAATACATGTACACACACATGAACAAGTACATATACCAAATGAAAAAGAAAGAAAGAAAGGAAGGAGGAAAGGAAAAACAGAAAGGAAGGAAGGAAAGAAGAAAGGGAGAGAGGAACAGATGGACAGAATGAACAAGAGAGATTGGCCTGGGGTAACACAGCTACTGAGAGGCTGAGCTACAGTTCAACCCCAGTCTCCTCTTACTTCTGACTATATTATACCATTCTATTTCCTGGATTAAGAGCATTCTTAGTGATAGCATAAGTCATTCACAGAACTACAAGGAACCTAGAAATGTTTTGCCTGAGACTGTTACCAAAACTGACAGGACTGTTGATCTTTACTGTTACTTCAAATGGATTTATAATCACTTAGACCACTGGTGAAGCATACCTTTGGGTGTGTCTGTGAAGATCCTTTCCAGAGAGGATTATCTAAATTGGGAATCTAAGGGGAAGAGCCCCACCCTGAGTGTGGATGGCAGTATCCCATAGGCTTAATGGCCAGACTGGAATATAAAGGTAAAAAGAGAAAGCGGGCAGAACAGCAGGAGTTTCCCCTCTTTCTGCTTCCTGACTTGTGCTGACATGGACTGAGGCCTTTCACCAACGTGGGCTGAAGAAGCAGGAGCTTCTTTAAACTCTTTCTATGAAGTACTTTATCTAAGAGATGAGAAAAGTAGATAAATTCAACTAGGATTCCACTGCCCACACATGACAGGCACCCCAAGACCTGTGAGGCCCCCACAAACTCACAGCACTCACCTCTCTGTGCCTGGAAGCTCAGGCAAAAGCCCAGATTTCTTAGGAATATTTTGATCTTATTGTTAGCCCCAGAAGCATGCCGAACAATTATCACCTAATATTCGACCTGCTGTCAACATATGGATGAACTTAGTCAGCTATTCAGAACCGATAGACATATTACAGCGTATCTGAGAATTATGCATGAATTTCTCATGGGTCAGTTAAAACAATGAAGACAACTTGCTACTTTTAATATGATTAGCAGTGAATATTATTGATAGATGTCACCAACAAGACATAAAACTGACAGTCACAAAATTAGGTGGACAATTGCTAGAACTCCATTTTTCCTTTCCGACTGCAGTATCAAAAGATATTGTTGAGCTCCAGGCCTGCCAGAGCTATACAGTGAGACCCTGCCTCAAAGAGAGAAAGATATTGAAAAAATTTGATGCGGAGGGAGGAATTTCCACTATCCAGTCTTCACTGTGAAGTTTGGAGAGAAAAAGATTGTTTCAATAAAAATAATTTGGTAAGTTTTTTAAGAAAGTGGAAAATAACACAGAAAAAATGGCTTTAATTACATCAAACAAAAAAATCAATACATTTAATTAGCTCAGTGATTTTGCTTAAAAATGAAAAAGCTACCAGGGAAAATTCACCAGTACTGATTACTTATTTAATTGTTTATTTCCAGAGCTGAATTACGTCACTTCCCAATGATGGGAAAGGCAGCTACCTTTCTTCCCATGGGTCTATTTCCATGCCTTTCCATCTGCTCACATGCTACCTTCCTTCAAAGTTGGTAGGCCACTCTAGCTACTAAATAAAAAGTCTTGGAGGCAGGTTCACGAAGGACACTAAAACAGGGGTAAGGGGTTATTTATACCATGGACAGAATAGACAGACAGACACAGTGTGGCAGGGGCTCTGGGAAGTCCACAGGGCCCAGCACCAGAGGCAGAATGTTAGAGGCTCCGAAGAGAGGAATCAAAGCCCAAAGCCCAGCCCAGCAGAAAGAGAGCTCTCCTTTAACTTGCATGAGAATGGGAAAGCTTTCACAGTCAGGCTCTCTGCATCATCAGGCAGGAGGTAGGGGAAGAGTGGGGCACAGGCTGTGTGGTCACCATTTACTTTGATGTAAACTTATCTCCCCAGCAAGAGATCTAGGCCTTGGGAGTTCCCTTAGCTAGAGCCTCATAGGCAAAGTCTCAGGAAGGTGCTGCTTCAAGCTCCTGCTGCCCTGATTTCTTTGCCATGATGGACTGTAGCCTTGAACTGTGAGCCAGAATAAACATATTGGGTGTATTAGGTGGTAAGCTTTAAAGGAAAAGAACTAGTAGAATGAATCTATTTACAATCTACACACACTCACACACATATGTATATCGAATGTGTGTGTGTGTGTGTGTGTGTGTGTGTGTGTGTGTGTGTGTGTGT